>NC_134826.1:48546371-49155558 GCF_004210375.1 Tachypleus tridentatus | reverse complement strand
CTAAACACGTTACATGTTAATGTGATGTTGTAATCAGTATAAAACAACGTGTTATCGTAACTTATCTGAGTAGCAAAAATGTTAAGGATATCTATATGATATCTCATGATTTGTTGTTTGGAGTCAACAATTAACTGAGTGTATTAATATCAGGATTAAAGTAGTGTATTTAACCGTAACGTCTATTTTTCCATAGAACAACAGGTTTCATCCTTTATCTTTGGAGATGAGAAACTGTTAGAAGGAAGAAAAACAAAACGGATATGGTTTGAATTTTCGCGTAAAGCTACACGAGGGCTATCTGCGCTAGCCGTCCCTAATTTAGCAGTGTAAGACTAGAGGAGAGCAACTAGTCTAGTCATCACCGCCAGCTCTTGGACTACTCTTTACCAAAGAATAGGGGATTGACCACCACATAATAACACCCCACAGCTGAAAGGGCGAATATGTTTGGTGCGAGGAGGATTCGAACCCGCGGATTACGACTCAATTCCTTAACCATCTGGCCATGCCGGGCCGGTAATGGATGGTGCTAAGATATGACACTTCTTTTACACTCAATGTATCTAAATTTATTTAACCTATTTTTATGTCCGGAAACCTATACGTAGTTAATTGCTTTATGAATGTAATCTGCAGAAGAAATTCGTTACTTGTCATCACTAATTACGATACTATAATTCTATTAATATAAATGCTTTCTCTCCAGCTGTAGCATGAAGGTCTGTATATATACACATGTATAGTTTAAGTGTACAACCAGTTCAACGTCAGCAAAGATTTGTACACCATGGTACTCAGGTGTCCACAGTCTCGTTTGTACACAAGGTGTATGTTTTACTCCATGCTTGTACTTTCCAGTTCCACATTATTTACTGTGTTTAATATAAAAACGTAAGTAACTCTTATCTTGTGTTTAATAATTATGTTCAAAACGAGCAATTAGAAAAAGAGACTCAATGAAGACATCAGAATGCTCGATTCTATGGTTTTATGTCTAGTAAAATAAATTAACAGAATAAATCACTGATCTCTCCAAGTAAAATTTTGTCCTTTAATCGTGTACACTTTACTCGATTTTTTGTTTTTCTGACGAACATCTCCAAACGTGACCAACGAATAAATGTTTATGGATTCATCTTCAAAAATGTTCTGAACCATAAGATTTTTATCATCAGTTTAATGAAAAGCAGTTTACATAGGACCAGGTATGTTCTACTCATGAACAGGTCGGGTCGGAGACGTTGTACTTCACAAATCTCTCCACACTTTGATGTGTCATAATATCGTTTACTGATGCTACTGTTTGGTTCCTTTGCGTGTAACAGCTAAGCTATATAAATATAATAGTACTGTCTGTTGTATATCCAAGTAACTATTTATCCATATAAATATAATATAACTGTCTATTGTATGACCACGTATCTACTTATCTATATAAATATAATATGACCGTCTGTTGTATGTCCATGTAACTACTTATCTATATAAATATAATAGTCCTGTCTATTGTGTGTCCATATGACTACTTCAGAAGTTGTGGATGGAACTTTACCATATTTGGTATGAAGATTTGTTAGATCCATGGTGAGGTACAAACATAATTTTAATTTTCCCTTCAAGGGATTTTGTCGCTGTTTTATTACAAGTGCATATAAGGAAAGAAACTTTTCACGTTTTAAAAATAACCTTTCATTGATTATGAATTTATAAAACGTCTTTCCGGGTGATGATAACTCCACCTAGACTTAAATATATTTATTTTGTATCCTATACTTATTTTTTATATTTTATTATATAATAAAGTTATTTAATGACCAAAAGTCATTGATTTGTTTGCGTTATCTTGTTCATCTATATTATTTTTTTTTTCGTGAACAAAACGTTAATAATAGTTCTCTCTTGTGTCCACCGAAGAGAATCACCGTCCTGAACTTAGTGTTGTAAACCTACCACTGTCCCACCAGCGTTCACTAAAATTAGGTATTAATCTCGATTGGTTTGGTTTGTTTTGAACTGCGCGTAAAGCTACACGAGGGCTATGTGCGATAGCCGTCCATAATTTAGCGGTGTAAGGCTAGAGGGAAGGCAACTAGTCATCACCATCCATCGCCAACTCTTGGCCTAATTTTTTACCAAAGAATAGTGGGATTTACCGTCACAAAGCCCCCACGGCTGAAAGGGCGAGCATGTTTGGTGTGACGGGATTTGAACCCGCGACCATCGGATTACGAGTCGAGTCCCTTAACCACCTGGCCATGCCAGGCCTTAATCTCAAATGCCAGTAAACACGAAACTAAAGACTTCAGAAGTTAATTTGTAGAAAATATTCATAACATTTTAACTTATACCTAGAAAATTCTAGTGGTAGAGCGAAAATGAAAATAAGTTGTATCGACAGAAATATTTAATACAAGTCTAATGGTTGTAATTTCGTTGTATAGGTTACAGGTTAGGCCAGATTTGGACTGCTGTTCTCAATCATAGGTTTCTTACCTTCAGAAAACAATAAATTATTGGGAAGGGTTCAGAGGAGGGTTACTAGAATTCTACCTGGAATGCAGGGGAGATCATATAAAAGAGGTTTAGATCTTTGATTTTTTTGTTGAAAAAGAAAAGTTGGAAGGGGTTATAATTAAGGCTTTAAGATTGTAAAAGGAACTGACAGTGTTTTAAGCATCAACAGTTTTCATACTTAACAGCGAGTATAGTAGGAGTATAGCACAAAATACCAACATTGGTAGGGTAAGAATTATCCTCAATTAAGACAGTTTTACTTTGCTAAACAGAATAGTTGGGACCTTCGAATGTTGTGGAAGCAGTAAAGTTAAGTGAGTTTAAGAGAAAGCTTCATTAGGGATGACTTTAATATTTTTATATTATTTTAATTATCTTTTACTTTATTTATTCGGTAATTTAGTTAGAGAATGGAACATCTAAGATGGACCAGTAGGTTCCTTGTTGTTCCTAAACATTATGTTATCAATGCTATATTTAAAACAGCATATATAGCTACGAAATTCTTAGCCTATTTTTCTTAAGTTTCTACAAGATCGTATCTGCCAGTTTACATATATTATTATCTTCCATGATCTGTTTCATGAATATCAAAAACTTCGACATGTACAAAAACCTTAATAATAGTTCTCTGTTGTGCCCAACGAAGACGTTCACAACTCTGGTTTCAGAATGGTAAATCCATAGACTCCCAATCATTCATTATGACATTATGACGTTTTCACAATTTTACAGGCTTTTTTTTATACAATTACATATAAGGGAAGAAACTTTTCATATGTTAACTTTATATGTAAATATGGTTTTATACCTTGATTTTTTTTGTTTCTCGTTCATAAAAGTAGTTAACAGTCTATCAGTTATAAACATTGTAAAGAGTCAGTCAGTCGTAAACATTGTTAAAAATCAAGTAATTATAAATATTGTTAATAGTCAGTCAGTTATAAACATTCTTAACAGTCAATCAGTTTAAACATTGTTACCAATCAGTCAGTTGTAAATATTGTAAACAGTCGATCAGTCAAACAGATTGTTAAGAGTTAATCAGTTATAAACATTATTGCTTTTTTTAGTTTATTGACTCTTCACAGTAATAAGAGTTCTGATAATTTTGTTTTTTACGTATCGAAGGCATCGTTTCTAAGGTAATGTACATATACATTACAATGTTAACATAACCTAAACTTGTGTATGAAATGCTTGAATAGAACATGAGTCAGTTTATTTTCTCTGTAATATCTCATAATTTTGTCAAAACCTTATCAGATAATGTTTTATAAAGGTATGACAGTATCTAATAGAACGTCCCTATACCCTTTATATACTGAACATTGTAAACCAAGACGTTTTACGAATAATGTTGTCACTTTTGATGTCAGTAATTTTCTGTTGAAATATTTATCAAAGATAATGTTTAAAAAACAACTACATGAAATGTGTTAATTCAGAACTTTCTCTTTTACAGCACCCGACTGAACCAACAGAAATAAACATTAAACCCACACAAACTGAATACATTAATAAAAGTCCAGTTGACTATTCACGTTTGTTTACATTTAATCCTCAGAATAGCTCTCAAATCAGTTCTGATAATTCACAGTTTAGCCACACACACGTAAATAACCTTCCAACAACAGACTGGATCCAAGTTAGAAGAGGTCTTTTTGTTTATTCTGCATTTTGGGATGATAGAAAAAACGTAAAAAACGGTCCATTTATTCGTATTTTTGGAGTATTTTCACAATCTCTTACTAAAATCGAAAAGAAGATATATTTTTGGACTAACCTGTTTGTTACGTTCCAATGGATCGGTGTTTCCAGGTGTAGCCACTATGTACGACATGGACGATCCATATGATAAGAATCTGTATGTTGTTATATCATGTTTCCCTTATATTGAAACCAGTATTGTTCCAAAAAACGTTGCAATTCTCTATCATAATTCTTCAGACGTTCCTAATTGGATGCCAGTAACGTCTTTTCCAGGGAAATCCTTAATGAGTAAAGGACGAATTGCAGCTTGTATAAAACCACTGTATGGTCCTTTTACAAACAAGGACCTTCTTGCTCAGTTCCTGGCTTATTATACGATAATAGGCGTCAACCATTTTTATATCTACAACAGTTTATCTTCCCCTGAAGTGTTGGATTTCATCGGAAAGGTGAAAGATAAAGGCGTATCAATAACAATAATACCTTGGATCCTCCCTTACCAGCCTCAAGCAATTACAACAACCACAAGATTCCTTCGACGAACAATGTTACAAGATTGTAACTACCGTAGCATGTTTCATTACGAGTACATTCTGAACATGGACGTTGACGAATTTATTGCGCTGAAGCAACATTCCAGCATTCAGTCGATGTTAGAGACGTTGTCGTCATCTGGTCGTTTTGAATATTTCAAATTTAGTGAAGTAAGATTTTGTCTTCAACTTCCATCTTATTCTAACGTTATACCAAATTTAACTGGAAGTGATCAAAAAATTGTATCAAAACTGGTCTCCTTGACAAAAGTCATGAGGAACCCTTATCGTAAAGCTTGGTGGTGGCGGAAGTACATTGTTAAACCGGAAATGGTGGAATATTTTGGGGTTCACTTTGTTACAAAAGAACTTCCTGGTTTAAAGTTGTTGGATGTTGGCCCTGAAATCGCTCTTATACATCATTATCGAAGTAATTTATGTGATCCGAAAAGTGAACAAAATGTTCATGATCCATTTTACCCAAAACCTTTGGAAGGAAAATGTTGAACTATTTAAGAGATTGGGGTGCACTACAATAAAGTTGTCATATGTTTCCATGACAATCTTTCTTAGGTAATACTGTAACCAATCTGCAGATTTACATAAGTAAAATGTAAACATATTTTTTTCAAGATATATCATACAGATCTTTAAATGATCGTATCGCACGTTGTGGATTAAAATGTCATAATAATTATTTTTGGCTGGATTTAATAAAAAAGTTTTTTTGTGCTAGAATGACCTGTTCATTGATTTTTTAGGTTATTGAAAAGTATATACATGTGTATGTTACCTTTAAGTAAGCATTATTAACATTCAGTGGATATTTAACAACAGTTAAACCTATTTTAAATAAGATTGAATTGATAAACAATTTTAAACGCAACTCACGAGGAATTATATTTCTAATTGATGTTCATTTAATAATTAGCAAATATTAAATAGATGTCTTGGCCCGGCATGGCCGAGCGCGTTAGACGTGCGACTCGTAATCCGAGGGTCGCGGGTTCGCATCCGAGTCGCGCTAAACATGCTCGCCCTTTTAGCCGTGGGGCTTTATAATGTGACGGTCAATCCCACTATTTGTTGGTAAAAGAGTAGCCCAAGAGTTGGCAGTGGGTGGTGATGACTATCTGCTTTCCTTCTGGTCTTACAGTGCTAAATTAGGGACAGCTCAGGTTTCTCCTCCAACCCTGGTTGGGGGGTTGTGCAGTAGGCTAACAATCTACTCACTTAAAAAACCAGCCTGTTCATGAATTCGCAAGCGATTGCGGCCCTATGTTCCTTCATGGAATCGAGAGGCATAATAAATAAAAATAGATGTCTTGGTAAAGATAATCAGCTGTTGAATATCTATTTGAATAATTTAATAAATAACAAAGTGTAATTTGAACACTAAAAGATGATTATAGATCAGTACACATTAAACTGTTGCTAATGGTAGGCCACTTATTCTTATTGAATTGGAGTTCAGTTAAAGTTAATTGTAATAGAGACTGTTGTCAAGGTGACCTATTAATCTTTAGGCCATCTTACATTTAAAATAATTCATATCTATTATTTTGTTAATATAATTTCTTCTATATAAATGCACATGAAAATGTTATTGCTCAGTAAGCCCGTACAAGTAAACTTATATCTAAATAATATTCTCTTTTCAAAAAGAGATGTTCCATCCTTTAGACTAATTTAACTTTGAAGAAAAATTACTTATCATTCATATATTTATCAAGCTTTTTTAAACTCAGAAATTTACTGCTTCTACAACTTATCAAGAAAGCTCAAGATGAACGATATAAAATACTATTTTTTCATTCTTAACTCTTATCACGACCTCTGCTGATTTTAACTAAAAATAATATTTTACAATTTATCTTTAAACATATTTCACATCTGGTAAGTGGTGGACAGCTGAAATAAGAGGCTTTTTCCTATTTTCAGAAGATTAAGGTGCCATAATTCGATACGTAAATATGAAAATAGAAGTACTTTGGTTTCATTCTCAACTGTTATCAAGACCCTTGGTGGCTTTAAGTAAAAAAGAGTGATTGATATTCAGCTTGCTTAACAACAATAGTTTTATGCATCTGCAGAAAGACGCAACGTTTTTCTATTGTTTCTTTTTTATTTCTTCTTTCAATCAGTCATCATTACTTCATTTCTCAGTGGATTAACATGAGACTTGGTAAAATTATACGTTGATCCAATTTTTATTTAGACCTTTTTAAGACTTTTATAGAGACAAAGGTAAAACAACCAAAAGTATATGTTGGGTTCACCATGGAGTTATATTTGCAACAATCAAGATGAAAGTTGGCACCAGTATAAAGTTTCCTGCTCCAACATTTTGACATAAATAAAAATTGAATTTGCTCATTTTGCGTCTTACAAGGGAGCCAGTGTTCATAAAAAAATCTTGATTTTGAAGGATTTCGTCAATTACTCAGTCATATTGTATCCAGTTTACATGGTAATTAATACAGAAGTGATAAACCTTTCTGTTTTGATTCATTAAAGAGGATCAAGGTGTCACAAAAACATAATGTTAGTTGTTTGTTTGCACAATTACTCTACCAGTCAATTTACATGAGATGTGGTACAGATCCCGAGTAGAAACATAGAAAAATGTGGGATATCCCAATTCTGGTCATTTCTGGGGGTCAAAAGGTTAAATATAGCCATAATGTTTTGAGGTTTGGGAATTACTTAGCCTTGCTTCTACCAATTTTCATGTAAGTTACTACAAAAGTACTTTTCTACAGACACCACAAATTAACCAACAAAATGTTGGACTTGCCGATTTACATGGGATTTGGAACAAATAATTTTTTTACATGTTCTAAACAGAGATATGGACAAGTTTGGGATTTTCTCTTCTGCTCACTTTGTAAGCGAAGAAACCACAGTTTGGGGTTTTCGTGAAATATCCATGTGCATATCAACAAACTTGCATCAGATTTCGTATAAAGATATGTTTGTTTTATCACCCAAACAGTGATATAAACAGTTTTCTATTCTTCTGGTGTCACGACTGGCCATGTTATCATGACGGAGATACGTTGTATTCGCTCGTGATGTTGGGTTTTTTCATTTTTTTCCAATTATAAAAAATTTGCAGAATTAATTTGATTATTATAATTAATTATTTTAAGTGGAGGGCGATTAATTTTAATTGAATTCTGTAAATGTTTGAATGTTAGGTATATATTAAACATAAGTTTAATAAATGTTATTCTTTTACAATATTGAAAAGTAAAATTCTGAAAGTATTCCTTAATTATCACATCTTATAATTAAATTTTTCTAAACTTAACTGACTCCTTTTCAAAGGTGGCACAGAAGTATGTCTGTGGACTTACAACAATAGAAACTAAGTTTCGATACCCGTGGCGGAGAGAGTACGGATTTGTGCTTAATTACAAAAACAACATATTGCCTAAACTTACAAATACGACTGTAAAGTGTTCTCTAGTATACATGATAGAAAGTTACGTACAGAGGTGGGATCTTAAGATTGGCCAACAAAATATCAAGTAACAAGGTCTCCACAGTGTTTGTGGAAAGTTGCAAGTTACTATCCACATTGACTTCGTTTGTCAAAACAGACAGTGTTACAGAATACTTTATATCAGAGTTGAATTGCAACTATGGTTTTGTTTGATAGAAAGACGATCATTCATGATCAGAAGAAGTGAAACTCGCCTTAAGGAATAGCATCAGTAATGCTGTTTTGTAAGAATCAGATAACCTTCCTGACTCAGAACCAGTTTAGAGGATAGCCAGAAACGCTCTTATGCCACAGACTGACCAAAGTGGAGATATGTAGCTCTACAGATAAGCGTTAATTCAGTTCGTTTTGTGTCGTATACAAAAACACCACTGAGTTACCAGCTGTGTCCACCAATTAAAAGAGAGCCCCTTATTTTAGCGTTATAAATCCGAAGACTTACCGCTGTCTCATCCAGGAATCGCTCATAAGGCAACATTGAGATGGATTGTTCATAAGACTGCATTAAAATGGACTATTCGTAAGGCCACATTGAAATGGATTGTTCGTTAGGCTACGTTGAGTTGGACTGTTCCTGAGGTCACTTTGAGATGGACTGTTATAAGGCAACATTAATAAAATATCTTGCTTCCCTAGAGACCTCAATCAGAGATAGGGCGAGTAGTGAGACTAAGTTTGACATATCACACATTTTAGTGTTTTTAAGATGCAACAACCGTTTGGATAGAAACTTTCATACTTCATAACATGTAAACAAATGTCAGACTAATAAAAATAAATCTAATGTTTTTAAATTGTATGATGTAAATAGATATTTCATTGACATGCTGTTTGATATTTGTATCATCATATTTGTGATGGATTTACTATTATATATCTCTTTAATATCCATGTTTATTTAAATTAAATTTATATTAAGAAATATACAAAACTTACACTGTTAAATCTGTATTGCGAATTCCCCGTCTTTTTACTAAAGTACCTAATGCGACGCATCGAGAAACAGTATGTGTTATTGATTTGTTATAGTTCGTACACTATAAACTACTCGGAAACTATTACTGTGATTAACGCTTATTAATCGACAACTTCAGATATATCGACCAGGAAGTTATAGATTATAATTATATTTATTATAATTAATTAATCATTATTGATAATTAACAATAACAACAATTAAGTCCATTTGAATAAGAATAATAGTAAGTGGATATTATCATGAAGAAGTCCATTTAATCCTGGCATTAGTAAATTTATATTCTTCACAATAAATAAATTTTATCATTTCTTAGTATTAATTGAATGCCAATTAAAAATATAATTTCTTGTTAACTGTTAATTTCAATTACTTATGCTAATTTCAACATCACTGCAAACATTTAGCTAACAATTATATGCTTGTCTTTATGGACACAATGTGGCTAATCTTGAAAAAGCCCAGCACAGCCAGGTGGTTAAGGCACTCGAATCGTAATCCGAGGGTCGCGGGTTTGAATCCCTGTCATGCCAAACATGTTTGCCCTTTCAGTCGTGAGGGAGTCAGTCAGTCCTACTATTCGTTGGCAAAGGAGTAGCCCAAGAGTTGGCGGTTGGTGGTGACGACTAGCTGCCTTTCCTCTAGTCTTACACCGTAAAATTAGGGACGATTAGCGTAGATAGTCCTCCTGTAAATTTGCGCGACATTAAGAGAACAAACTCAAGAAAAACATTTTTACTAGATATTTATAAAGAAGACACAAAGTTACTAAAATAATAGACATGAATTATTTTAAATGCAAGATGCCATAAAAACAACAGTACATACTACGGTTAACTCCAACTGAATAAGAAAAAGGGGCGTAGCATTATTAGCGGTTGAATGTGCACTGCTCTATATTCATCATTTAGAGCTCAAATTACCCCTTGTTATTTATTGAATTATCCAAATAGAAATATAACAGCTGGGTATCTTTACCAAGACATCTATTTAATATTTGCTAATTATTTAAATGAATATCAATTAGAAATATTTCTTGTGAGTTGCGTTTAAAAAATTGTTTGTCAATTCAGTCTTATTTAAAAGAGGTTTAATTATTGTTAAATATCCACTGAATGTTAATAATGCTTACTTATCGGTGATATATGTACGTATATACTTTTTCACACACCTAAAGAAACCAATGAACGGGTCATTGTAGAACAAATAAACTTTTTATTAAATCCAGTCAAACCAAAAAATAGTTATGATGACATAATTCAATCCTCAACGTGCGATACAATCATTTAAAGATCTGTATGATATATCTTGAAAAAAATATGTTTACATTTTACTTATGTAAATCTGCGGATTGCTTACAGTATTACCCTATAAAGATTGTCATGGAAACATATGACAACTTTATTGTAGTGCACCCCAATCTCTTAAATAGTTCAAAATTTTCCTCCCAATGGTTTTGGGTAAAAATGGATCATGAACATTTTGTTCACTTTTCCGATCACATAATTTACTTTGATACTGATGTATCAGAGCGATTTCAGGGCCAACATCCAACAGCTTTAAACCAGGAAGTTGTTTTGTAACAAAGTTAAGTCGGAACATTCCACCATTTCCGTGGTGAAGTGATTCTTGACAACGAGAAACCCACTTGAAGTAAAAATGTGTCTCAAAACCTTTGGTAAGGGTATTAACACTTTTACTAATAAAGCAGAGAAAAGGTTAAAGATGACCTAGGAAGGTCGAACCTTTGTTCTTTGCTTTATTAATAAAAGTGTTAATATCCGTACCAGCCGTTCTGAGATACATTTCTACCATTTCCGGTTTGACAATGTACTTCCGCCACCACCAAGTTTTACTATAAGATTAAAATTAAACCTTTACAACAGCTCTCTGCATTCTTCCAAACATTTAGTTGTCTATAAAAAAAAACAGTTAGTTCTTCATACCTACCTTTTTTCTAAAGTGCTAAAATGTGTCTATTTTAATTCAACGTTCATAAGTTTACGAACGGGCGTCGACGGAGTTTAAAGACCCTAAACCTGAGCTCTGTTTATTGTTTAATACGCCATCTGTACCTTTTATTTCATTTAATTTCTATTTATATAGACATTTTTATACAGCTGTAAGTGCAACCTGATGGTTTTTTATATCTGTAAGTATATACTGAAAATGCACAAAACTACTAAAGGAAGAACAGAATCGTCCACCATGGTCCTCAGGTGTCCACAGCCTCGACTGTACACAAAGTTTAGGTTCTGCTTGTTACTGTTGATTCCCACAGTTATATTACTAACCGTGCTTAATATCACAAACGTAAGTAACTGATATGTTTCATGAAACAATCATGTTCAAGATGGGATACGACAAAAATCGACTCATTGAAAACATTAAACTAAAGGAATCGTACGTTTTAACTTGTACTTATATATTAATGTTATATTCGAAACGGGGTATACAGGGTGCCCCAAAATGAATATGTGATAAAGAAAGTTAAATAACTCTTTTATTATTTGAGATATCAACACAAAACCCAATATCTTCTGAACATTTGTAATGTTAGTAAAGTTAATTGTTATTGTTTATTATTACAATTTATGAACGTGTTTAACTTCAGAGTTCAGAAATGATTCTGTTTTTGAATTGAAGTTCAACTCCTAGAATGTTTATCTTTGAGGCTTTTTGAAAACAAACGTCTATCATAACAAACAAAAGAATCTTAAGGAACTGAAACTTCATATCCATGTCTTTTCCATTCCTACAACTCTGTCGGAAAATGTTTTCTCAGAATTTGAGCACATAATTAGATTAATTAATATCAATGATGGAAGATACGTGAAGTTTATATATTAAATTAAACTAAAAAGTCGTCAGAAGATATTTTGTTTTGAAATTTATTGAGGCATCTTGTATTGACACACGTAAATTAGCCTTCTTTATGAATTCGCTAGTGCTGTGTATCCGCCAGATGTTTGATATTTGTTTGAACGCGCACCTGTTTTGATGTGGAACATCTGACAGATTCTAAATATTCTTCCTTTGTATCCAGGTTCCGATGTACTTATCTCGCTATGTACATAATGTTTTCTATGGATTACGGATCACATATCTTGATCAGATTAACGCCTTTCTCGCAGACGTTTGAGATCGATTCTGGCTCTTCTTTGTCATTCAGACCCATACTTCTGTGTAGCCACAATGAACTGGTGTTGGGTGAATAAACATCGCTTTTCGTAGCACTTGTACAAGATGTTTCCTCCGTATCATCCAAGAAATATATAAGCAGTGAATACTGTAGAACTCTATTATTCATTGCAAATATTTGGTGAATGCTGACATGTGTTGAGTTTGCTCTGTATGTACGAATACCCAGATGGATGACTTAGTTAACTGAGAGCAGTAGGCTTGAAATTACCACACAAAGGATCTATGAGTGTCATTATAAAAATACAAAGAATATAACGACATAGAAGAATGAATTATTTGACGAAATCGTAAAGCCTGTTTTAGTGGCCCTAAAGCTATGCATAGTAATGTTTGGCATTTTGTATATCAACGTGCACTCTTGAAACAGTTCAAAACTACTAATATTTTACCCTTATTTTACTATAATCTAAGTTTAAATATAAGCCTAATTTTATGTATTTCTAAAGAAACTCTAATATTACGTTAATGATAACAGTTTTGTTTAGAAGTAGTTTTCGTTGTTGCAAAATTAATTTTATGGTAGGTAAGTTATAACGTTCGACTCTTACTCTGAGGTCATGGGTTCGAATCCCTGTCGCACTAAACATGCTCGCCATTTCAGCCGTGGGGGCGTTAAAATGTGACGGTTAATCCCACTATTTGTTGGTAAAAAAGTAGCCCAATAGTTGGCGGTGAGTTGTGATGACTAGCTGCCTTTCCTCTAGTTTTACACTGCTAAATTAGGGACGGCAAACGCAGATAGCCCTTGAGTAGCTTTGCTCGAAATTCAAACAAAACAAAAAATTTTATGATTAGCTGTAAAAACTATCGACGACATTATATCCCTACCTATTAACAACATTATATCCCTCTTTGAAATAATAATCATTGATGTCATGAAAACCCACTTGTAGAGAAATATATATGTAAAACGGCTCGTTTGGGTTGAGAAAATATTTTACGTAGAGGAGTGAACAACGTTTCGACCTTCTTCGGTCATCGTCATAAACAAGCCGTTTTACATCCTGTTTTAAAAGTAAATTCCTTTTCCTACACTTGGTCAACCATTGTCACATGATTTGAAGTAAAAGTAAATTCATCCTCCTACACTTGGTCAACCACTGTCACACGATTTGAAGTAAAAGTAAATTCATCTTTTTACAATTGATCAACCGTTGTGACAAAATTTGAAGTAATAGTAAATTAATCCTCCTACACTCATCAACCGTTATCACACGATTTAAAGTAAAAGTAAATTCATTTTCCTACAGTTGGTCATCCGTTGTGACACAATTTGAAGTAATAGTAAATTCCTCTTCCTACATTTGGTCAACCATTGTCACACGATTTGAAGTAAAAGTAAATTAATCCTCCTACACTTGGTCAACCATTGTCACACGATTTGAAATAAAAGTAAATTCATCTTCCTACACTTGGTCAACCGTTGTCACACGATTTGAAGTAAAAGTAAATTCATCCTCCTACAGTTGGTCAACCATTGTCACACGATTTGAAGTAAAAGTAAATTTATCCTTCTTCACTTCATCAACTGTTGTAACACGATTTGAGGTAATAGTAAATTCATCGTCCTACAGTTGGTCACCCGTTGTGACACAATTTGAAGTAAAAGTAAATTTATCCTTCTTCACTTCATCAACTGTTGTAACACGATTTGAGGTAATAGTAAATTCATCGTCCTACAGTTGGTCAACCGTTGTCACACGATTTGAAGTAAAAGTAAATTCATCCTCCTACAGTTGGTCAACCATTGTCACACGATTTGAAGTAAAAGTAAATTTATCCTTCTTCACTTCATCAACTGTTGTAACACGATTTGAGGTAATAGTAAATTCATCGTCCTACAGTTGGTCACCCGTTGTGACACAATTTGAAGTAAAAGTAAATTCATTCTCCTACACTTCATCAACCGTTATCACACGATTTGAAGTAAAAGTAAATTCATCTTTTTACAATTGATCAACCGTTGTGACAAAATTTGAAGTAATAGTAAATTAATCCTCCTACACTCATCAACCGTTATCACACGATTTGAAGTAAAAGTAAATTCATTTTCCTACAGTTGGTCATCCGTTGTGACACAATTTGAAGTAATAGTAAATTCATCTTCCTACATTTGGTCAACCATTGTCACACGATTTGAAGTAAAAGTAAATTAATCCTCCTACACTTGGTCAACCATTGTCACACGATTTGAAATAAAAGTAAATTCATCTTCCTACACTTGGTCAACCGTTGTCACACGATTTGAAGTAAAAGTAAATTCATCCTCCTACAGTTGAACCATTGTCACACGTTTTCAAGTAAAAGTAAATTCATCTTCTACACTTGGTCAACCGTTGTCACGATTTGAAATAAAAGTAAATTCATCTTCCTACACTTGGTCAACCGTTGTCACACGATTTGAAGTAAAAGTAAATTCATCCTCCTCAACCACAGTTTTGTAAAAGTAAATTCATCTTCAACTTGGTCAACCGTTGTCACACGTAAATTCATCCTCCTACATTTGTCACACGATTTGAAGTAAAGTAAATTTATCCTTCTTCACTTCATCAACTGTTGTAACACGATTTGAGGTAATAGTAAATTCATCTTCCTACACTTGGTCAACCATTGTCACACGATTTGAAATAAAAGTAAATTCATCTTCCTACACTTCATCAACCGTTGTCACACGTTTTCAAGTAAAAGAAATAATAACATTCCATTGTGGTAACATTTTGCATTGTCTCACCGAATGCAGATACTTGTAATATGAAACAACTCATGTTTCATTAGCAACATAATACTTTTATAAAACGAAAGAACTGCAAACCAGTCCTGCTTTAAATCACCGGATTATATTGGATAATAATAGTTGATCAAATATTCAGGAACATTATCTCCGTCTACCTTATAATCCCCATCATTCGTACGTCTTCTTCCGCTTCTAGTGTATGTTCTGGTTCCATGTCATGACATATTTATCTCTTCGTAGTGTTCAAGTATCATTCGCAAGTACAGTGGCTCATGTTTCATCTTGTAGTCCATTACTACCAAAGCCTCATCTGTTTGTTTGTTATTTTTTTTCTCTCGCTAGATAGTTCATGTACAACTTTAACTTGAATCTGTAGTCATCTACAAGAGAATGGTGATCAAAACTCAATATATTTTTTTTAAAAAATGGACAATTTGGAATTAGATGTGATAAAGATCACAAAATCGTAAAATTTCCACTTAATTGCTTCCGAAACCGCCATCAGTAAAAGAAAGTCCTGAATTAACACATTTCGTGTAATTGTTTTCACAACATTATCTTTGACAAATATTTCAACAGAAGATTACTGACATCAAAAGTGACAACATTATGGTTAAAAAGTCTTAGTTTTCAATGTTCAATTCACAAAGGTAATAGGGTGATGTTCAACAACATACTGTCATACCTTTTTGAAACATTATCTGATAAGGTTTTAGATAAAATTATGATATATTACAGAGAAAACAAACAGAAAACTCAACACGTAAAAGCTTTGTAATTTGATCCATGTTATTGTGTAAGTTACAAAAATAGTATTCGCTGGATGCTAACAGAAGGGAACAATGCATTCAAAGCAAGAGATAGTGTTACCCTGGATGTATAGACAACAATTGCTTCTACATGTCAACGAAAATAAAACTAAACCAAAACTATGTGATGTTGTTAACTTACAAGTTGTATGTTACAATATTCTATAGCTTATAAGGGAAAGAAACGTTACATTGAATCCAAAATATAGTGTTATTTTGGAATATGTAAACAACAGCAATCTCTAGAAGTCAAGTGAGAGGATCACAACAACCAACCCACGAGATATTGTTATCCTAAACAACAACAGTCTCTAAAGAGAATATCACGTTACATGTTAATGTGATGTTGTAATCAGTATAAACAACGTGTTATCGTAACTTATCTGAGTAGCAAAAAATGTTAAGGATATCTATATGATATCTCATGATTTGTTGTTTGGAGTCAACAATTAACTGAGTGTATTAATATCAGGATTAAAGTAGTGTATTTAACCGTAACGTCTATTTTCCATAGAACAACAGGTTTCATCCTTTATCTTCTGGAGATGAGAAACTGTTAGAAGGAAGAAAAACAAAACGGATATGGTTTGAATTTCGCGTAAAGCTACACGAGGGCTATCTGCGCTAGCCGTCCCTAATTTAGCAGTGTAAGACCAGAGGGAGAGCAACTAGTCTAGTCATCACCGCCAGCTCTTGGACTACTCTTTTACCAAAGAATAGGGGGATTGACCACCACATAATAACACCCCACAGCTGAAAGGGCGAATATGTTTGGTGCGAGGAGGATTCGAACCTGCGGATTACGACTCAATTCCTTAACCATCTGGCCATGCCGGGCCGGTAATGGATGGTGCTAAGATATGACACTTCTTTTACACTCAATGTATCTAAATTTATTTAACCTATTTTATGTCCGGAAACCTATACGTAGTTAATTGCTTTATGAATGTAATCTGCAGAAGAAATTCGTTACTTGTCATCACTAATTACGATACTATAATTCTATTAATATAAATGCTTTCTCTCCAGCTGTAGCATGAAGGTCTGTATATATACACATGTATAGTTTAAGTGTACAACCAGTTCAACGTCAGCAAAGATTTGTACACCATGGTACTCAGGTGTCCACAGTCTCGTTTGTACACAAGGTGTATGTTTTACTCCATGCTTGTACTTTCCAGTTCCACATTATTTACTGTGTTTAATATAAAAAACGTAAGTAACTCTTATCTTGTGTTTAATAATTATGTTCAAAACGAGCAATTAGAAAAGAGACTCAATGAAGACATCAGAATGCTCGATTCTATGGTTTTATGTCTAGTAAAATAAATTAACAGAATAAATCACTGATCTCTCCAAGTAAGATTTTGTCCTTTAATCGTGTACACTTTACTCGATTTTTTGTTTTTCTGACGAACATCTCCAAACGTGACCAACGAATAAATGTTTATGGATTCATCTTCAAAAATGTTCTGAACCATAAGATTTTATCATCAGTTTAATGTTTAGATGAAAAGCAGTTTACATAGGACCAGGTATGTTCTACTCATGAACAGGTCGGGTCGGAGACGTTGTACTTCACAAATCTCTCCACACTTTGATGTGTCATAATATCGTTTACTGATGCTACTGTTTGGTTCCTTTGCGTGTAACAGCTAAGCTATATAAATATAATAGTACTGTCTGTTGCATATCCAAGTAACTATTTATCCATATAAATATATTATAACTGTCTATTGTATGACCACGTATCTACTTATCTATATAAATATAATATGACCGTCTGTTGTATGTCCATGTAACTACTTATCCATATAAATATAATAGTCCTGTCTATTGTGTGTCCATGTGACTACTTCAGAAGTTGTGGATGGAACTTTACCATATTTGGTATGAAGATTTGTTAGATCCATGGTGAGGTACAAACATAATTTTAATTTTCCCTTCAAGGGATTTTGTCGTTGTTTATTACAAGTGCATATAAGGAAAGAAACTTTTCACGTTTTAAAATAACCTTTCATTGATTATGAATTTATAAAACGTCTTTCCGGGTGATGATAACTCCACCTAGACTTAAATATATTTATTTTGTATCCTATACTTATATTTTTATATTTTATTATATAATAAAGTTATTTAATGACCAAAAGTCATTGATTTGTTTGCGTTATCTTGTTCATCTATATTAATTTTTTTTTTCGTGAACAAAACGTTAATAATAGTTCTCTCTTGTGTCCACCAAAGAGAATCACCGTCCTGAACTTAGTGTTGTAAACCTACCACTGTCCCACCAGCGTTCACCAAAATTAGGTATTAATGTCGATTGGTTTGGTTTGTTTTGAACTGCGCGTAAAGCTACACGAGGGCTATGTGCGATAGCCGTCCATAATTTAGCGGTGTAAGGCTAGAGGGAAGGCAACTAGTCATCACCACCCATCGCCAACTCTTGGCCTAATTTTTTACCAAAGAATAGTGGGATTTACCGTCACAAAGCCCCCACGGCTGAAAGGGCGAGCATGTTTGGTGTGACGGGGATTTAAACCCGCGACCATCGGATTACGAGTCGAGTCCCTTAACCACCTGGCCATGCCGGGCCTTAATCTCAAATGCCAGTAAACACGAAACTAAAGACTTCAGAAGTTTATTTGTAGAAAATATTCATAACATTTTAACTTATACCTAGAAAATTCTAGTGGTAGAGCGAAAATGAAAATAAGTTGTATCGACAGAAATATTTAATACAAGTCTAATGGTTGTAATTTCGTTGTATAGGTTACAGGTTAGGCCAGATTTGGACTGCTTTTCTCAATCATAGGTTTCTTACCTTCAGAAAAACAATAAATTATTGGGAAGGGTTCAGAGGAGGGTTACTAGAATTCTACCTGGAATGCAGGGGAGATCATATAAAAAGAGGTTTAGATCTTTGATTTTTTTGTTGAAAAAAGAAAAGTTGGAAGGGGTTATAATTAAGGCTTTTAAGATTGTAAAAGGAACTGACAGTGTTTTAAGCATCAACAGTTTTCATACTTAACAGCGAGTATAGTAGGAGTATAGCACACAAATACCAACATTGGTAGGGTAAGAATTATCCTCAATTAAGACAGTTTTACTTTGCTAAACAGAATAGTTGGGACCTTCGAATGTTGTGGAAGCAGTAAAGTTAAGTGAGTTTAAGAGAAAGCTTCATTAGGGATGACTTTAATATTTTTATATTATTTTAATTATCTTTTACTTTATTTATTCGGTAATTTAGTTAGAGAATGGAACATCTAAGATGGACCAGTAGGTTCCTTGTTGTTCCTAAACATTATGTTATCAATGCTATATTTAAAACAGCATATATAGCTACGAAATTCTTAGCCTATTTTTTCTTAAGTTTCTACAAGATCGTATCTGCCAGTTTACATATATTATTATCTTCCATGATCTGTTTCATGAATATCAAAAACTTCGACATGTACAAAAACCTTAATAATAGTTCTCTGTTGTGCCCAACGAAGACGTTCACAACTCTGGTTTTAGAATGGTAAATTCATAGACTCCCAATCTTTCATTATGACATTATGACGTTTTCACAATTTTACAGGCTTTTTTTTATACAATTACATATAAGGGAAGAAACTTTTCATATGTTAACTTTATATGTAAATATGGTTTTTATACCTTGATTTTTTTTGTTTCTCGTTCATAAAAGTAGTTAACAGTCTATCAGTTATAAACATTGTAAAGAGTCAGTCAGTCGTAAACATTGTTAAAAATCAAATAATTATAAATATTGTTAATAGTCAGTCAGTTATAAACATTATTGCTTTTTTAGTTTATTGACTCTTCACAGTAATAAGAGTTCTGATAATTTTGAGTTAATCAGTTTTACGTATCTTTTTTAGTTTATTGACTCTTCACAGTAATAAGAGTTCTGATAAAACGAAGGCACGTTTCTAAGGTAATGTACATATACATTACAATGTTAACATAACCTAAACTTGTGTATGAAATGCTTGAATAGAACATGAGTCAGTTTATTTTCTCTGTAATATCTCATAATTTTGTCAAAAACCTTATCAGATAATGTTTTATAAAGGTATGACAGTATTTAATAGAACGTCCCCTATTACCTTTATATATTGAACATTGTAAACCAAGACGTTTTTACGAATAATGTTGTCACTTTTGATGTCAGTAGTTTTCTGTTGAAATATTTATCAAAGATAATGTTGTAAAAACAACTACATGAAATGTGTTAATTCAGAACTTTCTCTTTTTACAGCACCCGACTGAACCAACAGAAATAAACATTAAACCCAGACAAACTGAATACATTAATAAAAGTCCAGTTGACTATTCACGTTTGTTTACATTTAATCCTCAGAATAGCTCTCAAATCAGTTCTGATAATTCACAGTTTAGCCACACACACGTAAATAACCTTCCATCAACAGACTGGATCCAAGTTAGAAGAGGTCTTTTTGTTTATTCTGCATTTTGGGATAATAGAAAAAACGTAAAAAACGGTCCATTTATTCGTATTTTTGGAGTATTTTCACAATCTCTTACTAAAATCGAAAAAGAAGAATATTTTTTTGGACTAACCTGTTTGTTACGTTCCAATGGATCGGTGTTTCCAGGTGTAGCCACTATGTACGACATGGACGATCCATATGATAAGAATCTGTATGTTGTTATATCATGTTTCCCTTATATTGAAACCGGTATTGTTCCAAAAAAGGTGGCGATTCTCTATCATAATTCTTCAGACGTTCCCAATTGGATGCCAGTAACGTCTCTTCAAGGTAAATCGTTAATGAGTAAAGGACGAATTGCATCTTGTATTAAACCATTGTATGGTCCTTTTACAAACAAGGACCTTCTTGCTCAGTTCCTGGCTTATTATACGATAATAGGCGTCAACCATTTTTATATCTACAACAGTTTATCTTCCCCTGAAGTGTTGGATTTCATCAGAAAGGTGAAAGATAAAGGCGTATCAATAACAATAATACCTTGGATCCTCCCTTACCAGCCTCAAGCAATTACAACAACCACAAGATTCCTTCGACGAACAATGTTACAAGATTGTAACTACCGTAGCATGTTTCATTACGAGTACATTCTGAACATGGACGTTGACGAATTTATTGCGCTGAAGCAACATTCCAGCATTCAGTCGATGTTAGAGACGTTGTCATCATCTGGTCGTTTTGAATATTTCAAATTTAGTGAAGTAAGATTTTGTCTTCAACTTCCATCTTATTCTAACATTATACCAAATTTAACTGGAAGTGATCAAAAAATTGTATCAAAACTGGTCTCCTTGACAAAAGTCATGAGGAACCCTTATCGTAAAGCTTGGTGGTGGCGGAAGTACATTGTTAAACCGGAAATGGTGGAATATTTTGGGGTTCACTTTGTTACAAAAGAACTTCCTGGTTTAAAGTTGTTGGATGTTGGCCCTGAAATCGCTCTTATACATCATTATCGAAGTAAATTATGTGATCCGAAAAGTGAACAAAATGTTCATGATCCATTTTTACCCAAAACCTTTGGAAGGAAAATGTTGAACTATTTAAGAGATTGGGGTGCACTACAATAAAGTTGTCATATGTTTCCATGACAATCTTTATAGGGTAATACTGTAACCAATCTGCAGATTTACATAAGTAAAATGTAAACATATTTTTTTCAAGATATATCATACAGATCTTTAAATGATCGTATCGCACGTTGTGGATTAAAATGTCATAATAATTATTTTTGGCTGGATTTAATAAAAAAGTTTTTTGTGCTAGAATGACCTGTTCATTGATTTTTTTAGGTTATTGAAAAGTATATACATGTGTATGTTACCTTTAAGTAAGCATTATTAACATTCAGTGGATATTTAACAACAGTTAAACCTATTTTAAATAAGATTGAATTGACAAACAATTTTTAAACGCAACTCACGAGGAATTATATTTCTAATTGATGTTCATTTAATAATTAGCAAATATTAAATAGATGTCTCGGCCCGGCATCGCCGAGCGCGTTAGGCGTGCGACTCGTAATCCGAGGGTCGCGGGTTCGCATCCGACTCGCGCTACACATGCTCGCCCTTTTAGCCGTGAGGGCTTTATAATCTGACGGTCAATCCCACTATTTGTTGGTAAAAGAGTATCCCAAGAGTTGGCAGTGGGTGGTGATGACTATCTGCTTTCCTTCTGGTCTTACAGTGCTAAATTAGGGACGGCTCAGGTTTCTCCTCCAACCCTGGTTGGGGGTTGTGCAGTAGGCTAACAATTTACTCATTTAAAAAACCAGCCTGTTCATGAATTCGCAAGCGATTGCGGCCCTATTTTCCTTCATGGAATCGAGAGGCATAATAAATAAAAATAGATGTCTTGGTAAAGATAATCAGCTGTTGAATATCTATTTGAATAATTTAATAAATAACAAAGTGTAATTTGAACACTAAAAGATGACTATAGATCAGTACACATTAAACTGTTGCTAATGGTAGGCCACTTATTCTTATTGAATTGGAGTTCAGTTAAAGTTAATTGTAATAGAGACTGTTGTCAAGGTGACCTATTAATCTTTAGGCCATCTTACATTTAAAATAATTCATATCTATTATTTTATTGATATAATGTCTTCTTTATAAATGCACATGAAAATGTTATTGCTCAGTAAGCCCGTACAAGTAAACTTATATTTGTTATCTAAATAATATTTTCTTTTGAAAAAGAGATGTTCCATCCTTTAGACTAATTTAACTCTGAAGAAAAATTACTTATCATTCATATATTTATCAAGCTTTTTTAAACTCAGAAATTTACTGCTTCTACAACTTATCAAGAAAGCTCAAGATGAACGATATAAAATACTATTTTTCATTCCTAACTCTTATCACGACCTCTGCTGATTTTAACTAAAAAATAGTATTTTACAATTTATCTTTAAACATATTTCACATCTGGTAAGTGGTGGACAGCTGAAATAAGAGGCTTTTTCCTATTTTCAGAAGATTAAGGTGCCATAATTCGATACGTAAATATGAAAATAGAAGTACTTTGGTTTCATTCTCAACTGTTATCAAGACCCTTGGTGGCTTTAAGTAAAAAAGAGTGATTGATATTCAGCTTGCTTAACAACAATAGTTTTATGCATCTGCAGAAAGACGCAACGTTTTTCTATTGTTTCTTTTTTATTTCTTCTTTCAATCAGTCATCATTACTTCATTTCTCAGTGGATTAACATGAGACTTGGTAAAATTATACGTTGATCCAATTTTTATTCAGATCGTTTTAAGACTTTTATAGAGACAAAGGTAAAACAACCAAAAGTATATTTTGGGTTCACCATGGAGTTATATTTGCAACAATCAAGATGAAAGTTGGCACCAGTATAAAGTTTCCTGTTCCAACATTTTGACATAAATAAAAATTGAATTTGCTCATTTTGCGTCTTTCAAGGGAGCCAGTGTTCATAAAACAAAATCTTAATTTTGAAGGATTTCGTCAATTACTCAGTCATATTGTATCCAGTTTACATGGTAATTAATACAGAAGTGATAAACTTTTCTGTTTTGATTCATTAAAGAGGATCAAGGTGTCACAAAAACATAATGTTAGTTGTTTGTTTGCACAATTACTCTACCAGTCAATTTACATGAGATGTGGTACAGATCCCGAGTAGAAACATAGAAAAATGTTGGATATCCCAATTCTGGTCATTTCTGGGGGTCAAAAGGTTAAATATAGCCATAATGTTTTGAGGTTTGGGAATTACTTAGCCTTGCTTCTACCAATTTTCATGTAAGTTACTACAAAAGTACTTTTCTACAGACACCACAAATTAACCAACAAAAATGTTGGACTTGCCGATTTACATGGGATTTGGAACAAATAATTTTTTTACATGTTCTAAACAGAGATATGGACAAGTTTGGGATTTTTCTCTTCTGCTCACTTTGTAAGCGAAGAAACCACAGTTTGGGGTTTTCGTGAAATATCCATGTGCATATCAACAAACTTGCATCAGATTTCGTATAAAGATATGTTTGTTTTATCACCCAAACAGTGATATAAACAGTTTTCTATTCTTTTGGTGTCACGACTGGCCATGTTATCACGGCGGAGATACGTTGTATTCGCTCGTGAATGTTAGGTTTTTTCATTTTTTTCCAATTATAAAAAATTTGCAGAATTAATTTGATTATTATAATTAATTATTTTAAGTGGAGGACGATTAATTTTAATTGAATTCTGTAAATGTTTGAATGTTAGGTATATATTAAACATAACTTTAATAAATGTTATTCTTTTACAATATTTAAAAAGTAAAATTCTGAAAGTATTCCCTAATTATCACATCTTATAATTAAATTTTTCTAAACTTAACTGACTCCATTTCAAAGGTGGCACAGAAGTATGTCTGTGGACTTACAACAATAGAAACTAAGTTTCGATACCCGTGGCGGAGAGAGTATGGATTTGTGCTTAATTACAAAAACAACATATTGCCTAAACTTACAAATACGACTGTAAAGTGTTCTCTGGTATACATGATAGAAAGTTACGTACAGAGGTGGGATCTTAAGATTGGCCATCAAAATATCAAGTAATTAGATCTCCACAATGTTTGTGGAAAGTTGCAAGTTACTGTCCACATTGACTTTGTTTGTCAAAACAGACAGTGTTACAGAATACTTTATATCAGAGTTGAATTGCAACTATGGTTTTGTTTGATAGAAAGACGATCATTCATGATCAGAAGAAGTGAAATTCGCCTTAAGGAATAGCATCAGTAATGCTGTTTTGTAAGAATCAGATAACCTTCCTGACTCAGAACCAGTTTAGAGGATAGCCAGAAACGCTGTTATGCCACAGACTGACCAAAGTGGAGATATGTAGCTCTACAGATAAGCGTTAATTCAGTTCGTTTTGTGTCGTATACAAAAACACCACTGAGTTACCAGCTGTGTCCACCAATTAAAAGAGAGCCCCTTATTTTAGCGTTATAAATCCGAAGACTTACCGCTGTCTCATCCAGGAATCGCTCATAAGGCAACATTGAGATGGATTGTTCATAAGACTGCATTGAAATGGACTATTCGTAAGGCCACATTGAAATGAATTGTTCGTTAGGCTACGTTGAGTTGGACTGTTCCTGAGGTCACTTTGAGATGGACTGTTATAAGGCAACATTAATAAAATATCTTGCTTCCCTAGAGACCTCAATCAGAGATAGGGCGAGTAGTGAGACTAAGTTTGACATGTCACACATTTTAGTGTTTTTAAGATGCAACAACCGTTTGGATAGAAACTTTCATACTTCATAACATGTAAATAAATGTCAGACTAATAAAAATAAATGTAATGTTTTTAAATTGTATGATGTAAATAGATATTTCATTGACACGCTGTTTGATATTTGTATCATCATATTTGTGATGGATTTACTATTATATATCTCTTTAATATCCATGTTTATTTAAATTAAATTTATATTAAGAAATATACAAAACTTACACTGTTAAATCTGTATTGCGAATTCCCCGTCTTTTTACTAAAGTACCTAATGCGACGCATCGAGAAACAGTATGTGTTATTGATTTGTTATAGTTCGTACACTACAAACTTCGGAAGCTATAACTGTGATTAACGCTTATTAATCGACAACTTCAGATATATTGACCAGGAAGTTATAGATTATAATTATAATTATTATAATTAATTAATCATTATTGATAATTAACATTAACAACAATTAAGTCCATTTGAATAAGAATAATAGTAAGTGGATATTATCATGAAGAAGTCCATTTAATCCTGGCATTAGTAAATTTATATTCTTCACAATAAATAAATTTTATCATTTCTTAGTATTAATTGAATGCCAATTAAAAATATAATTTCTTGTTAACTGTTAATTTCAGTTACATATGCTAACTTCAACATCACTGCAAACATTTAGCTAACAATTATATGCTTGTTTTTATGGACACAATGTGGCTAATCTTGAAAAAGCCCAGCACAGCCAGGTGGTTAAGGCACTCGAATCGTAATCCGAGGGTCGCGGGTTTGAATCCCTGTCATGCCAAACATGTTTGCCCTTTCAGTCGTGAGGGAGTCAGTCAGTCCTACTATTCGTTGGCAAAGGCGTAGCCCAAGAGTTGGCGGTGGGTGGTGACGACTAGCTGCCTTTCCTCTAGTCTTACACCGCAAAATTAGGGACGACTAGCGTAGATAGTCCTCCTGTAACTTTGCGCGACATTAAGAGAACAAACTCAAGAAAAACATTTTTACTAGATATTTATAAAGAAGACACAAAGTTACTAAAATAATAGACATGAATTATTTTAAATGCAAGATGCCATAAAAACAACAGAACATACTACGGTTAATTTCAACTGAATAAGAAAAAGGGGCGTAGCATTATTAGCGGTTGAATGTGCACTGCTCTATATTCATCATTTAGAGCTCAAATTACCCCTTGTTATTTATTGAATTATCCAAATAGAAATATAACAGCTGGGTATCTTTACCAAGACATCTATTTAATATTTGCTAATTATTTAAATGAATATCAATTAGAAATATTTCTTGTGAGTTGCGTTTAAAAATTGTTTGTCAATTCAGTCTTATTTAAAAGAGGTTTAATTGTTGTTAAATATCCACTGAATGTTAATAATGCTTACTTATCGGTGATATATGTACGTATATACTTTTTCACACACCTAAAGAAACCAATGAACGGGTCATTGTAGAACAAATAAACTTTTTTATTAAATCCAGTCAAACCAAAAAATAGTTATGATGACATAATTCAATCCTCAACGTGCGATACAATCATTTAAAGATCTGTATGATATATCTTGAAAAAAATATGTTTACATTTTACTTATGTAAATCTGCGGATTGCTTACAGTATTACCCTTGAAAGATTGTCATGGAAACATTTGACAACTTTATTGTAGTGCACCCCAATCTCTTAAATAGTTCAACATTTTCCTCAACTTTATTGTAGTTTTCGCGCCCGCGTCGCGCTAAACATGCTCGCCCTCCCAGCCGTGGGGGTGTATAATGTGACGGTCAATCCCACTATTCGTTGGTAAAAGAGTAGTCCAAGAGTTGGCGGTGGGTGGTGATGACTAGCTGCCTTCCCTCTAGTCTTACACTGCTAAATTAGGGACGGCTAGCACAGATAGCCCTCGAGTAGCTTTGTGCGAAATTCCCAAACAAACAAACAAACAAACTTAAATAGTTCAACATTTTCCTCCCAATGGTTTTGGGTAAAAATGGATCATGAACATTTTGTTCACTTTTCGGATCACATAATTTACTTCGATAATGATGTATCAGAGCGATTTCAGGGCCAACATCCAACAGCTTTAAACCAGGAAGTTGTTTTGTAACAAAGTTAAGTCGGAACATTCCACCATTTCCGTGGTGAAGTGATTCTTGACAACGAGAAACCCACTTGAAGTAAAAATGTGTCTCAGAACCTTTGGTTAGGGTATTAACACTTTTACTAATGAAGCAGAGAAAAGGTTGAAGATGACCTAGGAAGGTCGAACCTTTGTTCTTTGCTTTATTAGTAAAACTGTAATACCCGTACCAGCCCTTCTGAGACACTTTTTCCCTGTTTCCGGTTTAACAATGTACTTCCGCCACCACCAAGCTTTACTATAAGGGTTCCTCATGACTTTTGTCAACGAGACCAGTTTTGATACAATTTTTTGATCACTTCCAGTTAAATTTGGTATAACGTTAGAATAAAATGGAAGTTGAAGACAAAATCTTACTTCAGTAAATGTGAAATATTCAAAACGACCAGATGATGACAACGTCTCTAACATCGACTGAATGCTGGAATGTTGCTTCGGCGCAATAAATTCGTCAACGTCCATGTTCAGAATATACTCGTAATGAAACATGCTACGGTAGTTACAATCTTGTAACATTGTTCGTCGAAGGTATCTTGTGGTTGTTGTAATTGCTTGAGGCTGGTAAGGGATGATCCAAGGTATTATTGTTATTGATACGCCTTTATCTTTCACTTCGCTGATGAAGTCCGACATTTCAGTTGAACATAAATACTTGTTTGTTTGTTTGTTTTGAATTTCGCACAAAGCTACACGAGGACTATCTGCGCTAGCCGCCTAATTTAGCAGTGTAAGAGTAGAGGGAAGGCACCTAGTCATCACCACCCATCGCCAACTCTTGGGCTACTCTTTTACCAACAAATTTTGGAATACCGACACAATTTAACAACCTCACGACTGAAAAATAATCTGTAAATAGTGTTAAAAAATGTATAAAAATGACGTTTAATAAGTTATTTCTTCCTTAATATTAACGTATCTGTGTTCACAACAGTTATCTAGAAATCCTTAAATATAATGAGTTAGAATAACTTTGATAATAATGTATGAATCTGTCTGTTTAATTTATGTTAGATAACCTTTTATTTTCAAAGTGAAATAGTAGCGCTTTCAAAAGAGGTTCGACCCCTTCAGTAGTACAGCGGATTTCTGCACCCCTGATGAGCAGAGCACAGATGGCCCTTTATGTTGTTTTATCCTGAACTCCAAACGTAAGAAAAACAAGTGGATCATTATGACGATACGACGAATCACTTGTATTGTTTCTACTGAATTAACTATCATTTTTCTATTTTTAACTTAGTGTCTAGCTATTTCTGTCATTGTATTTGAAATTTCCATTTACTGACTTTTAGTGCTGATGGACGACGACAAAACAGAAAATCCTGTATCAATGAGACTAACCACTCACGCGTAACCTCAGCAGTAGATTTGACAGAAAACAGATGTAAAGCTACATAAAATAAACAAAGGGCATATACATGCAGAAGCGCGGATTTAACAGGCACCTAAAGTTTATCGAGCCTCTCTTTAGGTCGGTCTCTATTTGCTTTCGCTTGATGTATAATATTTAGGTGATTAGCCATTTAGGACTAAAATCGCTCGTGTAAGGGTAAATACTATAATGCTCTTGCATATTCTGTGAAAGGCCCAATGTATGCCTTAACTGGCCACACTCTCTGCTGTGTACCGTAGTTTCACCTCTTTAAGGCTAATACGAACCACTTTTATAACAGGTTTAACTGTACTTCTTTCATTTGCTGACAAAATCTGTGCTAATAAGTAATAATATCTTTGAAACTGTCGGTACGCTGTACAATACTGAATAATAAATTAGGCGCAATGTCATAACAGTAGTCCTATAAATAAATTAATGTAGGTACTATATAGTGAGTTAACATATAAATTAATGTAGATACTGTTTTGTGAGTTAATTAATAAATTAATGTTTTACAATATGGAGTGTTAATAAATATATTAATGCAGATACTATATGATAAGTAAATAAATTAGTTAATGTGGGTACTATATAGTGAGTTAATAAATTAATTAATCTAGGTATTAAGTAATGAGTTAATAAATAAATTAATGTAGATACAGTAGAGTTAGTTAACATATAAATTAATGTAGACACAATATAGTGAGTTAATAAATATATTAATGTGAATATTATATGATAAGTTAATAAATAAATTAATGCAAGTATTGTGTAATGAGTTAATGAATAAATTAATGTAGGTACTATATGGTGAGTTAATAAATATATTAATGTAGATACAATATAGTGAGTTAATAAATAAATTAATGTAGGTATTATGTAACGAGTTAATGAATAAATTAATGTAGATACTATATAGTGAGGTAATAAATAAGTTAATGTTGGCACTATATGGTGAGTTAATAAATAAATTAGTGTAGATGCAATATGGTGAGTTAATAAATATATTAATGTAGATACAGTATGGTGGGTTAATTAATTAATTAATGTAGGCACTATGTAGTGAGTTAATAAATAAATTAATGTAGTACTATATGGTGAGCTAATAAATAAATTATTGTAGGTACTGGAATTTAGTAGTTATGGAAACAGCTAAGAAGAAAGGTCTGTTGTTTTTACGACAAAAGTTGTTTATCTGTACGTATTGGGACGTAAATCTCTGTCAACAGATTGTTTTATGTTCATAAATTTGATCAACTCAAATATACCGTTGTGCTACTAGGAGGCAACACTGAATTTTTAACACATGGAACTAAATTCAAATAATCCTACAACTGCTTACTGAAAACTATAATTATGCCAAATTCCAAAGTTCTGTCTCTGATGACTGCATTAGTTATCCCATAGACTGGTAGAGAGAAATTAAAAATTGCGAGGAATGTTCTCTTTAATTGTTTTCAATCCATATGTAATTTTTTTTTCATGTATACGAGTATCAAGGCAGTGTATGGATTAAAATATTTTTGGAGGGAGGTATCTCTAGACCATCAATCCTATTAGATCATTATGCCACGTTGCAAAGGTACCAGTTACCAAGACTGTTGAAACGAGAACGACACAATGGTTATAAACTGTTTGTTTCAGAGAAAAACCATGTTGGACTATCTGCTGTACCCACCGCGGAGAATCTAGCCCCGAATTGTAGCGTTGTACGTTTTTTGTGTGTGTAAAATAATCTATACTGCAAAACTCAAACGGCTCCTTTTAGTAATATTAACAAGTACCAAGGTTGCACTTTTGTTCCTTTTAGTAATATTAACAAGTACCAAGGTTGCACTTTTGTAGCCAGTAGGTAGGGATATAAGTAGTTTTTGTTTGTCCAAAGTTAATTTTATGGTTAATTGTAAAACAAATATGAACAACAACTGCCAATATCCCTAACTATTAGCTACAAAAGTTCAACCTTTGTACTTGTTATTAAAGTTTCACTAGAAATATATAATATAACGCTTATATATAATTAATGAAATGTGGGAAGAACTTACCATGTGGAGGTAATTTTTTCCTATGTTTTTGTTTCTTTGTGAATTTTCTCAAAATTTTCTGAAGTTAGAAGTGACAGAATAAAAGACAGCATCAAGGCAACACGGATGCGAAGTTTCAGTTCCTTAAGATTCCTTTGTTTGTTATGATAAACCTTTGTTTTTAAACAGCCTCAAAGATAAAAGTTCTAAGGTTGAACCGTTTAGGAGTTGTACTTTTATTCAAAAACAGGATCAGTTCTGAAATATGAAATTAAACATGTTCATAAATAGTAATGATAAACAATAACAATAATAATTAACTTTATTAACACTTACAAATGTTCAGAAGATAGTTGAGTTTGAGGAGCCCGGCAGAGCCAAACGTGTTAAGGCGTTCGACTCGTAATCCGAGAGTCGCGGGTTCGAATCCCCGTCGCACCAGACACTCTCGCTTTATCAGCCGTGGGGGCGTTATAATGTTACGGTCAATTCCACTATTCGTTGGTAAAAGAGTAGCTCAAGAGTTGGCGGTGGGTGGTGATGACTAGCTGCCTTCCCTAAGAGGGACGGCTATCGCAAATAGCCCTCAAGTAGCTTTGCGCGAATTTCAAAACAAACAAACAAACAATTTGGTTTTGAATTTTGAAGATAACTCAAATAATAACAAGTTATTTAACTTTTTTTCATATATTCATTTTGGGGCACCCTGTATAACCCGTTTCGAATATAACATTAATATATAAGTACAAGTCACAACGTACGATTCCTTTGGTTTCTTGTTGTTGTTTTTCAGATTTATATCTCACTTTTGTTATCTTTAATGGTAATACTGAGCAAATGTAGAATTTTCATGAAACAGATGGTAGAATATACTAAAATTGAAAATTATGTTTAATAGTGGATGTTAGACATAAAGAAATTTAAAAAAAATATTGGCAGTCGATTTTATGATACGCCCATAAACGAAATTGGATTAAGGCACCCAAAGTTTCGAACCAGATACACTAATGATTGGGAGAAACCAGAACCAACTTTTTCAAAAAGTGGGTTCATCGTAATCTTGCTTCTAGTGATCTACGATTCCTTCCTTTAATTTTGTTTTAACATACGAAACCTTAGAATCGAAACGTTTTACATGTTTAATGTTTTCAATAAGTCGATTTTTCTCATATCTCATCTTGAACATGATTGTTTCATGAAACATATCAGTTACTTACGTTTGTAACATTAAGCACGGTTAGTAATATACCTGTGGGAATCAACAGTAGCAAGCAGAACCTAAACTTTGTATACAGTCGAGGCTGTGGACACCTGAGGACCATGGTGAACGATTCTGTTCTTCCTTTATTAATTTTATTCATTTTTAATATATACATACAGGAATAAAAACCTTAAAATTCCTCTTGAAACTGTATGTAGTAACAGAATACCGTAATATATAATTGAACGAAATAAAATAAAAGGTACAGATAGCATATCAAAGAGTAAACAAGCCCAAGTTTAGGGGTCTTCAAACTAAGTCGACACCCCTCCGTAAACTTATAAACGTTGAATAAAAATAAATACATTTTAGAAAAACAGGTAGATAAGGTAAATTGTTCCTTTCAACGATGTTAGTGAAATTAGCATGGCTTTGATATAAGAAAAAATACACAGTAAAATGTGGCACAGATAGCCTTAGGATTGCTTTGCGGGGAATTCAAAACAAAACAAACCAGAAAAAGTTTAAAAATAGACAGACTAATGGTGTTAGTAAAGCAAAAATTGAGTTTCAGCTTTTCAATAAAGCCACTTTTACACTTATCACATTGCTAACAATAATGGTTCATGTCCCGTATTGTTTAAGAACGACAGTCAATTCCCACTATAACTTCAAATAAAAGTAATTCAATAATAGATGCTGTTGACCAACTGTTTTCCCTCTGTTTTATTATTTCAAATATAGCAATGAATAAAGAGAAATATAAACTGTTTGGAATATCAGCATGGTTTTAAAAAGGACCACAACTTTTGCACGTGTTGGATACGATGTCTGATGGTGACATCTGGAAGTTACAAGCAGAACTAAAAATAGTGGATTCAATTTTAATGAATAGGTTTCAGCATGTAAAAGATTTCGGCCGCTATGTTGTACATATGAGGAACAAAACTGGTTTACTGGATAGAAAACTGGGTGGTTGTTTTAAAGTTGTGTTCATGACACACGTGGAACACTTCAGGTCTTTGTGTTAGCACTTTTCCTTTTTTAAATTTACAACAATAATACAGATGATTGTTTATTTGTGTTTTCCTGTATCAAAGCCACATCGCGCTATCTGCTGAGTCCACCAAGGGGAATCGAATCCCTGATTTTAACGTTGTATTATATAGGTGAAATAATATACATAGTTATATGTGTGTGTGTGTGTGTGTTTGTTGATGATATTAAAGTATCAAATGGCACTGCTGTTTAAACATTATTTGGATTATCTGTTGAATTAAGTGAATAAACGGTGCATGATTCTAAGTGTAATAGAAGTAAGATAACACACAAGGGACACACGATTTATTTTATGAGTTTAGTTTTAACGACAGTAGCTTTAACAGTGTCATGAAAGGAAAGAATCTTGGTGTACTGGTTGATCTGTCTCTTAAGCCGTCCAAGCTATGTACTGTTGCTAGTGGTAAGGCATATACGATTTTAGATTGTATCCACAGAAATGATAAATTCGAATCTAAAGAGGTTATTATTACATTATTACAGGTCGCTTGTTAAACCGCATTTGGTGTACCGTTTTTAGTTTTAGTTTTCATACCTTAGAAAGATACAGAATTATTGGAAATGGCTCAAAAGAAGGTTACTCTAGGATGACAAATGAAATAGGATAGTCTTAACATAAAGATAAAGTAAAATTATGAAATTGTTTCTCTCGAAAAAAAAAGAGTTAGGGGTAGTCTGATGGGGCTGTTTAAAAATGTAAATATAATTGATAGTTTTTATTTATCATCTGCTTAGTATTTAACGAGATACATAAATTTTAGCAGTGTAGGGATTCAATTTCGTTTAAGACAGCTTTCTTTTTGTAACATGGTTCTTGACCTATGAACAGGATTTCCTTTAGATGTAGTAGATACAGCTAAGTTAAGATAATTTAAGAGAAAGCTTGAAAAGTACTGAAACGATAATTCACAAAGGGTCTCCAAATTTCGCTTAGCCAGAACATTCTCGAAATCTCTTCATATCTCTAAGAGTAAGTGTATTTACTACACTTTTTCTACCTAATTATTAAGAAAAGTTTCATATTTAAATACAGTTTGTTGCATCTTTTACTTAACCTGATTTTGGCCAGTAGCATTTATTTTCACGATGTGAAATTCACACATAATAATTCCTATAGTAATCAGTTTACTATATAAACAAACACACAGCTGCTCTGAACCCAATCGACGAAATAGATAAAAATTACAGAGTTTTTAACTAGTTTTAGTTTTGTGAGTCATGTTACTAAGAATATTTCCTACTAAAATTGTACTCCGCTGGGACAACGGTATGTCTATGGATTTATAGCGCTAAAATCAAGGATTCAAATCCTCTCGATGAACACAGGAAACAGCATAATGTGGGTTTTGTGTAAGAAAAACACACAGACACACCCACTAAAACTTAAAAAAAATTGATATAACAGTGGCTTATTAACAAGACAAATATTATTTATCTAAACCTAGAGTGGAGAACATTCATTATTTCAGTATATATTTATACACCACCTGGTTAGCGAGTTCGCGCCCGAGTCGCGCCAAACATGCTCGCCCTCTCAGCCGTGGGGGCGTTATAATGTTACGGTCAATCCCACTATTTGTTGGTAAAAGAGTAGCCCAAGAGTTGGCGGTGGGTGGTGATGACTAGCTGCCTTCCCTCTAGTCTTACACTACTAAATTAGGGACGGCTAGCACAGGTAGCCCTCGAGTAGCTTTGTGCGAAATTTCAAAACAAACAAACAAACAAACAAACCACCTGGTTATGGGAGTCACGATAATATATTTATAGAATGAAACATATGTACATACGCAATTTAAAGAATAAAAATGTAAATCTACCACATGTTATTATTGAGTGGCTCTTAGCATGACTGAATTAATCCATAATCACTTTCCGCGGTGTGTGGCCCAAGGAGCTAAAAAATTGACATTTAGCGAAACCAAGAATACCATATGATCAAACTTTATGAAGTCCAAAGAATAACGTAAATTGAGGACGTCACTAGTGACAGGTACTTTTATGTGTAAAATATGAAACATATCACAACTACCAACAAAAATATTAATTCTTAATTAGTTTTATAAATTACTGCTAGGAGATTCTTAAGTATTTTACACGGAAAATGAATGATTTCATCGATCAGTGATTTCTATTGAATGTTATGGCAAATAAATAAACAACAATTTATAATTACTGAATATTATACATCTTCATAGATCAAGAACCATGTTACAAAAATAAAACTGTCTCAAATGAAACTGAATTCTACACTGCTAAAATTTTATTTGTGTCCCGTTAAATACTAAAGAAACGATAAACAAAAACAATCAATAATTTTTATAATTTTAAACAGCCTAATCAGACCACCCCTAACTCTTCCTTTTTCTCAAGAGAAAATAATTTCGTAGGTCATATGTTATTCTTGTGTTACAAATTAAACCTTTACAAGAGCCCTCTGCATTCTTCTAACATTTAGTTGTCTATCCAAAAAAATCAGTTTTGTTCCTCATATCTACCTGTTTTTTGTTTTTATAAAGTACTGAAATGTATCCATTTTTATTCAACGTTTATAAGTTTACGAACGGGCGGCGACGAAGTTTGAAGACTACTACCTGAACTCTGTTTATTGTTTAATACGCCATCTGTACTGTTTATTTCATTTCATTTCTATTTATATAAACATTTTCTTTACAGCTGTAAGTGCAAACTGATGGTTTTTTATATCTGTAAGTATATATTGAAAATGCACAAAACTACTAAAGGAAGAACAGAATCGTCCACCATGGTACTCAGGTGTCCACAGCCTCGACTGTATACAAAGTTTAGGTTCTGCTTGCTACTGTTGATTCCCACAGGTATATTACTAACCGTGCTTAATGTCACAAACGTAAGTAACTGATATGTTTCATGAAACAATCATGTTCAAGATGGGATACGACAAAAATCGACTCATTAAAAACATTAAACGTGTAAAACGTTTCGATTCTAAGGTTTCATATGTTAAAACAAAATTAAAGGAAGGAATCGTAGATCACTAGCAGCAAGATTACGATGAACCCACTTTTTGGAAAAGTTGGTTCTGGTTTCTCCCAATCATTAGTGTATCTGGTTCGAAACTTTGAGTGCCTTAACCCAATTTCGTTTGTGGGAGTATCATAAAATCGACTGCCAATAATGTTCTTGAGTTTATTTATGACTAACAACCACTATTAAATATAATATTAATTTTAGTATCTTCCACCATCTGTTTCATGAGAACTCTGCATGTACGATTTTTTGGCAAAATCATACAAAGAAATAAAAAAACGAAGCAAATGAATTATTTTTATAAGGTTGTAAGCTCTGCCCACAATTCATTAAATATAAGCCTAATTTTATGGATTTCTAAAGAAACTCTAATATTACGTTAATGATAACAGTTTTGTTTAGAAGTAGTTTTCGTTGTTGCAAAATTAATTTTATGGTAGGTCCGTATGACCAGGTAAGTTATGGCGTTCGACTCTTACTCTGAGGATCTCGGGTTCGAATCCCTGTCGCACTAAATATGCTTGCCTTTTCAGCCGTGGGGGCGTTATAATGTGACGGTTAATCCTACTATTTGTTGTTAAAAGAGTAGCCCAAGAGTTGTCGGTGGGTGGTGATAACTAGCTGCCTTCCCTCCAGTTTTACACTGCTAAATTATGGACGGCAAGCGCAGATAGCCCTTGAGTAGCTTTGCTCGAAATTCAAACAAAACAAAAAATTTTATGATTGCATGTAAAAATTATTGACAACATTATATCTCTGCCTATTGACGACATTATATTCCTCCCTATTGATAATTATTTGACGTTATGTTGTCACTTTTGATGTCAGTAATCTTTTGTTGAAATATTTATCAAAGATAATGTTGTAAACACAACTACATGAAATGTGTTAATTCACAACTTTCTCTTTTTACAGCACCGGATTGAACCAACAGATTATTCACGTTTGTTTGGATTTAACTCTCAGAACAGCTCTCAAATCAGTTCTGTCAAATCACAGTTTAACCACAAATACGTAAACAGCCTCTCATCAACAGACTGGATCCAAGTTAGAAGAGGTCTTTTTGTTTATTCTGCATTTTGGGATGATAGAAAAAACGTAAAAAACGGTCCATTTATCCGTATTTTTGGTGTATTTTCACAATCTCTTACTAAAATCGAAAAAGAAGAATATTTTTTTGGACTAACCTGTTTGTTACGTTCCGATGGATCGGTGTTTCCAGGTGTAGCCACTATGTACGACATGGACGATCCATATGATAAGAATCTGTATGTTGTTATAACATGTTCCCCTTATAATGAAACAAGTATTGTTCCAAAAAAGGTGGCGATTCTCTATCATAATTCTTCAGATGTTCTTAATTGGATGCCAGTAACGTCTTTTCCAGGGAAATCCTTAATGAGTAAAGGACGAATTGCAGCTTGTATAAAACCACTGTATGGTCCTTTTACAAACAAGGACCTTCTTGCTCAGTTCCTGGCTTATTATACGATAATAGGCGTCAACCATTTTTATATCTACAACAGTTTATCTTCTCCTGAAGTTTTGAATTTCATCAGAAAGGTGAAAGATAAAGGCGTATCAATAATAATAATACCTTGGATCATCCCTTACCAGCCTCAAGCAACTACACCAACCACAAGATACCTTGAACGAACAATGTTACAAGATTGTAACTACCGTAGCATGTTTCATTACGAGTATATTCTAAACATGGACGTTGATGAATTTATTGCGCTGAAGCAACATTCCAGCATTCAATCGATGTTAGAGACGTTGTCGTCATCTGGCCGTTTTGAGTATTTCACATTTAGTGAAGTAAGATTTTGTCTTCAACTTCCATCTTATTCTAACGTTATACCAAATTTAACTGGAAGTGATCAAAAAATTGTATCAAAACTGGTCTCGTTGACAAAAGTCATGAGGAACCCTTATAGTAAAGCTTGGTGGTGGCGGAAGTACATTGTTAAACCGGAAATGGTGGAATATTTTGGGGTTCACTTTGCTGCAAGACGACTTCCTGGTTTAAAGTTGTTGGATGTTGGTCCTGAAATCGCTCTTATACATCATTATCGAAGTAAATTACGTGATTCGAAAAGTAAACAATATGTTCGTGATCCATTCTTGCCAAAAGCATATGGTGTAAAAGTTCTTAGGTATTTAAAAGAATGGGGGTAAATAAGAATTGTATTGCTGTCATCCTTCTAAGGTAGAAGTCTTGTTAAAGATTTTTATAGAAAATTTACTAAAATATTTTGAATTTATATTTATGGTATAAATATTTCTGTGTAGTCGTTATATTTGAAATCATTATTTTGTTTTTTGATTTTTTTTTTAATTTAATTGACTTTTACAGTTTGGTCGTACCCAAGATAAAAAGTCACTCTGTGCAAGATTGAGAGAGGTTGAGAAATTTTAATCTTAACTCAGTTTTGTAATTTTACTTTTATTTCTTTCATACTGAAATGATTTTTAAAAACATGTCCAGCAAATATCTATTTCTGAGAGATCATATTTAGTCCCGAATATTAACTTCAAAGGCTTTAAGAACCTGTCAGATTTTTACCCCTCAGCTATAGCATTCTCTGAGTGGCACAGCGAATTAATACTGCTAGAAATCGGGTTTCGATACTTGTGCTGGGCAAAGCATAGATAACTCTTTGTGTAGCTTTGTACTTTATAACAAACAATGAAAGGTGTAACAAAAGGAGATATTGTTGCGGAACAATACATTTGTTACGTACATTTCAAATACACGGGTAACTGAAGAGCTAAGCACAGAATAGTATATAAAAAAAGATTTATTTGTTCTATATATACAGTAAAAAGGAAATAAAGGTAGATACGATCCACAAGCTATCAATTCATGTCGATATATATATATGGATTTTGGAAAGTGTGCTAACAACTTATTAACGTGTATAATTGATTGCGTTGCACATACCAATATAAACAGAATATTCGGAAATTATGATGAAAAGTTTATATTTATTTCTGGTTGCGTTGGTCTCATTTCAAACTTGGCCTGCGTTACACCGTTATAATATTCTTGAAATAAATCATATGAAACAGTTTATTTTATAAAGTAAAACGTAATCGATTATACATTTTTAAAAAGAATACAAAAATTAAATATTCATCCGTATTCAGGTCAAACGGTAAACAAAATAAAGTTCTCACAAGGTAAAATGTTGGAAAGTGACAAAGTAAGAATTTTAATAATAATAATATAATATAATATAATATAATATAATATAATATAATATAATATAATATAATATAATATAATATAATATAATATAATAATAATATAATATAAATATAATATAATATAATATAATATAATATAATATAATATAATATAATATAATATAATATAATAATGATATAATATAATATAATATAATAATAATGATATAATATAATATAATAATAGTAATATAAAGATGTAGTTAAAGTAACTTTTCTAAATTAAACATTGCCTGTTAGCTTTGACTATTTTATTTTCGCTTTAAAAACAAGGTTAACTGAAGGAAAGTCTCTAGCTCCATCTCGTATTACCAGAAGAGAAAAGAACCAGCATCGCAATATCTTTGAGGACGTCTATCCATCTGTGATGATATTAAAATTGGGAAATTTTTGAAATGAGATAAAATATTTGAACATTTTCCCAAAAGTGAATTTGAGCAATCTTTATGTTATGAAATTACATTGGCATGCCTCAATAGCACCAACTGGCATAATTTATATTGGAATACCTGAAAAGAACGAAATAACATGATTTGCAATGGCAAGCCTCAAAAGTATTGAATGACATAATAATGAATCAACTTTAAGTGTATGCTTATAAAACATTCAGACATTCCATGGAAAAACACTTATAATGAGATTGAGGAAATTATGAAATTGGTTTTATTTCAAAATGCTTTCTTTAGCTAACTAGCAAAGAAAATATTTAATGTTCTTATTTGAACGTATACAATAAGATTATGGTTGTGACACCAAATATGTTTATAAAGTGGGCATGTATAATCTACTTTTTATTAATTTGTTAATTACTTATATGGGTGGTGTTTTACCTTTGTTTTGAGAAGTTTATGGAATCTTCCAGGTGGAATTCTCTTAAGTTCCATAATTTGCTGATTTGCACTTTGTTGAAGAAATATTAGATACACACCGCTGCATATATATATATTCAATATTCAAGGTTCATTGCATTTTTTAACTACTCGAGGACTACCTGCGATAACCGTCCCTCATTTAGGAGTGTAAAACTATAGGGAAGGAAGCTAGTCATCACCACCCACCGCCAACTCTTGAGTCGTTCTTTTACCAATAAATAATGTGATTGACCGTCACATTATAATGCCTCCACGGTTGAAAGAGCGTTTGATACAACGAGGTTTCGAACCCGCGACCCTCAGATTACTAGTCGAACACCTTAACCCACCTGGCCATGCCTATCGTAATCAAATGAAATGAATGAATGACTATCAGCATGAGAATCATCTCACCCTCGAACCCAGTCAGCAGTACTTCACGATTCGAACTTAAGGCTTCCTGATAAACAGCCTGGTAGGTTAACCATTAGGGCTTGTCCACCCCAAACCAAATTTCGAGTTCCCTCTCTTTTTTCAATAAAAAGGCAAACTCACAAAAGTTGATTTTCTGTATTGGAAAATGAAATAAAATATTGAGTGTATCTACCAAACTGACTGTCACATTGTACCACACACACACGCGCGACTGAAAGGAAGAGCATGTTTAGGGATGGGATTCGACTCCACGACTCACAAGTTTCATCCCATCCATAATCACCAGTCATGCCAGTCCCGAGAGAAACGATAAGGGCTTTTTTTTTCTCAGTTTTACCTGGTTATCAAAGTCTTCAATTCCACAGATGCTTGACTTTTGAGAATGAAAACTATAGGCTGATTTACTTATTAAGTAGATTGAGAATGAAAACTATAGACTGATTTACTTATTAAGTAGATTGAGAATGAAAACTATAGACTGATTTACTTATTAAGTAGTTTGAGAATGAAAACTATAGGCTGATTTACTTATTAAGTAGTTTGAGAATGAAAACTATAGACTGATTTACTTATTAAGTAGATTGAGAATGAAAACTATAAACTGATTTACTTATTAAGTAGTTTGAGAATGAAAACTATAAACTGATTTACTTATTAAGTAGATTTAGAATGAAAACTATAAACTGATTTACTTATTAAGTAGTTTGAGAATGAAAACTATAGACTGATTTACTTATTAAGTAGATTGAGAATGAAAACTATAGACTGATTTACTTATTAAGTAGAGATAGTTGTTTATTCATTTATTTAATTATGCACACACTTTTTTTTGCTTTCTGTTATAATAAAGATTGTTTTACTTAACATTTGCCCAATCTATTTTATTTGTTTGTTGGGAATTGTGCACAAAGCTATACAATGGGCTATCTGTACTAGGCCCACTACTGGTAGTGAAACTCAGTTTCTAGCGGTGTGAGTCGCAGACATATCGCTCTGCCACTGGAGTCATCTATTTATTTCTCGCTACATGAAACTCAAGCAATCAAATTTCAATGTTCAGAATACCCTAAAATTTCCTGTTCAATCCTACTGTTATTAAACGGATCTATCTAATACATGCACAGAAATTACCTGAAAACGCTACACTTTCAATATATTAAACTATTTGTATTTTTTGTTTTGTTCGTTTACTTTGATTTTGAATTTCGCGCAAAGTTACACGAGGATTATCTGTGCTAGCTATTCATAATTTAACAGTGTAAGTCTAAATGGAATGTAGCTAGTCATCACCACCCACCACTAACTCTTGGGCTACTCTCTTACCAACGAATAGTAGCATGAATATAGTTGTGCGTTTCACCCACAATGAACGAATACGATTTTAACCGCCTGGTAATAGTTAACGTAATCTGTAACATTGAAGCTTTTTTATTACATATATATACATACACAACCTGGCTATTAGAGTACGAATAATACATTTGAAGAGTTAAATGCATGTACTTGAACATCAATGTTTGAGCTGACAGATAGCAACGTATTTATCAGGTATAATAAAAACATGAAATTCTTAGAATGTTCATGAAACATTCTATGTTAATCATCAAGCTACATGATTACTAAGTGTCCTTACTTTAAAGATCAGGTCATTCTCAATTTTATTTTAGAAGACACAATAACACTGACAGTTAAGAAAATGTTTTACACTGTTTTATAACAAATATTAAAGTATTTGAAAAATATACTTTCCATACAATACCTTTTTACGTCGCTAGAGGATGAAGTTTAAAATTATTATTTTATTCGATATAACGGACAGAAACACTAACTTCAACAAGTAAGGCTTGTCTCGTCTCTCCTGCGTTATACTAGAATACATTTTCAAGACAGGGGAGATTATGCATGTGAATACTGTAAGAAATATTAAGGTAGGGCTGGCAATTTCACTTAATATCATTTTGTTTAAGATATTTTATTATTTTTATAAGGGTGAAAGTTAGGATTTATATGTAGTAGAAATGTTAGGTTGGTTTAATTTCTACTTTAGTAATTATAAGAACTTTTAAGGGTAACTGCCTTTTCACAACTGGCCGCATACAGTGAAATGCAGTCACATTTATCTTTAACTGATTTTCCACGTCTACTGGCTAGCTTAACACCTACGTTTGGATTTTGTATGATATATGGAAGCTGTTACCACAGGCATTATCTGCTGTGAATTTAAGGTGACATCCAGGATTGACTATGAATTCTTTATTAAAATATTTTTAATACTTGTTATGTATATTAGTAAGTACATTAGATCTACGTGTGACGTATTCATGACGTAATATCTGGATCTTGAGAATGGAGAAAAATAAAGTTTTCCGTGACTCCTGTTGCAAATCTATATGCGCACAGGATAAAAATTTCGCGAAGTTGGAGGTTGTACATTGCGCAATAAAAAAAAAAGTATTTTTTTCCAGTGTCATACATTTAAGCAAGAGCTTTCATTATTGTATGAAGATATATATAACAAAATAATTAATACAGCACTGATCTGGTACAACTTCTCCATGCTGATCCCTTATAAACAGTCACATATATTATTATTAATACAGCGATATAAAACAGAGAATCTCTGACTTTTATTGACTGAAAACAGATTTCAATTTGTTTCCTATTGACTTCAACAAACACTCTATAGTCACTACATAAAAGAGATACTGGTCTCTATTGCCTAGGTCACACTGACCAAATCTGGTATTATCGGATACTAGCTGGACTTTGAACGGGTGAAATAAAATCTAGTTCATAACAAAGAACAGAAAATTGTCCTTTTATTTTTTTATTATGATAGTAAGGACCAAAAGTGGTTTTAAAATCCATAAAGGTATCAGTATTGGAAAGAAATACATACTGTTTTTCGTGATGGTGAAAAATCCACTTGAAGTCAAAATGTATCTCAGGACGGCTGGTATAGGTATCAACACTTTTACTAATAACGCAGAGAACAACGGTCAGTTGCAAACTCTCTCTTTGTTAACTTGAAGGTGAGCTAGAAGGTCGACACGTTGTTTTCTGCTTTATTAGTAAAAGTGCTAATTCCCATACTAGCTGTCCTGAGACACACATTGTTTTCCAAGATTTTTATCAATATGAAATTAGATAAAGAGGGGTTCAACCTTCCTCGTGCCATTCTGTATTTTGTGTCATGTTTGGTGGTGACTGATCAAGAAATGTGGAAACGAATAAAAAACAGATACGCATACATACTTATGTTTTTTGGTGTTTTTTTTACATAGATTGTCAACCAAGAAATCTTTTTGGACAGAATTTTTGTATCTTTAAAACTTAAACGGCTCTGGCTTCAAATTGTATAATACACAACTTTATTAAACCATTATTACTGAAGGTGTTTAAGTTAATAACATGGTTTATCGAGAGACGGAATAACTTTAGCATTGTTTATTTGTTTTATTTTTAATAACAAAACTACACAATTGAATATCTGTATTTTTCGTACCACAGGTATCAGAACCCAGAAATTTAATTTCCTGGTTCCTGCTGAGCCACTTGTTTTTTTCTGCAAAACATGTGGTTTATCACCAAAATAGTGTCTCTAGTATACAGTTGTACATGTAGCTCCTATTTTAGTGAAATAAAATATTTTTTCTAGTAGACTGTTAACTGATCATAGCACAGCTGGAAGATGTTTTTAGGTTTTTCAGGTGTAGTCGCGCAACCAAGGGCAAATCAAATCAAATTTCTGTTGGTCACGTGGTTGAAACTTGTAGACGTGAAAAGTTATTTACTATCTGTGAGTTCTACTGAATAATCAGATTAAGAAAAGATGAACTACTAATATTTCGTTAAATATTTGTATTTATAACTAGAGTTCACTAACCCTAAAAAAATGGAGTTTCAAACTTTACTTGTCCGTTAACCTCTTCACTCACGTGAATTTTAAAACTTGATGTAAATGTCAAGTGATTTCGTTCATTCTAAATTTGGAAATCTTATACGTTTACTGAAACAAACACAAGAAAATGGAACTTCGAAGAATTTTGAGAGTTTAGTGGTACTCTGGAGTTATACCAACGTCTTACTCATAATGCTTGGTATGTTTCTTAACCAAAGGTATGACCATGTGGGTAGGGCACTTGTATCGCAATCTGTAAGTTCGAATCCCCGTCCCATCAAAGATGGTCGTCCTTTCAGCCTTGGGACGTTATAATGTGACCATCAATCCTACTATTCGTTGGTAAAGGCCGGGCATAGCCAGGTGAGTTAAGGCGTTCGACTCGTAATGTGAGGGTCGTAGGTTCGAATCCCCGTCGCACCAAACATGTTAGCCCTTTCAGCCGTGGAGGCGTTATAATTTTACGGTTAATCCCACTATTTGTTGGTAAAAGAGTAGCTCAACAGTTGGCGGTGGGTGGTGATAACTAGCTGCCTTCCCTCTAGTCTTCCACTGCTAAATTAGGGACGGCTAGCGCAGAGAGCTGTTGAGTAGCTTTGCGCGAAATTCTAAACAAACAAAACAACTTTATGATTAGCTGTAAAAACTATTGACAACATCATATCCCTACCTATTGACGACATTATATTCCTACCTATTAACAGCATTATATCGCTACCTATTGACGATATTATATTCCTACCTATTAACAACATTATATCCCTACCTATTGACGATATTATATTCCTACCTATTAACAACATTATATCCCTACCTATTGACGATATTATATTCCTACCTATTAACAACATTATATCCCTACCTATTGACGATATTATATTCCTACCTATTAACAACATTATATCCCTACCTATTGACGATATTATATTCCTACCTATTAACAACATTATATCCCTACCTATTGACGATATTATATTCCTACCTATTAACAACATTATATTCCTCCCTATTGACGATTATTCGGCGATATGTTTATTTAATACGAATATTAGTTTAGAGAGCATGTGTTTAATATATAGTTTAATTAAATAAACTATTTGATTTTCAGCGCTATTTTGTAATTCCTTTACCTAGCTTTTAGTTCATAATATTATTAAAATATCGCTATAAGTTATTGTTTTTCGTTCTATATATGTTTCCTAACATCTATCTGCTCCGTAAGACATGTGCCTGGAAACAGTCAGTTGCAATTTCTCTCTGTTAACCAAGAGGCAGATGTCGTCTGCAAGTCCCACAGTAACTGTATCACTTGTGTTGAAAATGTCATTCCTTAAACAAATATTGTCGATGTACAGATCATACAAGATTTTCACAACAAACATACTCGTCCTTTCAGCTGGAGGGAGCGTTATAAAGTGACGGTCAATCCCACTATTCATTGGTAAAAGAGTAGCCCAACAGTTGGCGGTGGGTGGTGATGACTAGTTACTCTTCTTCTGGTCTTACACTGCTAAATTAGGGACGGTTAGCGCAGATAGCCTTCGTGTAGCTTTGCGCGAAATTCAAAACAAACAAACGAATCTGTTATATAATGATTCCTTGTTAATCCCTAACTTATCATGTTATTTACATACAGTAAATTTCGTCATATTGAGTACTTTTATTCATAAACTCGATGTGGAAAAGGAGAGACAGGTTGAATATCTGATTTCCTGTTTAAAATATATATGAACACTAATCATAATTAGTGATGTTAATAGCAACATTTAAGGCAGTTATATATATTTATGTGACACGTATTTTGTTAGAGGTCCTTCGACCAATAAAACAAACTGATGCATAAATAGCTAAGTTGTTTATTTCTAATTATTAAGCGCAAGGCTACACAACGAACTACCTGCGCTGCGACCTCCGCAGGTATCGAATCCCGGTTTTTAAAGCTATAAGCTCTCGAGCTTACCATTGAGCCCCTGGGAAGGAGCAAATAGTTTAGTTTAATGATTTCGTTGTGTTTTTTGAAAATCCGATGTCCCTACTGGTCATTTCATAAAGCTAACATAGCCTAGCTATATACGTCTTGCTTACTTTATCAAATATTTTAGACAGTTTGAACGAGGAAATTGTGGAAACTCGGTAAGGTAACCTTGGTGGGTGAGCAATAGGATTACGAACTTATAAAGCTAAATTCCTTAGTTCGATTCCTCGCTGTGGACAGAGAGTAGGCAGCCCATTGTGTAGCTTTGAACTGAGACGAGTAAACACGGACGTAATGCGATTGACAGGTTCGTTAGATTTTTTTAAAATTTCATTTAATAGTCAAATGTTGGTTAATGTTCGTGTCTTTTGTGCAATTTACCTTTGCGTAAGCGAAAATATTCATCAGTGCAACTACGCATCTATATCTTAACTGATCGGCTATAATACATTTAAGTAATTTGTGTGTCATGTCTGTGTGAATTTAAAACAAATGATATGTTATAAGGATAAGTGGAATTTTGATTTTATAGCTACCACAATGGAAAATGATTCATCAGCGAATCAGAAATTTGTTGATCAGTCGTGTATATATATATATGTTAGATCACGGTTTGCAACTCAAGGCCTATTTTAGGCACAATAATAAAAAGCAACATAGGGAACTCGTAACTTGTTAGTTTGATACACCATATGGCTTATATATTGTTCAGCCGTATAGGTAACAAAGGTATTATGAATTTTTTACGTAAAACTGTGAATCATGAACTATGATATTCAACGACAGCGGCGTGTTTTCAGCAATACTGGAAAAAAACAAAAAGCATTGCACACATGCACTTTAAAGTGAATATTTTATTCATTTCTGCTGTTTAACTTGAAATGTTTGCACCTGATCACTGAGATGTTAGCTATTGCACATTATTTGTAAAAACAAAATATCGATTCTTTACCAATGCACCCACTATGTGCACTTTGAAGACAAAAATTAATTTAAACTAGTTTTCTACTAGTATATTTCGTTGTATTTAGAGGCAATGACATATCACGTCATATGTTGAACGCTATATCTGTAAGATACGTCACCTACTGATTTTTACGTGTAAGACAGATATACAGGTGTTGTTTATATAAACCCCAACTCTTAAACTAAAATAACCTTCAATTGTTGTCGATAACTGATATCACGTCACTGCATCCTTTACTGAACTGTGATTGGGTCACGCCTGTAACTATTGCATAATTATTCCGAAATTCTCTTTTCTGAACATTTATATTTTATGTTTCAGTTTCCCCATATACATTTTATTATAATATATTTCGACATTTAGGGTGTTTATTTTCGGACGTTTCTTTATGGGTATTTACTGTGTGTGTTATTTTCTATATTCAACTATATTCTATATATGTCTACGGGTTTTACAACGCTAAAATCAGGGGTTTGATTTCCCTCGGTGGGCTCAACATATAGCCCGATGTGACTTTGCTATAAGAAAACATACACACACACAATATTCTATATGTTTCTTATTTTCTTTTCTTCGTTTTATCATATTCCCTGCTTATTTGTTGTGTCTCATATTTTATTTTTTACATTACATTTTAACCTGTGGTTATTTGCTGTCTTATTCATTACATTATAACATGTGGTTGTTTGCTGTACTTCATGTTTATTTTATTTTCTGAATTATATATTACATTTCGTTATTTTAGTCGCTCTCATTTCTGATTACTTATATATTTTTTCTTTAGATATTTTTCACGAATATCCGAAACAAACATGAAGTTCTGTTTGATCATTTTGCGAGTTTAATATTTACGTTTTCTATATTTATTACAGTTTTGGGTTTTTTTTTTCATTCCTTTCTTTTTCTATTTATATTATTTAAACATTTCACTCAATTCATCTCTTTTATAGTAATTTATACAAATTATGATTTTTAAATTAACTATGCTTTGAAATTCATGCTTATTGTTATTAGAAATTGTTTTTATGACAAAAAATAATACGATTTAACATTTTTTTCATTGTTTTATACATTTCACCAATCACACTGTTTTGTTTGTTGATTAAACTGAAGACCAGTCGAACATTTCATTATGCTTGGTACGCCACCTTTACAAATTATATATTTGGAAGTGGATTTGGGGTGTGCAAAAATTCCGCTTAGCTCAGGACATTGCCACTTCATGATGTATAGTTCTTCATCCGACACACCTGGAATATCAGTCGGCCAAGGATAATCTGTGGAAAGTTAACAAAAGATATACAATCTTGGCCAAAATTTTTGCGTATTTTTGTAAGAAATAATAAGATGGAATAAAAGTATATTAAGCTAAAAAATGAGAAATGTATGTTACGTAAAACATCTACGTATGTAACTTCAAAAATGAGATCGGTTCTCTGGGACTCGGCATGGCCAGGTGATTAGGACACTCGACTCGTCATCCGAGGATCACAAGTTCGAATCCTGGTCACACCAAACATGCTAGCCCTTTCAGCTCTGAGGGTGTTATAAGGTGGCGGTCAATCCCACTATTCGTTGGTAAAAGAGTAGCCTGAGAGTTAGCGGTGGGTGGTGATGATTAGCTGCCTTCCTTCTAGTCCTACACTGCTAAATTAGGGATGGGTAACGCAGATATCCCTCGTGTAGCTTTGCGTGAAATTCAAAACAAACAAAGAGGTTCTCTGGACATCATAAACAATTTATTAGAACAGCAAACAATTGTCACACACTTATAGCATGTAATTTAGCGTTTCACCTACACAATAAAACCTTCCCAAAACATACTTAATAATAAAATATAACATCAAATTATTATAAGTAGCGCCTTGAACCTTAAATCAGTTCATATTAAACATTCATTGCATGGTTGATTTTCCTCATAGTCTAATAACCTCCTCTATGTGGCATTCTGTTAACAAAATTACTGGTGTAATCCACCATTATTCCGTCCCAAGTTGTCACGATAGGGTGTCTCAATTCAGCTACAGTAGTTGGTTTAAGGTTGTGGATACCAATTTTGCGGCTAAATTCTGCCTAACAGTTTTCAATGGGATGACAACATGGAGACTCTGCTGGCCATGGAAATATTGTAACGCCATCTAGATCGAGACGCTCCTGTACAATATATACAATGTGAGAAGTGGTTATTACCGAGCCTTGGTCTAGCGTATAGCAGAATACTGTCTCCATATGATACCTGTAGGAGGTACCTTTGAGTCTTCCTGGGGGATATGAAGAGCATTTTTTTCCACCATAATGAATATCTGCCCAAACATGTACTGCTCCACCTCCTGTGTGTACTCCATGGAAAAGATAATATTCTCTCATCTTCTCTTATCCATTTTCAGGGAAAATGCAAACATGAATTCTACCATCAGCTATAACAAGTCAGAAACGGGACTGTTCTGAAAAGATGACATATTGTTATTGTCCTATTGTCTTGCCCAAGTGACACAGTGACGGCGGTGATGTCTAGTTAATATCAATTTTTAGATAGCTTGTTTGGCCAGTCTCCTATTCATTGTTCTTTTGGATAATCTGGAATAAATGTGTTCATGCCATTCCTGTCGTAAGCTGTCATAAGACTACTTTCAACTTTAACGTGTTCAGCTGACCAAAACACGGTCATTTCGAATTGTGACTTTTCGATATCTATCAATATACTTTCCTGGAACAACGTTTCCTGTAATCCGATTAAGTTTCAGAATTCTGAATATAGTACATTGGGGTACACTACTGTTCTGTTAACGTCCATTGGCTTCATATCATTTCTGGACACTCAAACATTTTAACGTCCTCTAACTTCTGGCACGTAACGAAGGACGACTCTTCACCAGGTCCAAAGAAATTATTTAAACAAAACTTTGATCTGTTTCGAAAGCGACTGTACCAAAATCTTAGCCTTTTATATAAAACAGGTGTATATCGTAACCCTCAAAACATATTAAACAGGCCAGAACAACAACTGGGATATGTCTCAGCTATCGTACATTATCTACTCTGTTCCTACTCAGACATTTTCTCGGCAGCTACTCCATGCATGTGGACAATAACATCGATATAGAACTGTACGCAAACATTTTGGTGTGAACTGTACGCAAACATTTTGGTGTATCAGTTTGTAAATGATCGACAGGCCCATTTTTTAACAATAACTGTTAACGAACTTTGTGTGTATTATTATTTACTTGTAACTGCGTACCGTTGAACCGAATGTCAACAAACCTAGCATGTAACATTAAAATCCTTTATGGAGTAACATAGTGTGGTTGTTAGTTGTAGGGTTTGAATCTCTATGTCTCCCCTTACGTTTATTGAATGCGTCAGCTAATAAAAAATATTCTTTGACAAAATTCTATACTATGTGTGTGTATCCACTTATAAGTTACGGACGACTGGACCTATTGTCAATAAACTTTATCCTGGTGGAAGTGGTATATGGTGTTCGGTTTTCGGAATTAACCTCCCCCACCTTATTGTAGTTGAACCGGCACTTAAGTTAGTGAAGATTAGTAAGTTGAAAATAGTTGTTCATATTACGATCAACTGTGTAGGTAACTTTTCCCTTATCTACCAACGTGTCAGTAACTATACAGTTAGCCATTATCATGGAAAGTGATTACATTAGTTATTACTCAACGCAAGATTCGAGTAATAAATAAAATCATGTTCTGTATGATGCAAGCACGTGGGCGTGGGGTATTAGAATGATTTAGCAATGTAATTCAGTAAACTGGAAGTTACAACAAGCACGTTAAAACATAATAGTAGTGATGGTAAAATATCTATAGTTTGTGAGAAAGCTACTAAGACTATCTTTCGTTAACCTGATAAATCGGTTGTTTTACAAATGCTGTGGATATCTATTGTTTAGTATTGTGCTTTAAAAAACAAAAATATTTCGCAAGCACCTGAAAAGGTGCTGCAATCTGTCGGCTCTACCTTTAACTATTTTAAAACGCCCGATTAAACCTGGGGTGAAAATCAATTTATGTTCTGTTTCTCCCACATAAGGATAATAACGGATCTTTCGGTCTATCTAGGCCTTTCCATCTACAGCACTAAGCCCTCACGTTCAGCCTTTGCCATATAAATATTTCTCAAGCCTTCCCTTAAATTACTTGCATCAAACGTATCTGAAGACAACCCATTCTAAAGTACCACTTTTAAAACACTAAAGCTTTCTTAGCTCGCGATAACTTCTACCCTACTAACATTTGTACATTACTGGCCATTCTCACCAATAAATATGAAAAATAAAAATGATTCTCGACGACATCAATTCCCTTGACAATCTTAGTCACCTCAATCACTCCCCTCCCCCCTCTAACTTTTATGACTTAGTCAGTGTGAACGGAGAATTGATTCTTTGTTATTTGTATCTAGTTGTAATTTTCCACTAAGTATTTCTGGTAATATTTTCAGATACTGGTTTTGATTGAAGGTTGAGTTGACATTTGTTTGTTGTTTTCTGAACCAAAGTACATTTGAGAAAGGCCTGGCATGGCCTAACGCGTTAAGGCGTGCGCTTCGTAATCTGAGGGTCGCGGGTTCGCGCCCGAGTCGCGCCAAACATGCTCGCCCTCCCAGCCGTGGGGGCGTTATAATGTGACGGTCAATCCCACTTTTCGTTGGTAAAAGAGTAGCCCAAGAGTTGGCGGTGGGTGGTGATGACTAGTTGCCTTCCCTCTAGTCTTACACTGCTAAATTAGGGACGGTTAGCACAGATAGCCCTCGAGTAGCTTTATGCGAAATCCTCGTGTATTCATGGTGTATATATATATGAGCAATTCCTAGAGGATCATGGGAGGTAACAGTCTAAGTACTTATACGTAATGACTAGACTTACTACGTAAATCTTGGCTTTGTGTGCCTTCTGGTTAGTCAGGTAAGAAGAAAATTTGTAAGTTTTTTTTTAATATATGATAAAAGCAAAACGTTACTAAGTACACAAATCTACACTTTTTCATGAAAATTCTCACTACAATGGGTAAAACAATCAAACCTTTGGCGGCGATAAAGATTTGTTGGTAGAATGAGTTGCTACAAAGTACGTAGTTTCAAGGCATATCATAGAACTATGACATCTTCAGTAAAAGAAATAAATAAAGATCAAAATAACAGTCATGATATGTTTGAAATAAAAGTAAAAAACGATCAACATAACTATCATGATATCTTCAGAAATAAAAGTAAACAAAGATCAACATAATTGTCACGACGTCTTCATGGATACAAGTAAACAAAGATCAACATAATTGTCACGACGTCTTCATGGATACAAGTAAACAAAGATCAACATAATTGTCATGACATCTTCATGGATAGAAGTAGATAAAGATCAACATAATTGGCATGATATTTTAGGAACAAAAGTAAAAAACGATCAACATAATTGTCATATCTTCAGTAATAGAAGTAAACAAAGATCAACATAATTGTCATGATATATTCAGTAATAGAAGTAAACCAAGATCAACATAACTGTCATTACATGTTCAGTAATAGAAGTAAACCAAGATCAACGTAATTGTCATGATATCTTCAGTAATAGAAGTAAACCAAGATCAACATAATTGTCATGATATATTCAGTAATAGAAGTAAACAAAGATCAACATAATTGTCATGATATCTTCAGTAATAGAAGTAAACAAAGATCAACATAATTGTCCTGACATCTTCATGGATAGAAGTAGATAAAGATCAACATAATTGGCATGATATTTTAGGAACAAAAGTAAAAAACGATCAACATAATTGTCATATCTTCAGTAATAGAAGTAAACAAAGATCAACATAATTGTCATGATATATTCAGTAATAGAAGTAAACCAAGATCAACATAACTGTCATTACATGTTCAGTAATAGAAGTAAACCAAGATCAACGTAATTGTCATGATATCTTCAGTAATAGAAGTAAACCAAGATCAACATAATTGTCATGATATATTCAGTAATAGAAGTAAACAAAGATCAACATAATTGTCATGATATCTTCAGTAATAGAAGTAAACAAAGATCAACATAATTGTCATGACATCTTCATGGATAGAAGTAGATAAAGATCAACATAATTGGCATGATATTTTAGGAACAAAAGTAAAAACGATCAACATAATTGTCATATCTTCAGTAATAGAAGTAAACAAAGATCAACATAATTGTCATGATATATTCAGTAATAGAAGTAAACCAAGATCAACATAACTGTCATTACATGTTCAGTAATAGAAGTAAACCAAGATCAACGTAATTGTCATGATATCTTCAGTAATAGAAGTAAACCAAGATCAACATAATTGTCATGATATATTCAGTAATAGAAGTAAACCAAGATCAACATAATTGTCATGATATCTTCAGTAATAGAAGTAAACAAAGATCAACATAATTGTCATGACATCTTCATGGATAGAAGTAGATAAAGATCAACATAATTGGCATGATATTTTAGGAACAAAAGTAAAAAACGATCAACATAATTGTCATATCTTCAGTAATAGAAGTAAACAAAGATCAACATAATTGTCATGATATATTCAGTAATAGAAGTAAACCAAGATCAACATAACTGTCATTACATGTTCAGTAATAGAAGTAAACCAAGATCAACGTAATTGTCATGATATCTTCAGTAATAGAAGTAAACCAAGATCAACATAATTGTCATGATATATTCAGTAATAGAAGTAAACAAAGATCAACATAATTGTCATGATATCTTCAGTAATAGAAGTAAACAAAGATCAACATAATTGTCATGACATCTTCATGGATAGAAGTAGATAAAGATCAACATAATTGGCATGATATTTTAGGAACAAAAGTAAAAAACGATCAACATAATTGTCATATCTTCAGTAATAGAAGTAAACAAAGATCAACATAATTGTCATGATATATTCAGTAATAGAAGTAAACCAAGATCAACATAACTGTCATTACATGTTCAGTAATAGAAGTAAACCAAGATCAACGTAATTGTCATGATATCTTCAGTAATAGAAGTAAACCAAGATCAACATAATTGTCATGATATATTCAGTAATAGAAGTAAACAAAGATCAACATAATTGTCATGATATCTTCAGTAATAGAAGTAAACAAAGATCAACATAATTTCATGATATTTTCAGTAATAGAAGGAAACAAAGATCAACGTAATTGTCACGACGTCTTCATGGATACAAGTAAACAAAGATCAACATAATTTTCATGACATCTTCACGGATAGAAGTAGATAAAGATCAACATAATTGGCGTGATATTTTAGGAACAAAAGTAAAAACGATCAACATAATTGTCATATCTTCAGTAATAGAAGTAAACAAAGATCAACATAATTGTCATGATATATTCAGTAATAGAAGTAAACCAAGATCAACATAACTGTCATTACATGTTCAGTAATAGAAGTAAACCAAGATCAACGTAATTGTCATGATATCTTCAGTAATAGAAGTAAACCAAGATCAACATAATTGTCATGATATATTCAGTAATAGAAGTAAACAAAGATCAACATAATTGTCATGATATCTTCAGTAATAGAAGTAAACAAAGATCAACGTAATTGTCATGATATCTTCAGTAATAGAAGTAAACAAAGATCAACATAATTTCATGATATTTTCAGTAATAGAAGTAAACAAAGATCAACGTAATTGTCACGACGTCTTCATGGATACAAGTAAACAAAGATCAACATAATTTTCATGACATCTTCACGGATAGAAGTAGATAAAGATCAACATAATTGGCGTGATATTTTAGGAACAAAAGTAAAAAACGATCAACATAATTGTCATATCTTCAGTAATAGAAGTAAACAAAGATCAACATAATTGTCATGATATATTCAGTAATAGAAGTAAACCAAGATCAACATAATTGTCATGATATATTCAGTAATAGAAGTAAACCAAGATCAACATAACTGTCATTACATGTTCAGTAATAGAAGTAAACCAAGATCAACGTAATTGTCATGATATCTTCAGTAATAGAAGTAAACCAAGATCAACATAATTGTCATGATATATTCAGTAATAGAAGTAAACAAAGATCAACATAATTGTCATGATATCTTCAGTAATAGAAGTAAACAAAGATCAACGTAATTGTCATGATATCTTCAGTAATAGAAGTAAACAAAGATCAACATAATTTCATGATATTTTCAGTAATAGAAGTAAACAAAGATCAACGTAATTGTCACGACGTCTTCATGGATACAAGTAAACAAAGATCAACATAATTGTCATGGCATCTTCACGGATAGAAGTAGATAAAGATCAACATAATTGGCGTGATATTTTAGGAACAAAAGTAAAAAACGATCAACATAATTGTCATATCTTCAGTAATAGAAGTAAACAAAGATCAACATAATTGTCATATCTTCAGTAATAGAAGTAAACAAAGATCAACATAATTGTCATGATATATTCAGTAATAGAAGTAAACCAAGATCAATATAATTGTCATGATATATTCAGTAATAGAAGTAAACCAAGATCAACATAACTGTCATTACATGTTCAGTAATAGAAGTAAACCAAGATCAACGTAATTGTCATGATATCTTCAGTAATAGAAGTAAACCAAGATCAACATAATTGTCATGATATATTCAGTAATAGAAGTAAACCAAGATCAACATAACTGTCATTACATCTTCAGTAATAGAGGTAAACAAAGATCAACATAACTGTCATGATATCTTCAGATAGCCCCGAGATTTTTCTCTAACTGTTCTTAACGAGGGGGGTTGGGGATAATTAGAAATGTAAGGAGACCAAATCTAAAAATGGATTAATGGACAACTGCATTAGCTCTGGAGGAGGGAAGCAACTACAATTCATAAGTCGTCGTCCCATTCTTCAACCACCATAACTATCGTTATCGCAGGTCCTGAATACTGTTAATAAACAGGTCCTGAGTACTGTTTATTGGTTGGTGAGAAATTCAATTTTATTTTTTGAGGATCATAAATTTTTACATTTGGTTGTGTTACTCACCTTCAATACAATCGGTGTTTTCTTTGTAGTCACACAACTTTTCGTTTCGGTTAAACAGCAGATTTGGTGGGCATGGCATGACGTAAGGAATCCTGTGAGAACATTGGATATACCAGGAGCAGTCAGGATCGTAAGGGAAGAGCCCTGTTGCCGAGGGGCACGTGAAGTTCTGAGGGACGGGCGGTTTACTAGGGCATATGACATTGTCTTTGTAATCACAGTTCTGAATGTCTTCATTAAACACGAGGCCGTTGTTACACTTCTTGGAAAACCGAACATTGTCGACACACAGGTAATACCGGCTGCAGTCGGTACGAGACTTGACCGAACAGCAACGACATGGACATGGATCAGTTGTTATGTCTGTCATAGGTGCGGCCTTCCCGTCGACGTATGATACAGCACTAGAGAAAAAAGTTATTAATAATTTTTCAAAACAGTGAGTAATTACAATTTAAACTTGTTTCAAATAATAGCAGAGTATTAGAACAGATATCAAAGCACTGGGAATGAAACAAAAGGGTAATAGAAAAGATATCCAAGTATGCAGTTATGTTCAGCTCATCACCAAAATTTCGAATTTTTTTGTTTGATTCGTCACTTGCGACCAAGTTGAACTAATGTTTGGAGAAATCCACACACTCATAGCTATCTAGAACAAGAACAAATCAAGGAAACGCAACAAGATTTCTTGTAGCGGTGGTCTGTATGTTTAGTTTGTTTTTTGGTTTGAATTTCTTACAAAGGTACACGAGGGCTATCTACACTAGCCGTCCCTAATTTAGCAGTGCAGAACTAGAGAGAAGGCAGCTAATCATCACCACCCACCACCAACGATTGGGCTACTCTTCTACCCACAAATAGTGGGATTGACCGAACATTATAACGCCTTCACTGTTAAAATGGCGAGCACGTTTGGTATGACAAAGATTTGAACCCACGATCCTCAGACTGGGAGTTAAGTGCCCTAATCACTTGGCCTATACAAAAATAACTATGGGATGTAATATCGTTGTTCACTTTTTTAAAACTTTAGTGAATTGAGCATAACCTAGTGGTTAGCGTGTTTTACTGTGAATTCCAGTGTTCATGATCCACACCTAGGTACTGCAAGTACCTTATAAGAGTGAGGAGCAAAACTCTGTAATCATTTGGAGTAGGCCTAGTAGTTGGAAGTCAGTGTTGTTGACCAACTGCCTTCCCTCCAGTCTATGTGTTCAAAATTAGGGACAAATAACGTGTATCTTTTCACGAAACAAATAGTAAAGTCTTACCAAGAAAACCAAAAATGAATCCAAAACATTTGGCAGATCCCGCAGACATATTGATAGAGACTAGAATTCCTTCCCAGAGAAATTATTTACTATCTTCTAAAGCCACACTAATAATCTTGTCGTTATTGATCCCAATATTTTATCATCACCTTTCATTCCTATTTAAATAACGTTTATAGCCACTCCGACCTAAGTGAAAAAAGATAACAAAATATAAATTTCCATATCTGATAAAAATGCACTCAAGCGTTTTATTTAGTGAGAAATTTCAAAATCGAGCGACATCTACATGTGATAAGCTCGGCTCAAAGGGCATTTTGCTTTTTATAAATATCTATAAAAAATAGTTCGTTCCAGATAACAGCAAAATTTATTTATTTTACTTGATATTCAACGATCGAAGTTCGTGTTCTATTCTTTTTTCTTTTTTTTAATAGTTACCTATTTTCGTTTCTTTTTTTTCCCGCGTCATAATCCATTCCAGGAAAGAATTTCACTTTCAAACAATGATGTTTCTTGTCATGGAGCTAAGAAAACTAGCTCCTAATCAGTTGTGAAAATGCCCGACATGCCCAGGTGGTTAAGGTACTCGACTCGTAATCCGGGAGTCGTGGGTTCGCATCCTCAAGGCGCCAAACATGCTCGCCCTTTCAGTCGTGAGGGCGTGATAATGTTAGAGTCAATCCCACGATTCGTTGATAAAAGAGTAGCCCAAGAGTTGGTGGTGGGTGTTGATGACTAGCTTCCTTCCCTCTAGTCTTACACTGCTAAATTAGGGATGGTTAACGCAGATAGCCCTCATGTAGCACGAAATTAAAAAACAAACAGTTGCGAAAACATAAAAGAACAGACAATGAGCGTCGAAGATTTATTTACAAGAAACATAAATATAAACACTAAAGAAAGTCGTACTTTCACTAATTTATCTTAACCAATAAATTATTATGATTAAAAAACAAAACAGAAAACAGAAATGTTCAAGTAGGGAAGAAAAAAAAAGTACAAAGAATCTTCTGACTAAATATCAACATCTATGTATGAAATTATTGTAATTTGTGTTTGTAACGAAAGTTTTAATTGTTTGCATTTCTGTTTGTTTTGTTTCTTATAGCAAAACTACACTGGGCTATCACCTGAATCCACAAAGGGGAATTGAACTCCTGATTTTAGCGTTGTAAAGAACAGTGTTAACAATGATTTTAGCGTTCTAGAAAACAGTGTTAACAATGATTTTGGCATTGTAGAGAACAGTGTTAACAATGATTTTGGCATTGTAGAGAACAGTGTTAACAATGGTTTTAGCGTTGTAGAAAACAGTGTTAACAATGATTTTAGCATTTTATAGAACAGTGTTAACAATGATGCGACAAAAGATTTGGTTGGTATATTCTAGCACTGTTTTGTTGTTTTTTTTTAATTTAAAAGAAGTTAATTTGTTTACCACCAGTGGATCAGAGTTGAATTTACAAACTAACACAGGCTAAATATGTTTTTCCATTTCAGGTGGTGGACAGATCACGAATGGCCAGTTGTGTAGCTTTACACTAAAACAAAAAAACACATTTGTCTGTGAATTCGAGAAAAATTATTTTCGCAGTTATTCAGCAGAACAGTCGCCGAAACTATGAAACTAAAACACCAATAATTCACAGCTCATAGCACGATGTTTCCAGTTTCAGTTCTAATGACAATTACATTAAAGTTTCAGGAAAGTAAGCAGAACTGATAAGAATATTACGTAAGGATATCATTGGTGTTTTAAGTTTTTGGAGACATGACTGGTTAGGTCATACGTATCGCATCAACACAGATGATGTAATACATACATGATTTGTTAATAACAACCTTTAAAAATGATAGGGTGCTAAAAGAAGAAGCGATTTCATTGTTAGTAATAACTAAACTGTTGATGATTGCTCCTTTTGGTTTGAGGTAAAGTTGATTGTATTAAGTGTTTTTTTTTCTCAAATATTTCGTTCCATTTTGTTTATTATTAAACAGAAATTTAAACTTGAACTACAACTTATGCGCACGTAATTTACATAATCAAGTCAAACACCTTTAAGGATTAGTAATAGCTGTTCCTAATTTTTATTTATTGACCCCAGTGATCAACAACATCCGTCGCTACAAAGGTGATCCTCGGATTATGAGTCGAGCGCCTTAACCATCTGGCCATGCAGGGCCAGAACAATTTGTCATTTATATAAAGCACATACAGTTTAAATTTTAGAGTATGTTCAACGACAGCATGTCTCAAACCTTGGACTGTTCTATAAGATTGGTTCGGTTTGGTTTGAATTTCGCGCAAAACTACGCGCACTGAAAAAATAACTTATGCTTAATGCAAATGTCTCTCTTTTTTATTCAGAAGGGATTCGAGGAACTTGCTGGCTCTCCAAAGTCAGTAAAACGTCAGATCAAAGTCAGCTTTGATCTGGTGACATATTGGTGGAAGCATCCACATCTCAACACAGTGAATTCCTCTTGCATTCAAAGGCGATTGGGGATATACCTATTGAGGTTACGCCTTATGCTACTTTGAATTCATCACGAGGAGTTATTGTTGAGAGAGATTTGAAGAACATTCCCGATTCAGAGAGTCTTGCTAGTTTCTCCACCCAAGGAGTTTCTGAACACTCGCAAAGATAGAATTACGATGCTGATCAATATCCTTATTCCGACATTTACATCATCACGTTTGCCTGCCATCATAAAGGCAGGTTATCTTAACTGCAGGGTACGGCCATACATGCCAATGTTTTCAGTGTCAGCGTTTCGGTCACTCAAAGATTACATGTTGTGGTTTATTGACGTGTGCTCGTTGCCATGTCAAGGACCATGATGCCTATGAGTGTGAAATGGGCCCTCATTGCGTCAGTTGCAATGGCTCTCTCGAGTCCTACTTCCGTTCTTGCCCTAAATGGTTGGAAAAAAAAAAAGAGGTGCAGCGTTTGAAAACGATTCATAGCATTACTTTACCTGAGGCTCGAAAGTTGCTGTCCACTACTTCATCTCGGACATATGCTGCTGCACTTTGTTCTACTACTGCAGTGGGAGTGCAGACAGATCCTCTTCTCAAACCAAGATCCACTTTCTTTGGTTTTGGGTACAGGCATTTCCTCGGGTACATCTTTTTCTCCCACCCAAAGATGCAGAACAATCATTCATTCACGTCCTCAGTCTCTGGAATGTCTTTCTAACCGTAAAGACTTACACAATCGACCCAGGGTACGATCCATGAAGATCGATAGACTTCCCTCGAATAAGGATAGTAAGGAAAAAAGACATGGTCGTAAACAGAAGGATTTTTCACTCAATTCACTGACACGTAAATAAAAATGGCCACCCTGATACAATGGAACTGTTAATGTTTACATTCTAATCTGGATAACATCAAAACACTGATTACTTCCTACCATCCTGTATGTCTTTCCTTATAGGAAACATTTTTAAAATCTGCCGACACAGTCACCTTTCGGCGGTTTTCTTTGTACAGAAATGACAGGCCGTGTGATAGACGATTGCATGGAGGGGTAGCATTATTGGTTGATCAGAATGTGCCCACCCTGTCTATGCCATTCGACACACCCTTGGAGGCCGTAGCCATCAGTGTTTCCTTGGGTCATACCATCACTGTTTGTTTTCTCTACCTGTCACCTGGATAGACATATGATCAATCAGGCCTTGATGCTCTCATTGAACAGTTGCTGTCTCCCTTTTTTTATCCTGGGTGACTTTAATGGACATCATCCCCTCTGGGGAAGTGCTGATATTAATAGAAGGAGTTGCTCTGTAGAGCGTATAATCTCTGATCACAACCTTTATCTTTTCAATACTGATTCTTCTACTTGTTTTCATGCACCTAGTCAGTCCTTTACTACTATTGATCTCTCAATTTGCTCCCCTTCATTATTCTCCACTTTTTCATGGACGGTTGACAATAATCCACAAAGCAGTGATAATTTTTCCATAACTTTGAGAGAAACTGGCCGTGGTCGAGACCACCCGACCCGCGTGCCCCAGTGGAAGCTGGATCATGCAAACTGGCCCTCTTTTACTGCTCTCGCAAATAGCCTAGCTGCTTTGTGCCATAAAGCACCAAATCAACCAACTAATGATTACAGTCTCCACAGTAATGTATGAGAGCGACCAATCACGTGGAAATGTTAGTCGTTATTTATTTACAAATCTAATATTTCGTAATAAATAAAGAGCATTGAGTTGGCATAGTTGTACTTCTTGGTTTTAAAATGAGAGTCGATCGGTGGAAATACATCATAAGATAAAACAACTGTTAATTAATTAATAGATTTTGTGGAAAGCAACCATCTGTGTTTTAATGATAAAACTCGTTTCACATTTTACATCACGTGCCCAGTCTGTTTAGTGGCTTAGTTTTAAACTCAGTAATTGAGATAAATTCATCCTGATCGAGCTTTTCGTTTTTATACAGGAAACATATTCAATATTCGTGCAGAAACCAGTTAGACATCATAATGCAGTATGAATGAAAGTTAATATATTCCTCACGAGAAAAGAAAAAGCTGCAAAGTGACTAACATTTAATTTTTAACCTTCATCCTTTAAACAAACTTTCAAATTAGGCCTGAATTTTCTATAAAATGTTTTAAACTGATTTTATTCCCAAGTTCTATTAGTTTTCAAATTAAAAAATAATAAATCTGTTCAGTGAAGTATTTCAGAAAATGTTGTTTTTCTTATTATAATTATAACCACAAATACGAGAGCTTTTTAATGTTTATATTGTTGGATAGTTTGTGGCATTTTCGCAAACTTTGTACTATAAAAGGTAGTAAGGTGTCGCTTTAAAAAAAAAGTAAAACTGTTTATTAGCAGTAGTGGATTTCCTGAAGAAACAGAAAGGTGAAATCTATTTTCTGGTGGCAATATTTTACTGATTCTATTAGAACCCTCACAGTGACCTAAAACATAACGTTAACTGTTACTGCCACAAGGTTGTGTAAATTATATTATGTTGAGTCAAATTTACCATGCAACAAAACTGATGGGCTTATTTACTTATTAAAATTATCTTGATTCTAATAGTGAAAATAAAAGAAAAATTTTTCCAGAGAAGCTGCAATTTATGTTATTTGTTTCTTATTCAGAATAAAGCTACACAATGGAATATTTGTATTGTATCTTTCACGGGTGTCGAAATCCATCTTTTATCGTTACAAGTCTTCAGGTTTATAGATTGGCCACTAGGGTACTCATAACGTGTGCTAAATATTTGTTTAAACAGCTTTTTCTTATTCATCCCTTTTTTCAAGCTATTTTTTTTCGTTTTTTTTACTAGTCTTTGTATTGTTTGCAAAGAAGTCAAGCACTCATTTTTATGTTTTGTGTCAATAAAATATACTACTGTTTGATACGTATATTTAAACAAAGAAAGAAATAACAGTCATAAACTGTTACACGTAACAACATATCTTCAACTAATTTCTAGTGGTATAAAATCATAGTTACGTGAAGAATATTATAGAAAAGGAATATCCGCACTAAAGTATGCTTCTTTTACCAGAATGTCCATTTTTTAACGTGTCCCCATTTAAAAAAGAAAACCGAATTTTTTCAACATATCCTCTTTGTTTTCGTATAAAACTAATACAAATTTATTTAAAATATTACCTTTCGAAATGTATAGAAAAGTTCAAAAATTCGAAAGTAAAATAAGGCCAAATGTAAAATTTATGAGTTGTCACACCATCAGAAAAGTTGAACACATTGGTTCATAATGAGTACATAATACATAAAATACATAAAAATCGCGTATGATAAAATTATAAAAATGGGTGTCAAATTACAGAGTAAAATCCCTTGTTTCTAGTGAGCGTTAAAGGTTAATCGTTAAAAATATACTTTGATAAATTATAGTGAAGGCAGCTCGTCAACACCACCCAGTGCCAACTCTTGTCAGACCTATTAATGGGATGTAGTTGTCACTGTGATAACGCACCCACGGTTCCTAAAAACAGAGCAAATTTTTTATCTTGTTGGTAGCGGTGACAAGATATCAACCATTGAATTTCAAGCGGTCAGTCTGGGCTGATCAAAATTTGACACAAAAATGAGTAAATATAAGATTTTACGTTACACACTGCCTAACAATTAATATAACATAAATATTCGATAATAGAGCCGCATGTTGTTTACTGTAGTCACTTTTCATAAAATAGATTTACTTAGCAATTTAAGGCTAAGACATTGAACCACAGGATGTCCAAAAAGTGTGTAATCGTAAGTGATTTGCAGCTTTTTTTAATTTCAGACATTTGACTGATTATGGCGTTGCCAAAGCATGAATAGGTAGAATTGATCCAAAGTTATAATTATTTTAAGGTACATTGTGTTGATATATTAATAGTAACAACTATAAAGTGACATTGAATGGTTTTAACAAGATTTTGGTTGATATGAGCCCTTAAAACCATCCATAACAGATTTAAAATATTTTAACACGACATTAGGCGTCAAAGTGTTAAACAGTTTTAACATGCATCTCAAAACGGCTGTTATAGGGATTAACCTGAAGATGGTCTAAGATTTGTTTTTGAATTTCGCACAAAGCTACTCGAGGGCTATCTGTGCTAGCCGTCCCTAATTTAGCACTGTAAGACTAGAGGGAAGGCAGCTAGTCATTACCACCCACTGCCAACTCTTGGGCTACTCTTTTACCAACAAATAGTGGGATTGACCGTAACTTTATAACGCCCCCACGGCTGAAAGGGCGAGCATGTTTGGCGCCTTGGGGATGCGAACCCGCGACCCTCGGATTACGAGTCGCACGCCTTAACGCGCATGGCTATGCCAATAAGGTCGAAACGTCGAAAAGTTTTAAAGCTGTCTTGAGATCCATTTTACTTCAACTGGGTTTCTCGTCATCACGGAAATTATAACATGATTTAGTTATCATAAGGTCTTAAAACCGAAATAGATTTAAAATATTTTAACATGACTTTAGACCTTCAAGAGTGACAGAGTTAACCATTTTGTACATGACTTAGATTTCAAGTGTATTAACAAGAGCATGTAACTTAAGGGCTATTTCTTTTAATTGTTTCTTTAGCTACATTATTAGGAATACTTTTTATTTGCAAATCATGCATAACAAATGACCACTTCTTACAACAGTAACATTATTAGGAAATACAAAGTTGAATTTAACTAAAGTTAAAAAAAAACGTAAAATTGTTTTTTTAAAAAGAGTCATTAAATTATGAACCCTAATGGTATGGGGAGTAAATTTCCGAGACTGTGAAACCATAAAAGAAAGCATAATATACTAGTTATTCCTAAATTGATGTTTGTATGTTTTGAGAAATACAAGTACCTGTCGAAGAAGAAGAAGGCCTGTTTTACAAGTTAAGTAGTTTTTAATTACTTCAACCAATACTGTAACTAACATGGAGTCATAATGTATCTCATAACATGTTTCTTAAAATGAGCAGGAATGTTTGTTTAACTGTACCCTTCATTTCATATTTTAAATACAAGTTGTGTTGAGAGACAATATCTGGAAGCAATCTATTACTTGTATTCACAGCTGGAAATAGTGAATACTGCTAATATGGGTACCCTCATTTCTCATACATTTTTATTACAAATTCCAAATGAAAAACACTACCACTACTTTATGTGAGAACATACCTTCACTTCTGAATTCCCACTTTGTAATTGTCACTCGTGATCTATTGAGTACTACAGTAGAGTGAAAAGAATTAGCAACGTAATTAATCACAGAAAAATCAAAACGCACACAAAGAGACAAAAGTATGATGCACATGTGATGTTTCTGGGATTTATATCAAGAGCAAGACTTGTTTATGAATTTTTTTTTATTTACAAGTGATAATATACAAGGTGCTTACATCGAAAAATAATAGATCCTGCATAACAAAGAGTCAAATAAATATTTCTAAATTTAAATAGTACTGACAGATGATATAACTTACGCCAGGAAAATTATATATGTACAAAACATACAAGAAAAATTATATAATACTATTTAAAAAACACACAGTTTACTGCAATATAATTACTGCATAAATAGATATATAGATACAGTGATGGTTCTTGGACAGTAAAGAAAAATCTACAATTTAAAAGCTAAGTTTATGAACAGCCTACATTTGTCTGTAAAATCAATCCTATTTCACCCTGACTCAGACACACCTTACAGAAATAGAAAGATACATAATTATCAAACATCGTAGTTTAAAACCTAAACCAGCGTTTCTTTTTACTCATACTATCTATAGAAATTTGACATTCTCTTCAACTGATCTGAGGAGTCACTTCTATAAATATTGAAATTTAAAAAAATCTTACAACAAACAGTTTTCAAGCTCCTTAGTTTTACACTTACATTCCTTCTTTCTGCGAGTGGTCCTACTATTCTAGTGTAAAAATAACATTTATACATGAACCTTCTATCAAAGTTTTTTTTTTCCCATAATCCATTGCTCAATCCGCATTGAGCACGATCATACATAAGACCTAAACTGTATACTCATATTTATCGCTTATATTTTAGACATAACTAACATACAATATTCTTATAAAGAAAACAGTGATTAATGTACTAATGAAGTACTTTCTTCAAACAGAGCACTCAGTTATTTCAAGATTTCCCTTATATGTTTATATAATTTTATATTTGTATGTTTGGTCCAAGAAAAATTCAAATGATTTCTGACACAGTTTTTCTAACAATTCATTATAGCTTTTTAAGGTACATAATTGAGCAATTATTCATTCTTGAACTACTCAAAATATTTTTTTAAAATTCATTTTTAAGTCATCATACTGACTGTATTTAGTGTTGCAACACTTCTGTACTCAAATGAATGCATACTTACATATGTAAAAATGCACAGCTACCAACGTAAGATATGACAATTGGTGCATTTATCATGTCCATAACAGATGAAACAGTCATATACTGTTTGTCCTTTTCTTTTAATGTCCCATTTCTCACTCATTAGTTCGTATTCAATGAACTTTATCAAGTTTCTATAGTTCAAATACTGCTTCAAAGACCTTCACATATCATGATTTAAGAATGGAAGAAGCTGTTTAGGGCATATCAGTGAACTGCTATGCCAGTTTTATAATAACAGGCACAATGCTGGAAGCCTGTAACACCTGCTTATATTAAATACATCTGATCCCAAACTATAAGCACAATACTGAAAACCTATAACAGCTCCTTCATATTAAATATATCTGATCCTAAACTACAAACATAAAACTGAAAGCCTGTAAAAGCTACTTCATATTAAATGTAACTGATGTTGAACTATAAGCACAATACTGTAAGTCTGTAACTGCTGCTACATATTAAAATATATCTGATCCCAAATTATAATCACAATACCAAAAGTCTGTATTGGCTGCTTCATAATAAATACATCTGATTCCAAACTATAATCACAATACTGAAAGTATGTAATAGTTGCTTCATAATAAATACATCTGATCCTAAACTATAAGCACAATACTGAAAGCCTGTAATGGCTGCTACATATTAAATATATATGATTGCAAACTATAAGCACAATACTGAAAGCCTATAACAGCTCCTTCATATTAAATATATCTGATCCCAAACTACAACCACAATACTGAAAGTCTGTATTGGCTGCTACATATTAAATGTATTTGATCCCAAACTACAAGCACAATACTGAAAGTCTGTATTGGCTGCTACATATTAAATGTATTTGATCCCAAACTACAAGCACAATACTGAGTCTGTATTGGCTGCTACATATTAAATGTATTTGATCCCAAACTACAAGCACAATACTGAAAGTCTGTAATGGCTGCTTCACATTAAATGTATCTGATCCTAAATTATAATCACAATACTGAAAGTCTGTAACTGCTGCTACATATTAAATATATCTGATCGCAAACTATAATCACAATACTGAAAGCCTATAACACATCCTTCATATTAAATATATCTTATCCTAAACTATAAGCACAATAATTTAAGTCTGTAACTGCTGCTACATATTAAATACATCTGATCCTAAACTACAAGCATAATACTGAAAGCCTGTAAAAGCTACTTCATATTGAATGTATCTGATCCCAAATTACAAGCACAATACTGTAAGTCTGTAACTGCTGTTACATATTAAATGTATCTGATTTCAAACTATAAGCACAATACCAAAAGTCTGTTATGGCTGCTTCATAATAAATACATCTGATTCTAAACTATAATCACAATACTGAAAGTATGTAATAGTTGCTTCATAATAAATACATCTGATCCTAAACTATAAGCACAATACTGAAAGCCTGTAATGGCTGCTACATATAAAATATATCTGATTCTAAACTATAAGCACAATATTGGAAGTCTGTAATAGCTGTAAAGGATATTGATTGTTCATTATTTTTCAGATTCCCTGCAACCATATTTACTCTACAGTAAACAAGAAAAATGAAATCAAATAAAAGTAAACCTAGCACAAACAATAATCAGCTCTAAGATTTGTATAACTATATATCTTTTCTTCTGTTTTTAAACGTTTCTAAGGCAACCTTCATTAATCTTTAGTCAATAGTTATAAGTTACTTTAAAATTCTGATATAGCATTTACAAATAATATAATAATGCTGGGAAACTTATCTGTCATTTCATATCAAAATAATTCTATGAACAATGTTACCACTTTCTTACACGTTGTTCCAGCATGTGCTTCAGCTAAGGGTACATATAATTTAAATTACAACTTCTTTGGTGCATGGTGCTGCCATCTATTATATTAGATGCTATAGTATCAATATTGTTTGAATTAAAAACACACTAAAAACCAAAAGTTAAGAATTAAATGTGTGAAACACATACAGGTTAAAATTTACAAACTTTTGTTAATAAGTGGTCTTAAAACAAATTTTATGAAAATTCTGTCATGTTTGATGTCTTAACATAAAACAACAGGAGCCAAAATTTTAAAAAATGACATATATATCTTAATTTTTAAATGCCGCTATTAAATAAAAAATGATATTTATCGAAAACTTAAGTGCAATCAATTAACATGCAATGTAAGAAAATCTCTGAATTTACAAGATTACACACCTGATTCTGATTACAGTTATCAGCAAAGTGTAAAAATTAATTTGATAAAATGCTAAAATTTTTCTTGACTTGAGATAGGATACTTTAAATGGTTAATGAAATAATGTGTGTGTGAAGTTTGCTAACTACTTTAGACTAAGAAAAAAAGTATGCGTGTCCCAACCACCTAAAGGAGAACAGCACTGTAAAATGTATTACAGTAATCGTTAACTAAGAAGTGTTACAATTAGGACACTCTTTTGTTTCCTATACTTTGAGTTTTCTAGCATTGTATTGGATAAGAAACATCTGAACAAGAGTTATGAACAGGAGACTGAAAGGAGTACATTTGCTCTATCTAAAACATTAATCACTGTGTTGATAGATTATACTGAAAAGTAGTAGGAGAACAAAATACTGATAGCCACTTGGCCTTATCTGTACTTCACAACAAGTTTGAGGTTCATAATTCTAACATCACTTAAAGCATGACTCAGGAGAATAGTAATAAAGCTGCACTATTATTCTATATTATACCGAGCACACTGATGCAGTGTAATGCAGATATGAGACTTTACTATTTTTCTTTAAAGTGATTCTGTTTTCCATGTACTTGCCTTTCTTCACTAAGTAACTTTAGACTTCTTTGGGTTAACCATACAAAACACCTTTTATAATAACCTGAAGGAGCAAACTCAATGAAAATGGTCAAGAGTCTCGTTCCAAACGCACATGGTAAACAATAGTTTGCCTTATTTCAAAGGAGTTACAAACTTGTTTTTAAAAGTAACAGTAACAAAAAATAGTATTTCTTGACATTACAGTAAGTAACAAATATTAATAAGTTTACTTATTATGGTACAAAGAAACATCATTTTTTGTAACTGCCACTCTTAATATTGGAACACAATGTGCCTTACCAAGAGATATAAAACTTGTTAATGCTATTTTAAGATAAAGAAATATCAAGCATCTTTTAAAGTAATAAAGTTGATTACTGATTAGAAATATCTAGCAATTTCTGACAAGAGACTACTTTTATCAACAAGTAAAAAATGATTGCTTCACTTTTAGACAATGTTTTTTCAGCAACCTGGAAAGGGTGAGTCAAGAGAAGCTTCCAAGATAAAATCAGACAAACACAATGAGCAAAATGTGGACAAAAACACAGAAAATTGTATAATGATGAGATAAATCTGTGTTTCTAGATAAACAGGAAAGAGAGATAACATTCAGTGGAGCAATCACACAGTTTTGAAGATATTTTGGCAACTTTACAATAAAATCATCATATCCTGACAGCTGTTTTTTTTACTTATAGCAAATACAGTGGTGCATTATTTTGTTACAACCAAAACTAAGACAATTTCCCTAATAATGTGTAAGTGTGAAAATACACGTTTTATAACATCTTACCTGAATTCAAGAAAAACGTAAGATCTACAATTTTGATATAAGCTAGCCTAAGCTTTATGTAACAATTAAAGTTTTGGTATTGATTTGTTAGGTAAATCAATTTTAATAGAAAAAATTTCTTACATACCTTAAGAAACATGCATTTAATGAAAAACACTTATCCAAACCCAAAGTAAAATGATAATAAAGATATTAATTTCATACATAGTAAAATTTAATTATTTTCTTTTCAGAAAATTACTTCATTCATGTTTTTCCTTTTTTTTAACTGCCATGATAACCAACCACACAACTAGAAAATAACGATTTATTCTAATACAAAAAAAATAATTGCTCTGGCTGATATTGTTAGAACCAGGCCTGGAAGTACACATCACCTTGGTGGGCTGACAACAGGGTTTTTAGATAAATTAGCAAGAACTACTCTTGTAAGGAAGTTCCCCATTTTCCAGGAGGGGTACTTGTAGTAGAGGCGAGTTTCTTAAACCATTTTGTCCCAGAAGCTTGTAGCGTTCCTTTAATTGACTCAGAGCTTTCACAAGCCTCACATTAGCAGAGTCCAGTGAGTGTATCTTTCTCTCTTGTGCTTCAATTACCTTCTGCTTAATCACAATCAATCCCTGCATCTCTTGCTGTTCACGTCGTAACTGATCCTCCACAGCAATCAACCTATTATTCATAAAAATCCTATTAAGATACATAAAATTATGATATCATACAGCAGGTATAGAATTTAGAAAATATCAACCATATGCATAGGAAGCACTGAGGTTTAAAAAAAAATTCTGATTTCTTTCATCTATATAATGTATACAATTAACATACAAGCTTAAACAGTTTTTAAGCACCAAAGTAGTAGGAAAGCAAATGACAAAAACCAAATTCTTGCAGTTATTGATTGAAAACAATACTGACAACAGCATTCACGAATCAAATAATTACTATTATAATACATGCTAAAAAACTATATTTACGGCATAAGTTTCAAATGTCCTATTTTGATATTTTTATTTGTTCCTAGCTGTCCAGTTTTCTACTGTTTATTTGATGTATAAGCTATGCATTATTTTCTGTTTATTTATAACACTCAGAAGGGCTCTGAAACTCAAATGTCTTGGGTAAGTTGGGTTCACATTGATACAATGTTCCATTCACAACTGTAGAAAAGCCACCACTATGAAGGGTTTATCTACCTGGTTATGATATTTTTCATTTGTTGATCTTTTTCTTCTTGTTGTTTCTTAAAACGTTCTTCACCAGCTTCCAACTTAGCATGCCAATTAGCCATAACCTGCTCGGTACTGAACTCTCGATGAAAGAGCTTTTCTTCTGCTTGATTCAGCTTGCTTTGTAGCTCAGTTATCAGATATTTTAAGTTCTCTATTTCTTTCTCGTACTGGGGATTAACAAAGAAAATCTGATGTCAGTGAAAACACCCAGAGTATGTACAAAAGTTTACAATAAATGATGAGAAAAACATTGCTGATGTAAAGCAAAGGCAAATAGTAGAAGTTAGAAATATACTTTCAGAAACAGTACCTGTATTGAGTGCTAGTTGTGATATAAAAATATTCCTGCAAGTTAAACAATTTCACTACAAAATAATACCAAGAACCAAAGGCTCAAAAGATTTTGATGAAGCATACACACTTTAAGCATTTTTAACATATATTACGCTTTTTTTTTATTGAAAACTAGTACTATGTAATGATGTCACAGCCATTATTAGAATATAATAATGTATATATTGATATACCTTATGGTTTAAGTAGAGACGGGACGAAAATATTTTTGTCAAGTTATCACATTAAAATCTTATATAGTATTAGGTTGTCCCAAAATAAATGTTGGAATTCTCACATTGACATTTAGAAGATGAATATTGAGTAACTTATTATTGGTTGGTTGGTTTAATCCAACGTTTGTAATTTACAAGGTGTCTTAATTGTCTACTGTTTCAACTCTACTCACGGTAAGTTTTGCAACACCCAAGACAGCATGGGCAAGAAGGTCTTTCATCTGATTTTCCTCTACAACTTCAAAAGTTGGACGAAAAGCTACCAACACTACACAGAACATTAACCAGGCATTTGGCCATGGATCTGTTACTGAACATACATTTCAGCATTGGTTCCAAAGGTTTCAACATGGAGATGAAAGTCTTGAAGACTATGAAGGTCAAGAAAGGAAGCCATCCTTAGATGAAAACACATTAAGGGAAGCAGTTAAGACAGACCCTCACACAACAGTATGTAAATTAGCAGAAAAGCTAGGCACAAGCAAGTCAAGCATTGCCAACCACATGAGTGTGATTGGAAAGACAAAAAACTTGGATAAGTGGGTTCTGACTGAAGATCAACAAAACTGGCATTATGAGACTTGTCAAGGATGATACACAAAAAATTGAATGAATTGGAATTTGAGGTTCTGTATCATCCACCTTATTCCCAAGACCTTTCCCTTACAGATTTTCATTTTTTCAAGCACTTTGACAACTTTTTGAACAATAAATGCTTTCAAAACCAAACAACTGCAGAAGAAGCTTTAAGGGAGTTTCATTGACCACAGAAACTTTTGATTTCTACAGCAGGGTCATAAACAGCATTGTTACATATTGGCAAAAGTGTGTTGAAGCAAATGGTGCTTACTTTGATTAAAGCATGTTTTACAACACTGGTTTATACTTTTCCAAACTTCACATTTCAAAACCGACGTTCATTTCTGGACAACCTAATATTTATGAAAAATAATATTGAAAAAATTCTGGTACATTAAGAGGGGAATTACACTTTTTAAGACAAGAAAAAAAAATTAAAAAAGATGAAAATAAGTAGATTTTTTACGTGTGTCATGGACAATCATGAATTCTTATGCACATATTTTTTGATGGACATACTTCTTTAATATTCTTCTTCATTTTACAATTTTTTCCACGGGCAACATTTCCTCCACAAGATAAATGTTTGTCACACAATACTTCTAGAAGGTCAGAGACAGAATCTAATGAATCACTGTCCCACAGATCCTCTCTGTAAATACATATTTAAATTCATTATATTCATTTGCTTGCACATGCTAAAAAACAATAATTACACTGGCATATATTTTAATATATAGGAAACTTAAGCAATTTGAAATTATATATATGATTCTCTGGCACGAAACAATTGAAATTATTAAGAGAGATAACACTTTCCAAAAAAAACACATACAGTTTACATTGTACCCTATTTTTATTAAATATATATGCATAATAAAATAACTCAGTTGTGTGAGCCAAAAGCAAAATAAAAAAGTGGAGTGCTTGGCTTTATTATTCACTTTAATTAATCTGTATGAATTTTTTTTTTAACCACCAGATTAATCAATTAATATTTTTCTTTAAAAATAACAAATGAAAATTTTGTCAATTTAGAAATACATGAAGTTATAAGGTTGCAGTTGCCCTTATGACAAAGCTGATTTCTTGTCTGACCAAAAGGCATTTGTTTTTGAATTTTGTGCAAAGCTACATGAGGACTATTTGCACTAGCCATCCCTAATTTAGCAGTGTAAGACTAGAGGAAAGGCAGCTACCCACCACCAACTGTTTGGGCTGTTCTTTTACCATTTAACAGTGGGATTGACTGTCATATTATCACACACTACAGCTGAAAGGGCAAGCATGTTTGGTATGATGGGGATTCGAATCTCTGACCCTTGGATTACCAATTGAGTGCCTTAACCACCTGCCCATGCTGGGTCTGAAGTGTAAATGTTGTTTTTGTCTTAACATTCATCAAAATGTGTAAATCCCTCCAGTATGAACTATAAATTTTGAAAAATAACTGAGTTCAAGAAAAGATTGTATAAATACACGAGTCGTAAGGGGTTATTATAGTTGGGAGCTGGATAAAATGACCTTGATGGGTTGATAAGATCCTTACTGTCCCTTTAAAAGTTTATTAAATCCTGCCACTGAACATGCTTGTCCTTTCAGCTTTATAGACATTATAGTGCAAGAGTCAATCCCACTATTTGTTGGTAGAGAGTAGCCAATGAGTTGGTTAGCTGCTTTCCCCCTAATCTATCACTTTAGAATTGAAACAGCTAGCAATATAGCTTTTGATTAGATTTGCATGAAATTCAATAAACAAACAATCAGATAACCTTATTCATGTATTATCTATCATTTTGTGAGTAATTATGTTATCATTATTTCTTCCTTCAGATGCAAAAGTTTCTTCCAACATAATTATAATGTTACACACTTATTACATTATATAACAGTCATATGCTTTAAATAAAGTGATTAACTGTTTATTAGCTTATGATATGGTGTAATATTAATGAATGTGAACATGTGATATCAACATATGCCAAATTGAAGCAGTGACAAGCATAATTCAACAAGCATTAATGAAAAGCTACTGGTTGTACATATCCCACATATGAGTCAAGAAAAAACATATTTTCTGATCAACAATTATATATTTTGACACAAGTATACATTCTACTTAAATTAGTCTTAATGTATCTGCAAGAATTGTACTTAATTTCTAAAATAATCATTTAACAAAAATAACCTATTATTTTATTTTACGTACAACTTGAACTAAAACTAAATAGAAAAGTTATTTTTGATTAAAAGTGTCATTACATACAAAAACCGAATAAACAAGCATTTCAAATCTGTCATTAACTTGTACAATTGAAGTTTCAAACTAAAATACAAAGAGTAAATCAATATATAGATGTAACTATCCTAATACTATCATATACAGGTGTTGGACAAAAAAGTGGGCCTCCTTGAAATTATTGTTAATGTGTTATATCTACTATATTTATTAGATAACTTTTACTTATTTTTTCTGTTATGATTTTAGAATGCACTGGATAAGAACTCTTCAAACATAATCTCAAATCCTAATTTTAACAATGTTTTTTTTCAATTTCCCAAAATTTTCAATATTTTACCTTTGTATTCTATAAAATGTGTTGTGCACCTGCTGTAGTTTCTTAGATCTTATTAGAATTAGCCCACAAAATGATCAAACAAGTTAAAAGATATCTTAAACATAAAAGAATTGATGTTATGGAATGGCCAGGTCAATCATCTAATATCAAATTCAATTGCAAATTTATGGTTAAACCAATTAAGAAAAGATTGCAAACCAAACATAGAAGATGAACTTTTTGAATTACTCAGAGAAAGATGGCAGTCAAGCACTCAGGAATAACCACACAAACTTATTGAAAGCTTTTTTGTTTGTTTGAATTTAAGCACAAAGCTGCACAATGAGCTATCTGTGCTCTGCCCACCACTGGTATCAAAACTCAGTTTCTAGCAATGCGAGACCACTAGCATGCTGCTGTGCTAACTAAAAACATGGCATGTTAATGTGCAGAATGTATTGAAATCCAAGGGAATGCTGAATTGTGAAAATGGTTTGTATTGTTTTGAGATTCATTTTTATGTTCAATTATTGCATAGAAACTTGTTTGATCATTTTGTAGACTAACTGTAACAAGAAGATCTAAGAAACTACAGCAGAGAAAATGTAACTAAAATTTTGAAAAGTTCAGGTATTTATGCAAACCAATGTTAAAATTAGGATTTGAGATTGTATTTAAATAGATCTTATTGAGTACATTCCAAAAACATAATTTTTACCTATGTTTTGTTACCTAACAAAAGATATAACAAATTAACAACATTTTCAAAGGGGGCCACTTTTTGCCCTCCCCCTGTAAGATGAGAGAAAAAAATTTCACAGAAGAATCTTTAAGAAAACACAGTTTCTCATTTTAGACTTGTTCTTTCTCTGATATCCTTTTAAAATTTCTCTTAAATTGCAGCCTATGAAGTTCATGATCATGTATTTCTTTCTACTGTTGTACTACAAATCTTTAAGCTTACATTTTTCTTCCTGTGACATCAAAAGATGCCTGCCTCTCCAGCTTACGTCTGTGAGGCCCACTCACTTGTGGACATGTGTTATAGTGGTCAGATCCTACAGGTGAAGATACTAATCGGTATAAGTTAGGATTACGAGAACTTGTGTGTGGAGCAGACGGTTTGAAAGGGGTGTGACGATCTCTTGGAGGGCTCGACTCACAACTGTCTCCTTCAGAAGAAGAAGGTGGATAGCAGTGGCATCCAGACGTGGTAACTGCAGATGCAGACTCGGTCAGATCTGTTTAATAAAGAAAAAACAGCATAAGGAACAAGTGATATGGGAAGTTACTAAAACAGAATTAATTGGCTATTTAGCTGAATTCATTTGAAGCATATGTGTATACATACTCAGCTTGAGAGAAACTTCAAATGTGCATTACTGTTTCATTTGACTTGCTGGTTGATGTGAAAGATCACTAGCTTAAAAGAGAATCAACACAGAGAAGAACTACCAGCATACACTGAAAACTATAACTATACAAGAAAAGTCTAATATATTACTAAATGATCACATTAAGTTATATAATAAAACAAAAACTGTGTCTAAGCAAAACACACAGGTGTATATTATTATAAAACTGAAATCTCTTTAAATTAACATACCTAAGTATGGACCACAAACAACAGACAAGTCCTCGATACTATGACTGCTACTCAGAGAGCTGCTTACAGATGTCCTATCCCTGGTAGGCTGACTGGGTTTGGCACTGTCAAATGGCAGACTTTCATTTTCTGAGAAGCGATACATAGGGTTGTTAAAAGCTAAAGGTGGTGCCACCTGCTGGCAACCATGTGATTCCAAGTGAAGCTGGTCAACAGGAGAGCTGGACTGGCTAATTGCTATGGATTGGTAGCCAGAGGATGCTACAGTAGAGAGCTATTAGAGAAGGCACAAAAAGTTAGAGAAAAGTTCTGAATTCTTTGACAAAAATATTTTTGCTATTTGTAACTGTTCTTATTCTCACCTACATAAACAAAACTTATAAGAGAAGTAAGATAATACTGACAAACGTACAGTAAAAAAAAAAAAGTCAAGCCTATTACTAAATTTTTAAAATGTTAACTAACATGAAAATCTTGATATTTACTTATACTGTTACACCAAATTAATTTACAAACCCAATGCAATAGCATATCTCACTACTATATCTTAAACAAATTTATTCTAAACACCTGTGCTCACAAGTTTACTTTACTTAGTAGCATTAGTGGCTTAATAATGTTTCATATGATAAATTACATAAACATAAACCCCAAATACCCAGCCAAGTTTGCAGTGGGTCTATTAAGGCCACATTTAAAAAATATGTTTGTGTGCTGCCATCTATTCTCTGTCCTAACGATACACCCACACACAGGTGTGTGTGTGTTTATATTTCATCAAAGCATCTTATTGTTATGCAGCATATTATCTTTCATTATACTAGACAATAATGTTAACGTTGTTCATTCATTGTCGTTAACTGCTAAGCTCCACAATGGGCTATCTGTGTTTTGCCCACCATAGGTATTGAATCCCCATTTTTAACATTATAAGACCAGACTTATCACTGAGCCACTGGGGGACAGCCAGTAAAATAAAGAACTTTCCATTTTAAACAACAAACAGTTATTAAACATAAAATGATAACAATCAAGCACAATTTTGATTTGTTCAATGTTTATTACTTCTACATACACACCATCTGGATCTTCTTTCTTATTTACTCTTTAATCAAATTCTTCCAAATATGTGGGTAAAAAAATCGTTTTACATTTTTATAAATAAAGATCAGCACAACTGAAAGATTCTAAAATTGAAATTATATAGGTTTATTTATTCTCTATCTTTTAACCTGGTGTCGGGGCAGTGCGAGATTGAGTATCTATGGGGTTGGTAGCATTTTCAAAAGACACTATCTGCTAGAAAATATGTTCCTTACCCTCATTATAATTTTTAAAACTTTTATTACGACCAGTACAATTTTTATAAATTTTCACAAACTTTAGTAGTACAGTGGAATCCCTCTAAAGCAGCCACCTTCGGAACTGAGACAAATTGACCTGATTAGAGGGGTTCCACTGTACATAATTAGGGATTATGTAAACAAAAAAATGGAACTGTGATTGAATCTGAGGGGTGGCCACTTAGAGGGGTTCCATTGTAAATGAGGAACACATACATCAAAATATTTCTCTCATTATTAACAAATGGTCTATAAAATAACCATCAGTAAATAATATTTCTCTTGAATATACATTTGCTTTATATTACAAGTCAACTTTCAACATTGCATGTTTTCAAAGCTTTTTGGCAGCCAATCATTGTTTAGAGTAAATGTATCAACTTCACTAAATAAATCATGATGGAAAAAGTTTTTATGGGTTTGGGGGAACCCACAGCATTTGCTCATTATGCTAATAAGCTAATCCAGTTGTGGTAAGAGGTTATAACATATAAATGAAACATCCATTTACAACATTCTTACATACCCTCTAACCCCTGACTAAGGACTATTCACAGATTTGCAAGATAAGAGGTAAATAAATCTTTTTTGGTCTCTTTAAACAAAAGACAGTTTTTATATAAAAGTTGAAATTAGACATATACTAAAATAAAAAGTATAATGCACAAGTTACAGAGTTATAAAGGAACATTCAACTGAAGAATGTATCTCAGAATAGCTGGTATGGGTATCAACACTTATTGATAAGAGGAAAACAAAGTTTCAACCTTCCTAGGTCATCTTCAGGTTAACAAAGAATTCATTGAAGAATGCCTACCAAATCTCAAGGTACTCAAAACAACATTGTATAAGATGGCATGCAAATGAATTAACACATAATGATATATTAATATAAATCTCCTCCATAGCTCATTGATACGTCTAATGTCTTATGACACTAAAATACCCATGGTGGTCACAGCAAAGAGAATTTATTGTGTAGCTTTGGAATTAACAACAAATATACACCCACTGCATCTACATTGTAGCATCTAGCATAAAACTGCATATAAAAAAATGTAAACACAAATTATTAACACTGCATAGATTTCAAATACAAATTTAACAAACTTTAACCTCAAAATTAAACAGGATAATTTTAATCCTTCTGGCTTATGTTTCATCTTCCGTAAACTCTTTCAACCAACAGCATAATGTATTCCTTTCCTCAAAAAACTTTACCTTTAACAAGTCTAAAATAATGTGTTTTGTAGTTTTGCAAAGTCTTCAAAATTTTCTAAAAGTCTGAATACCCCAATTTGTTGTTATAATAACTAATAATAATTTGTTTATTCTAATGATTATGGTTGTGTCTATACTAAAATATAAGTTTATAACAGTACAAGAAAATTTGCCCTACCTGACTAATAGACATCTGACTTCCTTGAATATTGTGGTAATCCAGTTCACTTGAAGAAATGGAAGGGTCTTCGTCAATAGCTAATGCTATAACATCTGAATAATCCTTCCCACTGGGTCGGCTAGATTTCTCAGTTGCTTCTGTATTTTTTATCTCTAGCAAATCATAGGTTGGATTTTGTATTTGTTGAATCACAGAATAAGAAGAATTGTTTTTTAAACATTGATTTCGTTTGTTTGCACACGCAGAATGTCCTGGATAGGTTCCACTGATAAGAGTTTCACTGTACACAGATTTTGTAGATCTAGTAGGAAGAACATCATTCGGTATACAGTAAATACTGGAGTGTGTTCTTCTACTGATCCGAGTTAATTTTTCTTTATTGATTTGGTCAGACTTAACATCACTTTCTACTGCACTGGATAAAACATAATCTCTGGATGTTGATAAATCTTGTGATATCTTCTTGATGGATCCTGACACAAAGGTGCTCCTGCAAACAATGCAAATAAATTAATGAATCAGCAATAATTGTGTCTCACAGAAACTCGGTGATAAGTTTCATTGCTTCTAACGCTAAAACCACGATAGGCATAGTAAATATAGCTCATTGCATAGCTTTGCTCTTAACAACAAAACCAATCAAACAAAGCCAAACTGACATAACAGTATTATACAAGTTGGCCAAAGAGAAATGTACTTATCCTTCAAGTTATACAACTTTTGTACATTGATTCTACAAATTTGATTTTTATTTCAGATAATACTGAAAGATGTCATAAAATAAACCCAAAACATACTGACTATTAAAGCAACAGATCACAAATACTTTCCATCAAATCAAAGTTTAAAATTGTGTCCCTCACAGATGTCATGTTTGTTTAAAGGCTGGTGGAGTCCAGGTTGAACACCTTGGGTGATGCAGCAGTGTACGTATAATTAATTCATTGTACGAAATATTAATAAAGATGCTTTGCTGGTTTTTAGAATCATTTACTATAGACATATGAGCATTTGAAATGTGGATATATTTTTGGGGGCTATTCCATAGGTCTTTATTAGAAACTAATTATATATCTGCAAAAAGATTGTTAAAGCAATTTTTTAAAATTTTGCTGTAGCATTTTGTATTATATCAAAGTATTTGACTGTTAGTCCTGTAGCATTACATAATATGACTATACTGTGTCCATATACTTTAATAGTAGTTTGGTTGGATTGTTTTATCTTGAGACAGTATCTTATGATGTATTGTTTGTTTATTTTACAGCTAAGCATTATTAGGCTTACCTTCTGGGTTCAGCATCTGTAAACTCACTGCAGTCTCTGTGAGAGACCTCATAATGTAATTGGATTTATATGAACTTTACTGATAATTCATAGACATGAGAAATAGAATACCATTATCTAGCAAGGAAATAAAACAGTTTAAATATTCTACACAGTAGTTCTTAAACACTACACAATGTTAATATTGACTATCAGCTCAAAAATAATCACTATTCTGTCTCTCATTCTGATCATAAAAACACAAACAAACGAAGCTAAACCTATAAAAAAAAATGTGATGGTGACAAAACTTTAGATCTCAGTGATACACCAGCTAAAAACGCATTCTAACAATACAACGTTACATACACCACTAATATATCACTGTTTATTGCGTTATAATATAATGTGCACTTTTTCCACATTAAATATATTCATAGGACCATCTAGGCATTTATGTTAATAGATAAATATTATGATAGACATTTAAATTTTAATTACAGGAAATAAATTAAAAATTTGCTAAAGATCAACAAGACCATATAAATAGAAATTTAACATTACAAAAATGACAGTAAAATAGTTGCCTAGGTAGAGTAGATGCCCTGTGTGAAATTTTTGGAGAAGAAAGTGCTGCACTAGATATCTGATGTGTTGTTGAAACAGAGCTGTTCTTTGGTATTTGGTTTTGTGGTTCTCCATTCTTTGTACTGTTAGAATCATATACTTTTGAGTGACTTTGGTATTTTGGTTTTTTGGCATCATGAAGAGCCATTCCCAGTTGTTCTTTGGTCTTGTCTTCACTTGACAGAGGGGCACTCATCTGTTGGAAACAGGAGGGCTGAACAGCTGCAGCAGAAGTCCCTTGTAAGATCTGCTCTAGAGCTTCAACTTGTTCATAATGACACTAGGGAAGAAAGGAGACAAAAGCTTTGTTCATATGTCTAGCAGCAATGGTTCCTTAATAACATTCCAGATGCTGGAAATGCAAGGAAATTGAATTATGTATAAATAAACTATGTCCAACACCGAGATGTCTATTTTACTGTTTAATGCAAATTTTCAACCTTCTGAACAGCAGCACGTAAAAACACCTGATACACCACAAAACATAAGGGCAATAACTACTGTGTGGGTTTACATCTATAATAAGCATGTGACACAAATTATAGTAACTTTAATGCATTTTCTTATACTTATTATAACTAAATCATTTGTCAAATATTTATACAGTCGATAAATTGATACAAGTCATTCTGTAATACCTAAATATTTTAAGCATGCAAGAGGTTAATGTCATTCATAATCTTTACTAATTCAAAAATAATGACCCTATAAATAACAATGTAAATATGAAAAGGGTCCAGTTATAATGGGCTTCATTAATAACAAGTTTTTACTTTTTTTTTTCCTCCAATAAATTTACAATCCAATTTACTGATGCAATTTTAATAGTTAATCTTTTGTGCGTTTCCTCATTAAAATCATTTTCAAAACCTAAATACACCATATTCTCTTCCACATGACAGATGACACATAAAATACTTGAAAATAGCCCCAACAACTAAGCAACAAGTAGTTCTATAAAAATATTAAAAACATGTTTATGTGTTCAGATATAACAGGGGAAGTATTAAACATTTTACTTTTGTCTCCATTCTCATTAACTGAACATCACATTACAACTAACAAAGTTTTACCTTCTTGTTTACCCTAGAAATACAGTCTGTAAGCAGGGAATGAAGGACAGACAACTCTCTTCCTAGGTCTATGTATGCATCCAACTCTAGGCAAGAGTGATGGTCCTTGGATAGATGACTCTAAAAATGGTCAAAAATATGAAAAGGAATTCAGAATAAAAATAAACAATTTTATAATTAAGTTCAAAATAATTTGGTTTGCACTTTGTTTTACTGTGTATGTTCAGGTGATAATGAGGTGTATCAGAATTTTCAGAAAACATCTAACAAGAGACCAGATGAAATACTTATTTAAAAAATTATCTCTATACATGTGAGGAACAGGTTGTCTTATTACATAGACAAAAAATGAAAAAAAGCAGGGGTTGTTATGATTGGAGATCAATCAAATTGTATTTATGCATTGAATGAAGTACCTCAGGGCTCTACATTAAGATTTTGGTTCTTTTTGATCTACATCAATGACACAGATGAAAGAAAAGTCAACAGATTAATTAAATTTACTGATGACATCGAAGTTTTTGGTGTTACTGACTATGAAGAAGATGCTACTGCTTTAAAAGGATTCAAATTATTTAGTGAGATAGGTGAATAAATGGCAGATGGCTTATACTTATAATAAATGTGGGATATCACAATTTGAATTACAAGTATAATTTTGATGGAAATAACCTTGAGTGTGTTATGAAAGAAAGGGATCTTGGTGTTCTGGTTGAACAGTTTCTTAAGCCATCCAAGCTACTGGCAGAGCAAATTGGATTCTAGGTAATGTTTACCTCAAAAAGGATACTTAATTCTTGAAAAGAGTCCAGAGAAGAGCTACTAAGGATGAAAATGTTATCATGTAAAGATAGGTTAAGATATTTGAACTTATTTTTGTTGACAAATAAAGAAGCTCAGGATTTTCCAATTAAGTATTTAAGATACTTAATGGAACTGATGGCACTGATGCATCATCTTTTTCATATTTAATGGTGAGAATGCTAAGACTAGGGAATACAAGTATAAATTTTATATTTGAGGAAAGGCAGCCAGTCAACACCATCCATTGCCAACTCTTAGGCTGCTTTTTTAGGAATGAACATGGGATTGATTGTAACATTATGCCTCCATGGCTAAATGGATGAGTATGTTTGGTTATAGGGATGCAAATTCACAACTCTTGATGGCAAGAAACCCACTTGAAATAAAAATGTATCTCAAATCAGCTGGTATGGGTATCAATAAAAGTGTTAATACCCATACCAGCCATTTTGAGATGCAAATTCACAATTCATGGATTGTGAGTTGAGCACCCTAATTATCAAGCCATGCCAGGCCACTTAATTTAATGAATAAAACACCAAAGACAGAGCAAAAGGTATATTATTCTTTAATATTATGTTATGTTGTACGTTGTTGATTCAGATGGTCAGTTCTTCATGAATTATTTGAATATTTTTCAAACATGATTCCATGGAAAATGAATTACATTTCTACATCTTCAACATTTGCTTAAGTTAAAAAAAATTACTCCGTACACAAGGTTTTGAAAATTATATCTTCTCTTTTTCTAGTTATCTATAACTTTGCAAGATTGTGAAGTTATAAAACAAATTTACAACCAAAAACCTTATAACCATAGATTTAAAAAAAAAAAAAGTTCAACTTACAGAAATTTGCCACAGAAAATTTTTCATGGTACTCCATTCCTTCTCAACAAATTCATTCATGAATTCCATAAAACTTTCCTTGCCACCAAATCTAAGAATGAGACAAAGAAATTCAAACTGTGTTGAAATATGACTTAATGCTTCCATTTTTGTATGTTCATTGATTAATATGTTTTCTAATTAATTATTTAGTCATTATGATATCCTTTTTGTTTTAAGTTTTTACAAAATAAAGTTTAAAAAACTTACTTGGTAAAGTTTGCTAATGTTTGAATGGTTTTAGTGATGAGGGTCAAGTTTCTAGCTGCTTTATCCTGTGGGTATTCTGTAAGCAAAATAACTAAGTGTCAGAAAAGTAAATTATTCAACATGTCTCTACTAGAAAACTCAATAAACATTTATTATTCTTAAAAATACTCTGCAATTAAGTTATTTAACATAAAATAAATTGATAATACATCTTCACATAAATCATTTCAATAATAATTTGTTTCTATGGATATATTAATTTGGATGTGATAATTCCCACACAAATATTTAAAAAACAAACAAACTTGAAAGTACTTTAAAATCTTGAACTAGAGTCTGCCTTCAATTCTGGTGGAATGTAAAGAGAGAGCATGAAAATATGATAGTAACTGTATTTCTTTTGGTGTGTGCAATAACAATCAATTAGAACTTCAGGTTAACACAAACAGTGAAAATAAATAATTAAAGGAGAGCTATAAAACTTGTCAATGAAGTATAGAAATACAACTACAAATATATTTGTTTATTTGGTTGATGTAATGCACAAGAAGCTTTGCCCAACTAGGTTATCAAAACACAATGTTTTAGCAATGTAAACACATGGATTTACTTTTGAGCAGCTGCTCAAAACTTTGCATCAAAGTAAATGAGACAAGTTTAAAACAAACCAAAACACATTAACTGTTAAAAGACTTATGATACCTTGTGTCAGATTGAAGAGACTTGGAGACAAAATTGCTGGACACAGAAATCTTAGAAAGAAAGAAGCACTGATCAAGTTGTCACTAATGTCTTCTCTTCCAACAGCTGCTAACCTCTCCCGATACTCACAAAACACCTGTCTTAATTCACTGTGGTGAAAAAGGATTCAGGCTTCTTATTATAATTACACCAAAAATGGAAACTTAAATTAACTTAGGTTGCTAACCATCAACTAGGGTCCTCTAAAGTACTAATATTAAAATCCTTCTTATTAAAAAACTTAAATTATGGAGATTTTATGACTACAATATTCAAACTTTGAGCTAAGCATTACAAGTAAAGTTAAATTCTTAACAACTCAGTGTCAAATAAAGTTGTCAGTCAACCATGCATTATAAAAATTGATGGTAAAGAAATAGTTTTCGATTAGCTGTACTCGTTACAACCCTCAAGACTTGACTGTTCAAAGTCAGCAACATTTTTCTTTTAAATCTCTTCCAGTGTTTCAGTTAAAGTAGTTCCAAAACATTACACAAAATATGTTTATATACAATAATTGGACTGGAGCTTTTGTACAGTGAGATAAAAATAATAAAACCTAAGTTCAGTATTAGTTTACAGTACTCTAAACCTATCTTGCTTACTCTTCTAATCACAATAGATTATAAACACTTTGAAGTCTCCACTGTAGAACATAAACATAACATAAATAAGCATAGCTACCAGGTTAAAGATTTGTACCTGAAAACAAACATGATATTATGTGAATAAAAGTAAATGACTCACTATGGCAAACTGTGAGCAGAATTAATGATTTTGTGCCAAGCCATCTTCACATAGGTTAACAGGTTTGATTGGTGCCGTTGTAGAACTGCATTGTTGGAAACCTTACTGGGATCCACCTGATGAAACAAATACATCCATCATGTAAGTATAATTACAAACTGTACTTATACTATATCATTATGGCTTCAAATGTAATGTCTTAATAGTAAAAAAACAATGTGCAAGTTCTTATTTTGATATGATATGAATACAGATATTCTTTATTAAAAAACAAGAAACTTTTTATTACCTCACAGTCGTTTGAGTTTTCCATAACTGTTCGTACAAATTCTCCTAATGTGTCCTGAAGATACTGAAATACATAATTACATACTCTTATTTCAGTATCAGCATTGATCTCCTTAATAAAAAGTTATTTTAATTTGGTTTTAATGTTCTCTTTCAGACATTTCACAATTTCCTTAACACATTGAAAATTCTTACTCAGCTGTTATTTAAGATTTTGCTTCTGAGCTAAACATATTAAAATACTGCTTAACTAACACAAGAAACTTTCAGAAAGTAGTTATTATATCATAGTCTCACCAATAGAATAACAATATCAAATATGATATACTCATCCTACAGAAACTTGGGAAACTTTAGCAAGTACAACAATTACTATTTACTTCATTTCTTAATTTTTAAATTAAAATTTCTTTTTTTTTCCCATTGGTTTGGCAGAAAGTCTCTTGATTTATAATACTAATATACAAAATTCAATTTCTCACAGTGAACAGAATGCAGAGAGCCTACTGTTGTCTCCCAGTGGGTTAGTAATTAGATCACAGACTTATAATTCTAACATCCAGAGGTTCAATTCCTCATGATGGACAGAGTGCAGATAACCAATTCTGTAATTCAAGGCCTAGTAGAGAAATGTAGTCAGGGTACTTGACTAAAAATCTGCAAGTTTCTGGATCAAAACTCATTACCTTGGTGTTATAATATAACAGTCAATCATACTATTCATTAGTGGCAGGAAGCATTGACTAGCTGCCTTTCCTCAAGTTTACCACTTCAAAATTATGGACAGCTAGCACAGATAGCCTTCAAGTACCTATCCTCAAAAATCCAACAAGAAAAGAGTTTCATGATGATAATTTCAAACTATAGCTATTTTACAAGAGAAGAAATATGCACCTTGTCTCCCAGAAGTTTCATGTAAGCTTCTGTAGCCTTTGTGGCAAGCGAGTTTCCTCGAAACGTTAAATGTTGATCATCTAGTCAAAGATAGTAGAATATCTTTTATTCATCTTATGCAAACAGTGAAAAAACCAAAAAAAATTTTCCAAACTCAAACATACAGCTCAAAGACACAGAAATTTTGTTTTAATTAACTTTCCTAGAAATAAAACTTTTGGATTTTAGAAAAGGTTATTAAATGTGTAGACAAAAAGGAAAAAAGATATTTTTGGCTTCCTAGCATATTTACAAAGAATAAATGTAGTCTTGTCTACACATAATATTTTAAAGAATGCAGACATACATTAGAATACTAAACACCATTGTTCAAAATGTCTTTAAATTCATCTAAGCAGACTGATCGAAAACTATAAAATTAATTAAATACCTTGGGCAAAAGAATAAATAGTTAAATAAACAAATGTTTATTGAATTTAATTATTATACTTTCTTAACAAAACCAAAACTGACTGGAATTCATATGCACTAAAGGAAGTTTGAATGTTTAACCCACTGTGAAAGCAATTTAAAATCATGTATTCAATAATTTTTAGATTTTAAAATCAATGTATTGGTTATAATAAGTTGGAATTTTTCACTAGTTTAATGTTTTTTTTGAAATTTGATTTTTGCTACTAACCAAAGATTTTCCTAATTTCAAATTAATCACTCATACACACATACATACACAGATGTGAATATAACTGACCAATAATAGTATGATATAATTAAACCAAATAAAGATATTTTGTTTTTATCAAAAAAAAATTTTGGAATAATTGAACAGTTCGATCTATCATCTTACCTTCAATTTAACCTATTACTAAAACATACAAGTCACTGCTTGTTTTCATTTATAGCATTTACCAATATCAGATAAAAACAATACCAATTCTGTACATTAGTAAAATCTTGCATCTGTTTTCTGTAAGTATAACAAAGAATGACCATTAATTTACTGAACTTTTAACAAAACACTTGACACTTATTAAAAATGTAATACATATTCATTCATACCAATCTTTTCAATATCGTCCATAACGACATCTGAAAGAAAAACTTTGGCCATATTTTCTCTCTGCATGATGCGTACTAAAGCAGTAGCTATCTCTTCCTACGATAAGAAACGTTAGGACATTATCATTTATTTCAAAATTCTAGACTTATTTTGTGATATTAAATCAAATAGTCTCATCTTAAGTAAAAACAGAAAAAAGTACTAAGAGCAAACTATTATATTTTATATTAAAAATTTGACTTTAAAAGATTGATACAATTCTTTTTGTTGTTTTAATAGTTAAATAATTTCTGTAACACAGAAAAATCTATTATTTGATACATTTGTAAATGAGAACCAACAAATGTTCTTACCTTTGTTCGCACACTAATAACAGGTTCTAAAATGTCACACAGACATTTGTACTCCATTTTAACGTACTGCAATAAAAAAAAATGCAATTAACATAAACAACAATAAAGGTTTGTAGCAATACCAACTTCTTTTAAAAATTCTGAACACGTGACTAACAAAGTTGCTTCTCCGCAAGATCAAAATTATTTTAATCAGAACTGTTGTAAACAAACACATTTCTTAGAATTATTTGTTCCACTCCTAAAAATATTCAGTAATGTACTGCTAGATAAAAGCAGTAGTAGATGATTCATTTACATAGAGAAATTTCAAGGTTAACATGTATCAAGTTGTAATTGAGATCACTGGAAATTTCAAGACATTTATTTTTTAACTTTTCTAAGTTGAACTTCCTATACAATGCTCCTTAAAAGTAACTGCCATCACTGCCCAGAACAAAATGAGAATGTTGATGCCATGTTCATGAAAAGGTTACTTGCACTTACCTGTAAAAACTCCTTGTAGCAAGAGAGTGGTAGAATGTCTATTACTTGGAATTGTGCTTTGATCCTTACTGCTGAGGTATCTTTATTACTCAAACCTTTCTCCATCACAACTTGATACCTGTCATAAAATATTATTAGAACTTTCTGGAGTAATTTCCGATGTTATCAATTAATAATTAATGGAAAAACTTTCAAAATGATAGATTTAAGTTAAAATGACAATAGAAAATATTAACCTGATACAAATATTCACTTTCAAATAATCAAGTAAATGTACTTGTATTGTGAAACTATCTCTGGCTGCATATGTTTTAAATAGAAAAACAAGGCATATTTGTCAAATAATTCAAATTGTACTTATATGAACTGTTTTAATAGAAAAATCATACATTTCAATATAACAGTACTGGAAAGATTTCATTGAAAACAATGAAAGATAAGTTACTAGTTTTAAATATACAGAAGTTAGCTATACATTGTTTTTTTTACAGAAGCCTAAAACATATAAAAAATAACTTTAAGCTTACTCTTTTACATTTATCTTGTACTATAAAACTTCAAAAGTTTTCCAAATTGTGAAAGTAACTTGGACTGTTCAGTTTTTGTAAAATTCCATTTTAATTTAATGAACAAAATCATAAAATTATTATTTATATATGATTATAAAGCATAACATATATATAGAAAATAATTAATTTCATGATATATATGTCATAAAACACGTTAATATCAATCAAACATACTGCCCACTTCCAACAAAAAAAAAAAATCCAAAACTGTACAATTCAATACAAAGTGCTATTAAATAACAGATATAAGCAATTAGTATGGTTTGTTTTCTAGATTCAAAGATAGCTCAACTCACCATTTTTCAGTCATGTGCCTACTGTTTACACTAGTAACAGGAATTTGCACCGTACCTGACACAAATAAGTAAAGAGATCACATTACAAAAGCTAAATTAGTGGAATCACTAACAATTTTTGTAATTAGTACATAACTGTAGATATCATAGAGTATAAAACTGGAAGAAGGAAGGTCATGCTAATGATCTTTTAATTATGCTATTGATCTGTTTTACTTTTGAATTACCACATGAATACTTGAAAATTCAAAGTTTGATTCAATGATGTTGTCTCCTGACAACTAATTAATTCTGATATACTGACATCATTTGTAAATGTTCAGTATAACATATAAAAAATATGAAACCTTTCTTGTCAAGTGTAGTATTTATAAAACATAAAATACTTCAAAAGTTAAAACAAATTACAAATGTGAATTCTGTTGCAAACAAGTGAGTTTAAAAGAGACCATGAAATTATTTTCTCTTATCAATATATGAAAAAATGTACAAGCTTTTGAACAGTGGCCCTTTCAGTTGTTGACAGCAGTAACTGTGTGTCATTTTATTTTGATGATTTATTTCATAGTGCTTACTTTAACTTCAGTTGAATGTGTGTGTGACATATTCATTCATAACAGGACTACTTGGGTATGCTAATTAATGTGTGTTTTTCCTATAGCAAAGCCACATCAGGCTATCTGCTGTGTCCATTGAAGAAAATCAAACCCAATTTTAGCATTGTATATCTGAAGACTTACTGCTGTCCCAGCAGAAAACATGCTAGTTACTAAATAAACAGAATAATAACCAAGATAACGTGTAATATATTTGGTCTATGCCACATTTGAATAATATATTATATTTATAATGATCAATATAGTTGTGTCCTCTGTGTTGTAGTTATTCATAAAATATTATACTTCATCCCTTCTGTACCAAAAAGAATACTACATTTACCTTATTGATAAATTAAGGTAATTTATCAATAAAGTAATCACAATAAATTAAATGTTTTCATTCTAGAGTTGTAGTGCTACAAGATTTTACTTAAATTTATTAAACAGTAAAATTCATTTATTGTTTAAATTTGTGATATACTAATGTTTTTTTAAAAATAGAAAGCAAAAATTAGTTCATATTTGCCCCAAGTTTTTTCACCTTTGGATTCCAAAACATGTTTACAGCATTTTATTAGTATGATGATATATATACACTTAAGCAAAACTATGTATTTTAGCCTAATTACTTTGCAGATTTGACAATATTACTGTACCAGAAACAATATAAGCAAATACTGAAAAAAAAACTGTAGATAAACATTTCAAAGGTTCTAGAAGTTATGTAAATAAAACATGCAAAATGAATAAAAGATATCTTCAAAATATGTCAATACTATCTGGAGCTTAAGACATTTCTTAAATCACCTAAGTTTATATGTGCCACTTTTTTTACCATTGAAAACATCATTAATAATAAGATAATAGAAAATAATTACATTAGGATAAAGAGAGACCTATTTTAGATTAAAATGTTTTTCTCACCTAGCAAAATATTTTTATCTCGTCTTTTTTTCTTATCAGCTTCTCTGTACAAGGTAACTGTAATAGTTTCTATCTGTGGCAAATTTCTGAAAAGTAAAAAAAAAATCCTTTTTTTGACACATTACCTACATATTTTGTATGAGTATACAGGCAAAAGGTTCAATAGAAAAGACTTAGAAGCATTTGACTAAATTTTCACTAATATGACTGTTTAGGTTTTTAAAAAAAACAAAAAACACACACATCCATACAAAATTATTTATAAGTCAAAGTAAAATACGCAATAAATTTTAGACCTAATATTATAAAAGTTTAACATCTAAAATAAACAGAAATAAAAGTGAATTAGGATGGGAACTGGCTTCTGTATGAAACACTATATTTCAAAATGTTACCTCTGCAAATATAAAAATATTAATTCAAGCCTATTAGAAATTTAAATATAATATAATTCTCTTCACTTACTTGAACTCAAAATGTTCTCCCCAGAAACAGATATCAGCTTTCTGTCTAGAAGTTGTCCTTGCATACAAAGTTTTGTCTAAATATAGCTCGCAGAAGTACCTAGCCAATAAAACAAAAGTACTGAACTATGAAAATAATTTGATAAAATCTGCAGAATAATAAATTTATAAAATATTTTATTATGCCGAGATTCAGAATAAATGAATATAGGTTACAATTCAAAACAATGTTCTGCTTAAACATAATTCACAGAAGTTCCTGTCCAATAAAATATGAGAAGTGAAAATGAAACTCTTACAATAAAACTTGAAGAATGATAAATTACAAAAGGTTTTGTTGTTATCAAATTCAGAATAACCAAATATTCATTAAATTTGCATACAAAAGTTTTGGTTGGCCATAACTATGAATAAAATTGAGGTTTAAAATTATGAGATACATCAAAAATGGTACTTTATTTTCACACACTTTTAGAAAGAACTAATTTGTCATGAAAAATAAAACTTCATCAACATGAAATTCTGATGAGTAACTTGATGTGATATTTTGTTTCCTTCAGTGTTCTCTAATTCCTGAAGAATATTTCTTTCTACTCCCAACCTGACGTTTAACACTTTATTTTTTAAACCTTTTCTTAGATCCACATTATATAATTACATATGGTTAATTTAAAATTTGCATTGTTGGTATATTCATTTTGAATATTATAATCTTGAAATACAGATTTATAGTGAAAAACACATTTCTGGGAATATTCATAAAAGTGTTTATTTTTACCTGAAAAATTCAATTTTTGTATATTCTGTGGTAAATAAAATTCCAAGAAAGTTGGGTAATGTTAAATTATATGAACTTTAAACATAATTATGTTTCTTTGATAGAACTATGAATTTTCAAAGTAAAACAATCAAGTAATGGTCTCTCTGATGGAAATACATGAGCAAAATCTGCATTTAAGTGCTATCTTAAAGTGATTAGCCTTAAAACATTTAATCTTTTCTTTAAATACTTAGAGAACTGTTGAGTCTAATAACAGATTGATATATGGAGTATAATTATGATATGTTCTTAGATGAAGTTATGCGGAGTCTAATTATAGTTTGATATGTTCTCAGTCAAAGTTACGTGGAGTCTAATTACGGTTCGACATGTTCTCAGTGTAAGTTACGTGGAGTCTAATTACAGTTCAACATGTTCTCAGTGGAAATTACGTGGAGTCTAATTACAGTTCGACATGTTCTCAGTGGAAGTTGCGTGGAGTCTGATTACGGTTTGACATGTTTTTAGTTGAAGTTATGTGGAGTCTAATTATGGTTTGACATGTTCTCAGTAGAAGTTGCGTGGAGTCTAATTACGGTTTGACATGTCCTTAGTTGAAGTTATGTGGAGTCTAATTATGGTTTGACATGTCCTTAGTTGAAGTTATGTGGAGTCTAATTACGGTTTGACATGTCCTTAGTTGAAGTTATGTGGAGTCTAATTACGGTTTGACATGTCCTTAGTTGAAGTTATGTGGAGTCTGATTACGGTTTGACATGTCCTTAGTTGAAGTTATGTGGAGTCTAATTACGGTTTGACATGTTCTTAGTTGAAGTTATGTGGAGTCTAATTACGGTTTGACATGTTCTTAGTTGAAGTTATGTGGAGTCTAATTACGGTTTGACATGTTCTTAGTTGAAGTTATGTGGAGTCTAATTACGGTTTGACATGTTCTCAGTGGAAGTTGCGTGGAGTCTAATTACGGTTTGACATGTTCTTAGTTGAAGTTATGTGGAGTCTAATTACGGTTTGACATGTTCTTAGTTGAAGTTATGTGGAGTCTAATTACGGTTTGACATGTTCTTAGTTGAAGTTATGTGGAGTCTAATTACGGTTTGACATGTTCTTAGTTGAAGTTATGTGGAGTCTAATTACGGTTTGACATGTCCTTAGTTGAAGTTATATGGAGTCTAATTACGGTTTGACATGTCCTTAGTTGAAGTTACATGGAGTCTAATTACGGTTTGACATGTTCTTAGTTGAAGTTGAGTGGAGTCTAATTATGGTTTGATATATTCTTAACTGGAGATCTCTAGAGTCTAATTATAATTTGCTATTTTTTTAAGGTATAAAAACACTTATATTTTTATTGCTTGAACAATATATCAGCAACATAAGCATTATTATTATTAGAGCCCCTATCTGTTTTCTGAATAAATAATTAACCAACAGTTTACACTGATCCATTAAAAACTTATTATGTACCTATTGACAACAACAATTACTTTTGCTCTTGTATAGTGCCCTTGAATTCCATATGCAGCTATGGAGACAGTCTGTATTATTAGCATACAAGCATAAATACAGGAAAAATGGTCTTGGGTTTTATGATGATGGGAAACCCACTTGAAATAAATATATATCTCAGGATGGCTGGTATGCATATTAACACTTTTACTAATAAAGCAGAGAACACCGTTTAGATATTCTTAGGTCTTGGATTTGTTGTGTAGGTGCAGACATAGAGAAGCTTATCAAATTTTGTACATTAACTGTTTACAGCTACAGACACACAGAAATTATGTCAGATTTTGCACATTTTATCCACTGTGTAGGTACACACATAGAAGTAATTTCCTATCCTGAAGTATGGTAGTTGCTCTGGTAGGAGAAAGAAAACAGATCTGTCTCAATTTGTTTATTATGTTTCAATTAATAACTTTTGTATTGAATTTTCTGCATCACATACAAGTTTCTATGTCAGGTTGATATTAAAATAGTTATTATTAATGACTAAGTATTATTGCCATACCTTTTCTTTGAAGAGATTCCTTTTGCTTCCAGTATCCATACTTTTAAGGAGTTTTCTGTTCGCATAATGTTGTCTTGGTGAGGATGAATTGACTGTCGTAAACTGCAAGAGATAAAACATGCTTTCTAGCTTTCCAATAAAAAATATAAAACATTTAATTTTTTATATATCTACAGTGTAATTCATCTTGACAGCTTTTTATGCAAAACAGAAAAACAATATTTTCATACAGTCCTGAATATGGATTACTACATCTCTCACAAGCTATAAAATTTTTTAATAACTTCACATCTTAAGTGACTCCAACATTTACCATACAGAATGATCAAGTAACCACGTTATATACCTTAAAATACTGTTTTTTGGGTACAAAAACTACTAAAATAATGAACTTACTGAAATACTTTGTAAGCAATTTCATTAATACACCATAGAAAATTGATTAAAAAGGAAAAGAGGTAAAACTATTATAATTTGTAAAATTACTTTGCTATACTCTGGTAAATTATACACAAATTTTAATATTTAGATTATGACTCTAAATGTGATAACTTTCATCACCTGGTAACCCATTTATCTCTCTCCTCTGCAGTGCGACATGAATAGTATGTGGTCCCACTACTAGAAGTCAGCTGGAAGCAATAATTTTGACCCAGAAGACTACCATGCAGTGACATCACCTGCACATCACCTTGAGATATATCCAGCCTTTGCAAAACACTTGGACTAGTCTGTAACAAAGATTCATGGGAACGAGAAGTACGCAGCCTGGAAAGTGGTACACTGTAAGTACACAAAACACTTTATATTCTACAAGGATAATCACATACAAAACGAATTTATTTTGTACGAATTTCAACATAAAAGTACTTTTACTGTGATATAAATGTACTAATATACAATTTAATTATTTGAGCTGTTTTAATAAAAATTGTCTTTATTTTCACAGTTTTATCATTGAAACTTTTTAAATGCTTAAAAATATGTGAGATAATGCAGGATTAGGAACATTTGTATCTATATTTATGTTCAAATTTTAAATGAATGTACATCCGAAAAAAAGAAACACTAAAAAGGATGTTCAAACAAACCTGTCGCCATCTATTGTGCATCGTTTCCTTTCAAGTTTGGTAACACTTTTGGTTCTTTTTAATGGGTTGTTTTTGAAAGATCTTTTAGAGAAGAAATTCTGTGGATGAAATATATATAAAAAACACAAACTGAAAATTATTCACCTCAAAATTGCCTTTCAATCTACTATATAACATGAAATTATTTGGTACTCTAAATACAGCTTTATTGCATAGTTTTCAAATATTGTCATACTTTACAATACCAAAAAACATCTTTACTCAAATATTGTCATACTTTACAATACCAAAAAACATCTTTACTCAAATATTGTCATACTTTACAATACCAAAAACATCTTTACTTTCCTGCAAAAAGTGTTAATTACAGACCTCCTCGTTCATTTTAATAAATTTTCAGCAGTTATAATGTATCGTAGAGCAGAATCGATAAAATAGATCCTTAAACAATAATTAATGTTTCAAGCCAATTTAGAGATTTAAGTTACGGCAAAGCCGAAAAGTCGTTTCTGACAAACTAAGAGTTTGATAATCTTAAAATTGGAAAAAAAAGAACCTCTTCAAATTAACAGTAATGCTGTTAGAAGCTGGGACGATCCTAGAAAACATTCATGAAAACAAAGAACGACTTTATAAACTTTGTTTTGAGAATCCACAATTATCCAAAATAGTATTCCTAAGTATATTCTTAGAATATTGGCCCAAAGGTGTAAATAATGTAGTATATACATAAAGTTGTGATGCTTTTAACTTATTGAATAAAACTAAGAATAAGTTATAAAATTTAATTTAAACATAAATCCTTATGTATTGGTAAAACTTTCATTTGTGGTTCTTACTAAATAAGTTACCAATAAAGATAAAAAAACAAGAGAAAACACAGTACTCTCACACACAAAACACAAGAACAAACATTGAAATGTAGTTTTAAGAAAATTATTATATATGCGGTGAAATAAACAACTTCAAAACTATTAATTACATTAATTGTTAATAGCAATTAAAATCATCACTACAAAACTAGCTCCCCAGTGGCTCAGCGGTATGTCTGCGGACTTGCAACGTTAAAAACAGGATTTCGATACCCGTGGTGGGCAGAGCACAGGTAACCTATTGTGTAGCTTTGTGCTTAATTCAAAACAACAACTACAAAACTATAAAGAACTTAATATAAAATAAGCATTAAGAATATTCTACTAAATAATTCACACTCAGTCCTAAATGTCACCTCAAAGTCATTGTAGATAATGCCTGTAGTAACAGCTTCTATCTAACAGACAAAATACAAACATAGGTGTTAAACCAACCAGTAAACATGGAAAATCAATTAAAGGTATGAAGTTGAGTGTTTACACCAACAACGATTCTACTTCCTACTACCTTTTATTGTCTACGGCCAGTTTTTGGAGTTATAACCACAGGCATTATCCACTATTACTTTAAAATTAAGGTGATAGCTAGGACTAGCAACAGATTCTTTATTAAAACTATATAAAAGTTGAACTCTGAACTATTACACAAGTTCAACTCCTAAACTTGCAGATTTTGGAAACTCGTTATTCCACTTCTGACTTCTGAGGATCTGTACATGGCATTGTTAACATTCATGTTTATGAAACAGAATGCATTCTACAGCTCAGAGGCAGTTTACCAATTAAATCAGATCAAATGAACGAATACAGAAGCAAGAAGGACCAAGGTTGCCAGTACTACAATTCCGTTACGGAAGTCAAATACAATCCGCATACATGCCTGTTCAAAGCCAACTAAGTGCGCGCTCGTGTTACGCTAACTTGACTTTCAGCTTTGTGAACGAACACAAAACTCTTATGAATGCGCAAATAGTTTCATATCTGGGGCGTGAGATCTATTACTTGAACACCACAATCGTAATTAGTTTAAAATCTAAAGTCACATAAATATGGAAATACAGATAAAACTAAATACTGTTACAAAGTCGTTCTTTCGTATGCGGGTTTTTTTTCTGATGAAATTATTTCAGCGTCCAAGTCCACCGAAGATTAACTTATTTCTTCCACTTAAGTTTTACTAAGTTTAAACAATATGGTGATTTGTAAGCCACGTTAACAGTATTAAAGCAAGTAAAAATAAACTTATTTGTAAATTTAACAGCTGATCGATTAAGTTACCAAAAACAAAACAATTATTTTTTCCGTTAGCTGGAATAAAAAAAAACAACTTTGTGATTGACTCACTTTCCCTGCTAGAAATAATTCTGTTTTCTCGATGCTTTATTATACCTCGCATTTTTAAAGCACTAGAACTTACAAAAAAAACACCTCGAATCAAAATTATTAACCTTTCAATTTAACGTCATCTGAATTACAACATAAAAATACGGCTTATAACAATAAAAATATGACAAATAGAATAAAAGTCATGGTTTGTTTGTTTTCAATTTCGCGCAAAGCTACACAAAGGCCATCTGCGCTAGCCGTCCCTAATTTAGCAGTGGAGGGAAAGCAGCTAGTCATCACCACTCACCGCGAACACTTGGGCCACCCTTTTACCAACGAATAGTGGGATTGACTGTACATTATAACGCCCTCACGGCTAAAAGAGCGAGCATGTTTGGTGCAACGGAGATTCGAACCCGTGACTCTTAGATTACGAATCGATCGCCTTAATCCACCTGGCCATACCGGGCCAAAAATCATGGTATAATATACGTTTCTACTAGGGCCTTAGTAGTTGATGAATGACTCATACTCTCAACAACCCAGTCGAATATGCGGCCTAGGCTTAAAATATCTGTCAAATCGAAATACCAGTTCCGTAAGATTTGTAGCTAACGATCACTGGGAACTATTTTCCATAGATACGTACGGTTCGTCTGAATTTCTTCAGCTGTCAATCAGCAGTTTTTTTCTAGTTGTGTATATATTCTCTGAATTCCAAGATGGTTAATTGATTGTTATTATATATTTATAATCTATAAATCTTCAATCATGTTTTGTAAATGCGTCCATAATTGTTTTTGAATTACATCACAAAGAAATACTTGAGCTTAGTTTTAAAAAAATCTCCACCTGCTTCCTCAGTAAACAGATGCCTATACAACAAAACGTCACATGACCTCATGTTTCTATATCTCGTCTTACCCCTAATAGATAGAAACCCGATAGAAAGTTAACCGACTTTCGGCGTTCGATTCTTTACGGTGGAAAGAGCAACAGCTGATCCTGTAGTTTTGTGCTAACACAGAAACCTACGTCACGGTAATTTGTCCACGAGATTTATTTTTTTTTACAGAATCTACACTGAACAATTTGTCATTATAAACACAGCACAAGGTTTTCCAGCGTGCAATAATTCCACTGTAAAAATCGACACACTGTCTCAACAATATAAAAAACGTAATAGAAATTCTATACCACTGTTTATCCCTCATAATCATTTATGATATATACATAATGGTTACTAGACGTTTCGCACTAAAATGCCCTAAAAATTATATTATTGTTAAAGAGCCTTTAAACTACAATGCGTTGTGCTCAGCGATGGTATCAAAACCCGCATTTTAACCTGCAGAGTTACAGCTGAACCACAAAGCGTGGAATAACAAGTACATGTGCAATCGGAAAGTAGGCATAATTAATTTGAGTACATCGTGTAAATGCACAGAAGTTAATTTGCATCTCTAATGTATATTTGAGCTGAATGTTTATAATAATTTGTTAAAAAATAAACACTTAAAAAGCGCCAAATGAAAATTATAAGATCACTTCCCAATATTTTACTACGAAAAAGTTTTTTTAAAAAACTTGGACTTTGTTTTAACACAAATCATTAAGCGGTTGATCCAACGTATCTAAGAGAAATATTTTCATTTTTAACTTCATAGCCGATATAAGAAGTAAACTCTAAAACCTGGACTAAGATTCCATAAGTAATTATAATAATTAATTACAGAATAATTAAACACATTTTCTTCCTTATATTAAAAAAAACGACTGTTGGTAAACAGTATAAGAAAACAAAAATAAAGCCATTGATAACGGATAGAGGGGGAAAAAGCATTTTTTTTTAGAAGTCGTTACTGAGTTATCTAGAGGCCGGTTTAACTTTCTATGGGCCTGGTACCATTGTTAGTCCGCACTGAGTGTTACCATATCAAATACCTGGTGTTTTGTGTTTAGAAGTATTAGCATCTCGAAAAGTAATCGTGACCCAACACAATAGTTTCAATTTTGTGAACAACTAATCCTTAAAGTATACGAGATAAAAAGTTAAAACTTTCGGTTTTCAAATTATTAACTTAATTCAATACAACACTTGCATAACACTTAACTAGTGTGGAATCATTTCAGAAACATTCTGGAAAAAGCAAAGCTATATCATTATTTGGGGGGGTATAAGTTTTTCATTCATTTACGAAGAAACTTTAATAATCTTGTATACGATCACGTTATAACCAGCAACGTCTAGAGAGGGGGGGGTATCCCTCTTGGCACAGCACAGCAAATGAAGCCCCAGTCCAAGATGTTTGATAAAAGATTCACTCATGAACTCCTTACCACCCTGCTAAGCCACGCGTTTGTTTCAGTACAAAAATAAAGAGAACTATAGCCTCGGATGCACGTGCGTGCCTTCTCAAGAAACCTCCCTGTTCGAGAGTAAACGAGCGGAAAAGACTCGGGTCAAGGTGACTGAACCGTTAAATACATTTACCCAGTTTACACTAAATTCAGTTATTGTCGCGTGTTGCAATTTCATCTCATACAAGACTGGCGTTACAGTCATCTAGAGTACACAAGGACACACTATGATGTAAGCCTAATAGGTAATGAGGTCAATGTTCTAATTAATCTTCAAAGGTTTGCTGCAAGCGTGGTTTTTATTTTTCATTCTAAGTTAGAATATGGTTCATATTTTGTGTTCTATGTGTGAGATACTTTAAAAAACTCTTGTTGTGATGGATCTCCAAAAATGGAACATTTTGCTATTTACATCACTGGTTTCTTTAACTTATTTTGTCCCTGTAATATTGGAGTCTGTTTGTTTGGATTTAAGCACAAATCTACACGATGGGCTATCTGTGCTCTGTAGCACTGCGAGTCTGCAGACATACCGCTGCGCCACTGGAGGGCATATCGAAATCTCCATAATCTATCTCTAGGTAGTACAGAGTTTAAATAACATTATTAAAGATTGTCACTTTGCAATACATAATTACAGAAACAGTTACATTTCAAGAATTTCGAACGTCAATTAAATTTTAAAAAGCTACATAGATACATTAGGTATTTTAGCAACAGATTCATTCGACGGAATAGAAGTCTAGTGAATAACAAAACAACAGAAGCAACAATGTTTGTTTGTTTGTTTGCTTTAAATTTCGCGCAAAGCTACTCGAGGGCTATCTGAGCTAACCGTCCCTAATTTAGCAGTGTAAGACTAGAGGGAAGGCAGCTAGTTATCACCACCCACCACCAACTTTTGGGCTACTCTTTTACCAACGAATAGTGGGATTAACCGTAACATTATAACGCCACCACAGCTGAAGGGGCGAGCATCTTTGGTGCGACAGGGACTCGAGCCCTCGACCATCGAATTACAAGTCGAGTGCCTTAAGTCCCTGGCCATGCCGGACCGAGTCTCAAAGGACAACCAAATAAACAATGGACAGGATAATTTAACAATATTATACAACTACTCAGAACAGACTTAATTGTAGAGAAATTGTGTTACTAAAGATAAGAGTTCATTTATAACAGATAAACTTTCTTTAGCTAAAAGTTCAATACTAGATGATCCAGATGAGATATCATTGAAATTCGTAAAGAGGATGGTGTGGTGATGGTTTCTACTGTGTGTGTAAATTGTGGAGTCTGATGGATTTAACAGCCTAACGCTTCTGTTTGATACTTCCAAATGTTTGCAAGTATAATTGGTGTCCAGTTTTGACATCTTGATTACGAATTTCATTTCAAGTACCTGATGACTTATACATGTTCCATTTTCAGCAAGCTGTACTGAACTGGTTATCTTGAAGAGGATCAAGAATTAAACGAATACGTGTCAAATTTTCGTTGTTGTTGCAGCCGTTGTTCATTATTACTTCATTTTGTTTTGAACCTACTACAAACATCCAACTGTTTCTTATCCAAACAATGAATTTACACAACATGATTTTTCATTTCAACAATGGTGTACAGACTATACTAATTCACATTCTGTGTAAATTTATTTGCGCTTTTTTTGATGTTGTTCGAACTCCTTTCATAGTTTTTTGGAGCCAGAAGGCCCAAGGTTGGAAAGCAAACTTAGTGTCTCTCGAGTGTTCTTATCTACATGGCATAGCCAATCTTATCAAGGGGGAGCTAATGGGCATACTCGGAAGTTTACTCAGGCATGATGCGGGTGTAGGAGTGTGCTTTTAGAGTCGCTAAACCTTAGTCTGGAAACGAATTTTATGGTCCTGACCCCCTCAGTATTGCAGAGACAGCGATTTTAAAATTGTGTTATTTCCTCACGCACGCACACACAGTCATGAGTTAGCGAGTCAAAAGTGGACAATTGCTAGGTTTCATTGGCTATTGTCTTAACGGGGCTTTTTTTCATGTAGCTCTTGTCGGTTCTGTGGATCATGAGGGGGCTTTAACTCTACATTCTCTAGAAAGAAGGAGATAATTCAAAAGTCTAGCCTGGACGTTCCAGACACAGAAATTAAAACGGAAGTGATACAGCAGAACGAATCCGTTTTTTTTATTATAAAAATAAATATTCGCACAATCCAAATATATGAGGAGGGCTAAAGAAAACCCCAGTGAGAGGAAAATGTAAAAGTAAGTCACTAGTTCCAAGCCATTGTACACCATGTACCCCAACTATTCAGACCTCTGAGCCAACGGCGCATCTCTGACGCATAAAATGTTCTGAGAGAAAAAAAAAAAGAAGACAAGAACACTTAGTGTACCTTATATTAAGAAAAGACAAATCAAATTAAATAATTTAGAGATAAACAGATACTACGATAATTTTGAGTGTTGGCTAGTGGATTACGTTAGTAACACTTTGAAACTATCCTTCATATTTTGGGAAATGAGATTTATTTTCTTTTTACTGTTTTTCACAGGGTAGCCTCAGTGGGTACACGTAGCACAGCTTGAGAAAAATTTTTGTGAGGTAACAGAAGAAACCTTTCTTTATAATTAAGCCGTATTCGTTAAGCCTTGTATTAAGCCGAATACAAGGTGTTCGGAAAGTCACTGTGCAGTTTTGTAATCATATGTTATTATATTTCAGATTTTGATCCCAATATGGTTTTAACAACTGAAGAACGTGTATGGCTCGTCGAACGCGTATTCCGAGAAGTGGTAGATACACAGATGTGGTGCAACAGCGATTTGCTGAAAAATTCCCAGATACACCTGTTCCACATCGCAATAAATACATAAGTGCACAGTGACTTTCCGAACACCCTGTTTTATTATTCTCAAATATGTATGGTATTTACATACGGTCTAGCATAGTATATAGCAATAAATAATGCTCTATTTATGGATATTTAGTTTTGATCTTCCAGCTTTTGTAGCTAAGGTTATATCATCATATATCACTTTAAATGTGTATCAGTTGTTTTTTGTTTTTCAGCATATATCACTGTAATGTAGCCACGTGTAACTTATGTTGGTTCAGTATTTTTTCTTACCTAACTAATTCACGTATAAATCTTGTTCCTAGTCTCGAGTACACTACTCTTTCCATACTAAATGCTTGTAAAAAATATATGGTTGGACGGTACATGTTTTAGTGTGAAGTTTATAAATAAAACAAGAGAAATGGTGAATAAATAATCGAATTTCTTTCGCAGTTTAACCCTTAATAACCTTAAATCAATCAGATTCGTTTTTCTTCTTGAGGAGAAATAACACATCGAGTGGAAACAAAAATAAAACAAAGCTATTTTTCTTAAATGGACTCACCAAAGAAACCAAAACAGTACGTAAAGATCCCCAGATAAATCATAAGCGATGCTGATTGGATAGAATGAAATTTATCAATGACGTAATATGTTCTTCGCCACAGTAAACTAAGGAGATTAATCAATATCATGTTACTCAGCCATTAGTTTTTGTGTTTTATCGGAGTAAATATACAAGGAAATAAAAATTGTCACATAGAATGGTTGGGTTAGTCCTGACTCTGGTTTATCACGTACAGAACGTTTTCCCAAATATCAATAAACAAAGATACTTTTAAATAATTACGTAATAATGTTGGAGAACTTCATTATACTACTCTTTCTCCTGAATTCAATTAACGTAATTAACTTGTTTCTTTAAAATTATTTGGTGAACATTTCGTCAGAAAATCTCATTAGAATTTGATAAACAAGAGTTCTGCAAAAATCAAAACTGATTTAAGGTTTCTAATTTGATTACACTGATATCTAATGGTTCGTTTGTTTAAATTTAAGCACAATAGGCTATCTATGCTCTACCCATCACGGGTATCGAAACCCGGTTTTCAGCGAAATAAGTCCGTATATACACAGTTGTGCCACTGGAGGGCGACATCTAATGGATGTCATTGTCGCATACAATTTAATAACACTCCACTCCTCACTCACGCCCTCCTGTGTCTATTTTTATACATCAAACTATTATAAATCCTTACAGAACACTCAGATGGGGACAGAATACAAGCACACATTGTACTGAATCACTGAATGCTGCTACTATCTAAATGATATTTGTGACAAATAGAATGAACTTATCTAACTCAGATTACACGTTTAAAATGAGAGTTTCTGATTTTGTATCTCGAGACGGCTGGTATGTGTATTAAAAAATTATTAGAATAAAACAAAGAACAACCTTTCAACTTTCTTAGGTCATCTTCAAATGGGCTTCTGGTCATCACGAGTTCCTGATTTTATTCTATTCCTTTACTTGGAACAAAATGTCTACCAAACGTAGCCGGGCATGGCTAGTGCCCAGAGTGTAAATTCGTGGTTTAATATCTATTGTCGCAATATCGCTCTCCGCAATCTGGGGTCCACGTACGAGACCTAGTATACACTACAAGAGCGACAGTGAAATCCTACTATTTGGTCAGACGAGAGAAACCGAAGAGTTAGTAATGGGTGATTTTGACTAGCTGCCTTCCTTTTAGTTTAATCAGTTCTAAATTGGGGATAGCTATGTAAGGTAGTATTTTAAAAAGTAGCTTTGGTCTGGTTTGAATTTCGCGCAAAGCTACCCGAGGGCTATCTGCGCTAGCAATCCATAATTTAGCAGTGTAAGACTAGAGGGAATGCAGCTAGTCATCATCATCCACTGCCAACCCTTGGACTACTCTTTTACCAACGAATAATGGGACTGACTGTAACATTATAACGCCCCATGGCTGAAAGGGCGAGCATGTTTGCCGCGACGGGGATTCGAACCAGCGACCTGGCGATTTCGAGTCGAACGCCATAACCCACCTGGCCATGTCGGGCCTAAGTAGCTTTGCGCGAAATATTTGAAAAAATAAAACAACCATGGGAAGGTTTAACAAGTCAGATCGAGTGGTAACAAGAACGACTCACTTTAAACGAACACACACTAACATGGAAAAACAGAGGAGGTACGTACACAACTAATCTTTCTGTTCACCAAAGTAACAACTGGCGTAAAGGCCTAATGTATTCTATGATTCGCTGCGAACCTATGCTACACGCCTTATCCAAGACTCATCACTACAACTTGGGTTACTAAGCCAAAGTAATATACAATACAATCTCTTATGACACTGAGGTATGTTTAATATTTATGTTTTTTAAATTCTTTTTAACGCGTCATATAGAAACCTAAGTTAATCTAGGCGTGTGAATGTTATTGTGCCATTTCGCCTAATTGTTATAATATTGTGATTAAACTACATAACAAGTTGATTTCAACCACAGAAAATTCATTACATGCTCTTGTTACGCATATCTTTTAACTGTGTTGTTTACAACTTAGCTAACTTTAGCACTTGTATTGTAACACATAACAAGTTAGTTATGCGTTTTATTTTCATTTCTAACATTATTTAATGTGTTTTCTACAGTTTAAACGTAGTCCCCCCGAAATTTCGGAAAATAATAAATTCTTACTTGACTTTAAAACCATGCGTCACTCTTCGATTCGCGAGCCCTCGTGAATTATTCTAAACATTTACTAACAGATTTTATTTAATATTGTTGTGTCTCTCTAATAATAGTAAAAATGTTAATACGAAACTGAAATGAATAAAACTGCTTCTAAAAATTAGGGTTTAATTAGTTGAGGTCGATGGATATATATATATTTAATCATACTAGTTTAACTTACTGAAGAAACAATTCTATGAAACTGAGGTTTAACGGAATGTGTGACCTGTCTTCTGGCAGGGTTAAATGTAACATCTTTAGTATAAGACCTTTTCTGAATAATGATTCATTTATCTGTAAAACACGTGTTTAGAATATAAACTATAAATCACTTGTCTTGCACAATAATCATCTGAAAGGAGAAATTCGGTTGCATTCTTCGACTTTCAAACAGTTGTTAAGTGTGAACAGGATTTGTAACAAGACTTTACAAAGACTTCTTGACTTTTTCTTTCCAGGAAGGGCTAGGGTGCTAAATCAAATGGAAAGCATGACCACCATCAGGAAATGGTAAATTAAAATCATTACCACCACCAGAGGTTGTACTTTTTCACACACTAATTTTTTAAATGCAAGAACAAGTAATTGTTAGCCATAATAATTAATTAACTAACGTCACGTGTTTTGAAGAATTAAAAACTGTCGCCCCCTCTACAGATTTACAGTCGACATCTGCTATTTTTTTCTTTTAAATAATGGGTTTAGGGTTTGTTTCAATAAAAACCAAACTAACTAATAAACAAATAAATAACTTTTCAACCATCTAATCTACCACATAGTCAATCACAAAAGAAAATATTTAAAACCTATGTAGCCTTACGATTAGATATTTCCCTACAAGCTTTTCGCCTCTATATAATAGAATATTAGATAATTTGAGCACAATATAAGCAATTGCATTATTAAATAGGTATCTAAACATTGGTCATATAAATCATGCAGAATTCAACATTACATAAAACAAGACAAGAGAAACTTCCATATAACTAATAATTAAAACGAGCGTGATTTATATTTAATCAACAATTACGACAAGGAGTAGATTTTATATAACCAACAATCAAGACAAGATTTAGTTCCATATAACTAATAATTGAGATAAAAATAGCTCCTGTATAACACTGACGTAATTCTTTTGTATATACCTAACCACTAAATAAGTATGCCCTACGTCATCGACAATGTAATGGCTGTTCATAAGACTAGTCGATACGAACAGGTAAGCTGGGCCTTACGTAAGTATAAACATTCCATGAGTAAGCCCCTGCATAATTAAAAATTTAACCATATCAGTCACTTCAAAAATTATCGTTAAAACAAAAATTATTCCTCTGCGCATGCGTATTAATGTAAGCATTTGAACCTAGAACTTCTGATAGAAGAACCAGCCAATTTGAATCAATATCATACATTACAAAATAGCAAAAATGTCACTGTCCTATACAACAGCATTGTGCTTCAAAATCCTCTAGCACAAATCGCGTATTACATGCACAGGTATCTATTTCGGAGACTTGTTTACAATAGATCGTGATCAATCATTAGAAATGTATATTTCTATTTAATCACATATGCGTTTAATATACTTTAATAACATAACTGTCATATTTGTTTGACATCAAGACTAATCTCGCGCCTTATTTGGCTATTCATTATTCGAATCTGTGAAATGTGAACCTTTACGGCTTATCACGAAATTATAAAATGATCATATGTATCAGTTCTGCGCTTTCTTGCTAATTTGCATATAACCACTGGAACGTCTCTCCACCACTGCTGCAACTAAGCAGAATCTGTAAAGTGAAACTAGGGAAGATTGGATCGGAACTGGTTCCTAATTTTAGTGTTTAACAAGAAGCTTGCCCTAAAAGACAAGGGTTATCTGTCAAATATCCAAACAGATGGAAAATTAGTTTCTCTGCTTCTTCTAGCGTTTGAACCCAATGAAATGATGCAAAAATTAATCTGTCTACTCTGACACTAAATTACCAAGAGAGTAAATGGAAAAAGAAGCCGGACGAAGTGAGACACAAACATGGTAGCTATAAGGGGATAAAAGAACAAAGACGGTGAAACAAAGAATTGAATGACGGAAGAGAAGATGAGAAACAAACGGAATTAATGGCCGTGTAAAGTGGCGAATGGACGCACACAAAAGACAGAGAGATCGCGCGTTTTAGACTGGAAGGGTGGATAACAGTTCACAATTATATAGAGATAGGTAAAATAAATGGATCCGCACAGACATTGAAAATTAAAGTCATTATTCATTGGATACGATTCCACGAGTTAATTTCGCCAGATGGCGCTACTTTCAAGAAGCTATTTCTTACTCATGTGCCTTTTTATTTTACTAAAATAATAGCAGCAAAGCATCACAATAACGATCACGTTAAAATTTATCACAGAAGAGACGAAAAAAACAGAGGACGATGGGTGAAACATAAGAAAAGAGCATGAAATATGGAACAGAGTACTATGTATATAAATATATGCAAGATGTGCAAGGAATAAAAAGAACTGGTTTCTTTTGAATTTCGCACAAAGCTACACGAGGGCAATCTGCGCTAGCCGACTCTAATTTTGCAGTAAGACAAGAGAGAAGGCAGCTAGTCATCAGCACCCACCGCCAACTATTGGGCTACTCTTTTGCCAACGAATAGTGGGATTGACCGTAACACGGCTGAAAGGGCGAGCATGTTTGATGTGACGGGGATTCGAACCACCCGCGACCCTCAGATTACGAGTCGAGTGCCTTATCCACCTTGCCATACCGGGCCTGTTAAAAAGAAAATAAATATCACAAAACTAAACTGATAAGCAGTAACTAGGTGTGTTGTTGATCTGATAAATAAATAATAATAGTGGTTCAGACTAATAAAAATATATATGTATAGCTGGATCTCAATCAACGAGCAGATCTTAATTGGAATTACGTTTCACTTTACGTAACACTTTTTCAGACTAGTCTATAGGAGTCACAAAAGATAAAATACTTGAATAATAAGTTTGTTGGTTGCTTTTTTTAAAATTTCGCACGCAGTTTAAATGATCGAGTCAGTGACCTAAAGGTTTAGTTTATAGCTGTTCCTTTTTATTTATCGACACCAGTAGCCAAAACATTCGCCACTACAAGGTCTTATCCAGCTCTTTCAAAAAATGAGTGTCATTTATATAAAGCACATACAGTTTAAAGTTTGGAGCATGTTCTGCGACAATGTCTCAAACCTTGGCCTTCTCTATAAGATTGGTTTTGTTTGTTTTGAATTTCACGAAAAGCTATACGAGGGCTATCTGTGCTAGCTGACCCTAATTTAGCAGTGCAAAGACTAGAGAGAAGGCAGCTAGTCATCATTACCTACCGCCAACTCTTAAGCTACTATTTTACCAACGCATAGTGGGATTGACCAAACATTATAACATACCCACTGCTGAAAAAGCGAGCACGTTTAGTGTGTCGGGGATTCAAGCCTGCAACCCTCGAATTACGTAGATCATTTAATGTGCGTGTGTTCAGATTTGACGAGGTGTGGTTATACAACTGAATGTCTGCATTTTTTCTATGAAACACCCTAAAAGACTGAAAAAACACAATTTGAAAAAGTTATTTTTTCTAATAACTCGTTCCAATTATTGTTGTTATACAACAGTTATATTATTATAGTTGTTTTTATTCTGTTCTTTGCACTGGATTGTCCCTAACGTATTTACATTGCACATTCACGACGACACACTATAAAATAACTACACGACTGTGTGTGTCTAGTGGATATTACATCAAAGAATAAATTTTCTAATCACACCGCTCTGGTGCACCATAAAAAGCATTCCAAACAATCGGGGTATTCATAGAAACAAGAGAACGTAATCAAGGGTGAATCTCACTAGACGTGATCTTTAACTAAAACTGTCGTACAGCAAACAGTCGATAAGAAACAATCACAGAACAGATGCACTGTACTTTTTTCTCCAAGTTTTAGATGAAGGTAGATAGTTTTTACATGAGTAAAACATCTGATTGGAAACGTGCGTCTATAAAGCAACTCCAGCCAATACAATATGTTGTTATACGTCTAGATGGCTTAGCAGCTACAGTCTAAACTAGTTCGTAACGTCTATATCCTAACGGATCTCCGGCCTAAACTAGATCGTTACGTCCATATCCTAACGGATCTCCGGCCTAAACTAGATCGTTACGTCCATATCCTAACGGATCTCCGGCCTAAACTAGATCGTTACGTCCATATCCCAACGGATCTCCGGCCTAAACTAGATCGTAACGTCCATATCCTAACGGATCTCCGGCCTAAACTAGATCGTTACGTCCATATCCTAACGGATCTCCGGCCTAAACTAGATCGTTACGTCCATATCCTAACGGATCTCCGGCCTAAACTAGATCGTTACGTCCATATCTTAACGGATCTCCGGCCTAAACTAGATCGTAACGTCCATATCCTAACGGATCTCCGGCCTAAACTAGATCGTTGCGTCTATATGCTAACGGATCTCCGGCCTAAACTAGATCGTAACGTCTATATCCTAACGGATCTCCGACCTAAACTAGATCGTAACGTCTATATCCTAACGCATTATCAGCCTAAATAAAATAGAACGGAAGCATATAAAACATGAGAGCCTAACAAACCAAAAAAAGTATCCGTTCCCCTAGAATGCAACGTATAAAACCGGTGTTGCTGATATCCACATATCCCTTATAACAACCAATACAAAGTGCCAAATGATATGTATTTATCTTGCACACTACTGTATTAAAATGTCTATCTTCATGTTATACAAAGCTGTAAAGGAAATGTCCTCAATTTTTTTTACTTTTTATAGGTATTTCAGTGCAAATGCTACTAAGGAAGTACTCAATAATGATGAAGTTATTACGTGAAATGGTCCCGTGAGAAACACTCTAGTCTATACATTGAAACATAGAAGCAACAAAGAAAAACAGGAAGCAGTTGATAATTGAAACACGCCCAGATTAAAACAAAACAATAACACAATATCAACTATGTTTTAAATGGGCATATATACTGTACAACGGCAAAAGAATTCCCTATCATCTAAGTGTTCTTTTCCACGCCCTCTTCCATTATCGTGATTAATTAAAAGTGTCACTTACAACAAAACGGCCCCATTCCAGTGGCCAAACGGAATCTTTTGGACTAATAACATCAAGAACCGGGTTTCGATACTCGTGGTGGGCATAGTACAGATGGCCCATTGTGTAGCTTCTTGCTTAACTAGCAACAAGCAAGTAACAAAACATCAAGAGAATAAATGTATCTGATAGACCAAAACACAAATGGTATATTTGAAAAACGGTGAACTTGATGTCGCACATGCCCGTATACCGTTTTACATAGATGATACGCTTAACCTTTGTGTAAGTCCATTTTAACCACTTATTAATCATGTATAATTTCATACGGTTTTGATTTGTACACGTATCATCAGAAATTAGAATTCTCAGGCTACTGTAATCTCACCCGCACGTCAGAGACCCCCATGATTTATTGAATACTCTTCCTAATTTGGGCAACCAGTCAGAACGTACTCACCAATAGCTCAAAGTGCGGAGCGTTTTTATCAGCATTACAACTCGAGGCTCGAGCCTTGTACCCATAGCTCTGCAACAGAACTCACTAACCAATCAGCCACGTCCGATCCATAATTAAAATCAATCGGTTCAACAGGACGTACTAATGTTTTAAGCAGTTTTATGACATCGGAAATTAATAAAACATTTAATTACCGTAATTTTCGCAAGAAACTTAACCTTAAAAGATATACGTAACTTCTGAGTTTACAGCAAAAATAAGCACAGATTTACTAGCGTTTGTTACACAGCATGTTTTTGTTGGTTTATTTTAATAAGAAAAAGAAACTAAAGAATTACAGCAGCCATTAGCTTTACTTTTCTTCTCCTACATTAGTGTCGCTGACTTGATAGAATCGCAGATATAAAAAAAAAAAAAAAAAACCTAGAAATAAGAAACGTGGAGTCAATAAGTTTCCAGGGTTCATTATCAGGCTTAGCGTCCAAATAAGGGCTATCGGAACGTTACTAGCTAGTAGTCTGGTCTTTCAAGAACGGTACAACATAGTAAATGACCCGTCATTTCGATCGTGGATTGAAATTTATCGACTGTGAACGGAGAAGGGGGGCTTACGTCATGCACCCACCGATTACAGCAAGAAAGCTCTTAACTGGAACACGCGAATTCAGAAGCTAGTTGATAGGGGGATCAAATACATTTATTTAAACCGATCAGACAGGTAAGGAGTTGATTTTACGTTATCAGTATGTTACATATGTCAACTCGTACCGTATACTTATACGTACAGAAAATAAACAGCAGATGAGAAGAATCACTCCCCTGAATTCAAAGCTGTTTATACTAACAGCTTTCCAGTAAAGTCAGAACCAAAGCCCTCGAACATAAATATAAGGAAACAGTTATGTCGCACAAATGGAATCCATCAAACATCTTTGTGCTAAAACGCTGTTGTTTGCATTCTAAAGGTTTCACTTCAAAAGGTATTTATTTAGGTGTTTACTGTCAACTTCGTTGCCCATCACCACCCATCGCCAACTATTGGGCTACTTTTTTTACCAACAAATAGTGGGATTGACCTTCACTTTATAACGCCCCCACGAATCAAAAGGGCGAGCATGTTTGGTGTGAGGGGGATTCGAACTCGCAACCCTCGGATTACGAGTCGAGTGCCTTAACCACCTGGCTATGTTGGGCCGGAGAAAAGATGAACAGCCTGTTATAATTTTCCCCAATTTTTGTGTTTTTATAAGCGCACCGTCTCGTCTTACGTTTTTATTGACTTTTAACATATATTACAACCAATATAAATGTGTCGACCAAAACCACTAATATTGTTTACCGTCGGGAAGATGGGGTGATGGTAATAAAACTGCATATAAGAGGGGAGAGATACAAAAGTCAATTTTTGGGGCATGTACTTTATGGATGTTCCCTAATACAGTGGACTTAACAATTAAGCGTATAAAAATGTTTTATCACCTGGAGCTGCATATGATGCTTCTTTGGTAATATCCTGACAAAGCCAGAAGGGTTTTCACTATATCAAAATACTGTGTCATCAATACAGATGAAGTGATCGCGGTTAATAATTCTTTAACGAACCTACTGACAAAACAATGTGGGCTAAAAATATAACATCTGTAATGCAACATTTCAACGCGTTGTCACTACCTTTGTGAGCACCTACATCTCCATAATGAACATAATATTCTCTGTGCACACTTGTTTCCAAAGGCAACGCTGTTTATATTCTCTGAAAACACTTGTTTCCAAAAGCAACGCTATTTATATTTTGTAAGTATGACACGTTATGGGGAATGGAATTAGAAGCGTTGCGTTTAACATAATTAATACAAATGTTTTAACTAGCATCATTAATAACAGTGTTTTAGTGGTTGAAACCTTCAGCGGTATTACAGAGTACATTACTGTCCGTCAGATTATTCACATCCAGTTGCTCTTCTTTCCCTTCACATATCTACTTTGCACTGAATGACTGTGCTATATAATGGTATAAATATGACAGGACCAACACCACCACAAGTCATTTCATAATGATTTTCCCTTCAACATACCTGTTGATAAAACTACTCAAGGTTTGTTTATAGTCAAGCGCAATAGGCTATCTGTGCTCTTCCCACCACCGGTATCGAAGCTCGGTTTCTAGCGTTGCAAATCCGTAAACATATCGCTGTGCCACTGCTAGTGAAGGACGTATATCCTTCAAAATAAAGAAATTAAACTGAAAATGTTACATGAAAAGATCTTGTTTTTCTTAACTGGACGAGGAGTAGCAATGAGACATACCATTGGTCAAACCGAGCGGTGGATGTTCTCTTATCTGAAATAGTGGAAGTAGCAGCAACAAGTATGCTAAAACTGGCCATCGATTAATTTTCTTGGTTAATATTCTATACGATTACCTAAATTTTATTATTAATTAAATAAGACTGTTTCTGTGGATATAACCGAGATTCGATCCTGGGTCTTCTCGATAGTGAGGCTGGTGTACAATTCACAGAAATAGTTCTTCTCATGCTTCCTTGAAGACAGCAGTGGGTCAGTAGACAAAATACTAGGCTATGAGCTAATTGGTACTTAGTATCTATTAAATCAATAATATTTAAAAGTGAAATAATTAATAATATAACAAAATGCTATCACGTGCATCTTTCTAACGTCCATTTTACTATTGGAAGTTTGAATGTAGACAATTTGGCGAACCTTGGATATCACTATATAATAATGGGAATATTTCTTTATTTGTGTTGATATAAACAATTGACCTTATTTCTAAAATAATAACAGAAAAACAGCACTTACCGAAAATCGGGATGGCGTTTGTAAGTCCATGTTTCGGGACCCGAGAATTGGGGTCGTTGGAGCGCTGCCACGGCGTTCCGAGCAAGCCTTTTCATATGAAGATTCTGGAAAAGCCATGATATTTTTAAAACAACTGTTTATGTTATTCTTTCGTTATGTGATACAAATTTACATATCTTTTTTTTTTCTGTAAAATAACCATTAAATGAAAGCTGAAGTAAACTCTGTATCTTTAATCACAGATTCCCGACCCTAACTTGGCTGTCTTTAAAAAAAAAAAAAAAGCATTTATGTGCTTTGAAATACTTTGAAAGTTATAAACATTAGGCTTAAATTCTTCGAATTAACTAACCAACTCTTCAGTTTGTGTGGAATGTTCTGTGTACAGAATATAATTCCACCCCCAACCCCGATAAATATATTGAGCTCTACCGAGACGACTTATTAGATAAGAAAAGGGAAGAAATAAAAGGGAAAGTTCATATCCTTCTACCTCAAACAGACTGTGTTATTAGAATGAAAACAAGATTACCCCAGCCCTTCCGCAGCTCATGGAAGAATCGCTCCCCCCTCTTCCACTCATGGGTATCATTGATTGAAAGAGGATATCACGAAATTTTATTCAAGGACGTTATTTTTATTTATAAAATCAATTTGTTTAGTTGAACAGAAAGGTCTGATTATGTGACCTTATAAAGGAACAAATATCAAGGTTCAAATCTTTTTTTTTATTGAACGCCTCCTTCAAATATAGCGCAGTTCGCTCTCGTGCAGCTTAGCACTATATTCAGCAAAAGCAAACCTATAAATATATATATTTTTATACAAACACTGAATTTGATTATTTCTTGCTTGTTTTGTGTTAGAGCAAAGCCACAGTGGGCTGGCTATCTGCGATGTGTTCACCGCGGAGGATTGAGTTTCGGATTTTAGCCTTGTAAATCTGTAGACTTACCGCTATGCCCCATCGAGGGGTCAAACGTTAGATATAACAAAATATACATGACAATGTAAGACCTAAACAACTATGGTAATATAAATATTTGATATCTTTAAAATTCATTGGTGTTGCTTCTAAAACACGAAATCATTCTTTAACTGCTACAATAAATTGATATGTTCTATACAAGACGAACAGTTCAATACGTTCGTAAACGCATTTTAACTTAATTTTAAACTTCACGATTATCACGTTAGAATCGAAAATTCAACCTGCGACACATGCACAGTACTAAGACAAAAATTACTGGCAGGGAGAGTCTGGCAATATATTTTGTTAACTGTAACATTTAACAGCCACGTGCACTGTTGTATGACTTGTATTAGAAGGTGAGAAGCAAAACCTTAGTTAGGCCTCACAACACGAAACAGACCAATTCCTTCGACAGCTGGAGAATCGTAAAACCAAACTCCATGCGTATGGTTCAAAATTATCACATAACATAGAACTACCTTATGAAACATATAGAATTTTTGAAATACGTCTACACAAGAGACTTGATTGCCTTCACACCACATTGCATATTTTCACACTCCCCCATAGCAGCCTATGATGATACAAATGTGTCTTAATGTAATGAAATTATAATTTTAACATTAACTATTCTTGCTGCTCCCCTAACTGGGGGGAGGGGTGCAGAACTGAACTGATAGACGACATTAGCTCGAGGTGGGAGTGGTAATGACGTGTCGAGGATTCTGGCCCCGGATAGCGGATTATATTAAACCTTATAATATAACGCAACTCAACCGAAATAACTAGCGACATCAACTTTTAGTAAGCCTTGTAATGTAAGATGTAGTGTAGACTGACTTTACCTCTCATATTAGATTGTCGTATAACACACTGTTTGTTTTTACTGGCCAGTCTAGAATGATGTACACAGTCATCCTTCATTTTATTCGTGTTTTAATAACGTTTAAAGTGCTTAAAGTTAATATATGTTCCAGCAGGGAGTAAAGAAACAAAGTACAGCAACCTTGCTTTTGTTAACTGGAATGTCAATATTCATTTTCCAAGAAAACTGTAAAACCTAATTAAACACATGTATGTAAAAGTTCTAGAAATGCAAGAAACCTGAAAGGAAAAAAACAAAGTTAGCCATTTGAATACCTGAGAAAACAATTTCCTAAACACCAAAGGACCAACATGAAAGAAACTAACACTAAACTCGACATATGAATAAGGCCTGGCGTGGCCGAGCGCATTAAGGCATGCGCTCGTAATCTGAGGGTCGCGGGTTCGCGTCCGAGTCGCGCTAAACATGCTCGCCCTCCCAGCCGTGGGGGCGTTATAATGTTACGGTCAATCCCACTATTCGTTGGTAAAAGAGTAGCCCAAGAGTTGGCGGTGGGTGGTGATGACTAGCTGCCTTCTCTCTGGTCTTACACTGCTAAATTAGGGACGGCTAGCACAGATAGCCCTCGAGTAGCTTTGTGCGAAATTCCAAAACAAACAAACAGACATATGAATATTCTAGCCGTTCACTATGTATTTATTTGTAACGTTAGAACTTTCGCTTAGCCTAACCATAATCCACTAAGAACTGCGCGTGCGCACACACACAGAATCTCACTTCTGTCAGTAGTGAGAGCTAGTTTTATGCCCCTGTGACGCAGACGTTCTTCAGTTTAAGAATTTAATTCACTTACTATGGTTAACTCACATATTACTGTTAAAGGACTAACTGGTCTACCAAAATTACAGGACTAACACATGTAACGCCAATAAAGAACTAAATAATGTCCAATAAACAAGGGCTAGTTCAAGCAGGGACGTGCCCAGGGGAAGAATCGAACGCGTTATTCTGAGCCCCTTAAAAGGTCCACTAGCTCCCGAAACTGTTTAAATAGTATCTTGACTTTTATATAAATCACTTAAATTCTGTGCACTGATGAACGGGTCCTATAGTACTGGCTACGCCCCTGATTCATGTCTTACCTCTAAGGGGCTAAAAACTAACGTATCAGTGTTAAAGGGTTAACTCACCACTACTGCCGATATGCCGATGTTGTCTGTTAGAAACAGGATATTTCAGAAATCTACCCACATGTCGACACCAAGTGTAACAGAACCACACTGGTGGGATCACATGGCATTAATAAACTATCAATAGGTTTTTAAAGGGTCTATCTAATCCACCCACCCCACCTTTCACATTAACACTAACTGCGCATGCCAAAACTGAGCGATGGATTTTCTCTTATTTGCAATAATGAAACAAGCAGTGACGTAGGTTCTGTAAGCGTTGTTATTTTTAGGGTTATGTAGGCTTTACTTTTATAGATTGCAATGTTTTGTTGTTGTGCTTTTATTGCATTGACATTAAAAACTCACCTATCGAGCGTAAATTGCTACAGAAAGCGAGTTTTACAAGTTTTATTCACGAATACAATATTAAAACCCTAGCGTGCAAAGTTAACAAACGTACTAAAATAATAAATAGTGAAATAGTTATTAGGATTTGAACTACAATGATCCCTCCTGTACAAAACCAGTCTGGAAATAAACAACTTTATGAACAATACATGTGTGATAGTTTCGTTAACATCGATGAGATTATTGTTTCTATTTGATGAACGAATGTATAGAGATAATCTATAACCTTGTATACCATAATTTGTGTCTAACCAATTTTCCGAAACATTTGCGAAAGCCTGATCAAATGTATACGTGAATCGATGACCCAATTTTTTGAGTCAAAAAATGGTTACATCACGAGTTTCATATTTTTACTGCTACAGGTCATATCAAGTCCTTAAATGTTACGTAACATATTATAGATAACCAACAAAGACTGTCTTGTGGTTAACCAATCGATATTATTTTTTGTCACAGACTACCTGATTTGATTATAACACTTAACAATACAACAATAATAGTGTACAGTTTATCACGCTAAATTGGAGATGTTGTCAAAAGTAGAAGTCACAATGCAATCGAGATGAACGTCCATCTGGAGTTTGATATTTCTCGCCTGAACTGCATTTCGTTCAACCAGATCAGAGACCCAAGACTCGAGCACAGAAATGTCAATTTATAACTGTTGAATAGAAGAAGGACAACTATTATAAGCACCTGCCACCATTTTTAATCTTAAAGCGGGATTAAATGTCACAGTCACTACGCTCCTATATCTATAACTGCCCACTGGCATACTGCGGTTCGAACCCTAAACACTGCGAAGCGCAGTCCAGTCACTAACCATGAGACTACGTTTGGCTTGAATCAAAAGATGTCGAAGCTTTACTTACTGTAACACTATCTGGCATCTTATTTGACATAAGTAACATGACCAAATACAAACTAATAACACGATCCATGCAGAATTTTGTTTTCATAATTAAATTGATAATACTAAGATATACCTTAAACAACGTCCTAACTCCACAAATAAAATCCTTGTACAATGTTATCGTCGTCTTTAAGTATGTGAAATATGGAAGTCGGTTGAGGAATATACAAAAACTTGCAGGGAAAACGGTTATCATGACAAACGCACGTGCTGGACACGAGCTAAACAGATGCACCTAAGAAACGAAAACGTCCGTCCCCGAGACCGTGTATACATGAGCTTCAATGAGATATTTATTCCAAGATGTACGAACATTTACTGCTAGCTGGGTTCACATGAAAAATGGCTGAAACATTAATATACGAAAATAGAAATAAAAAAGAAAAAGAGGTACCACATTTATAAAGATACCTCATACATACAAAAAATAACATTTTTTTTCTGTTATCAAACAACCATTTTTGTTTCACAGTGAAGCAGAACTATGCTAAAAACAGACGTTAACACGAGACTTTCTTTTTCCAGCCCGATAAGCCACCATTATTAAGAATCTAATAGTGATTGCATGTGTTTCGGAACCCTAAAAAGAAAATGAAAAATTTCTACAACTGTTGGGACTATTAAGACAAGGATATCCGGCGCGCCCGCTGACAAGTTTTGTTGTTGATAAAATTCACAAATTCCTGCGTGGTTTTTCACGAAGTTTTTGTACTAAGGCTTGTTTCACAATACAGCATCCATACGATATTAAAAGCTTAGTAATAAGGGGATGTAAGGATAAGGTCAAAATCCAAGAAAAGATTCATAGGAGACTCAAAGGGGGTCCATTCCATAATATTTGGTCACACGATGTGTTTCAACCAAATATAGTGACAGCGTCGCATAGCTATACAGACAATGTAACAGGGAGAAACGAAAAAAATATTTTGTTACTTAAGTATACAAATCAGGAATGTCGTTGTCGCTGATATCTATTTGTAATAAAAATATACGATACAGTTGATTGGCTGTTTGTTTTTTATGAACGTCGTATTACTAAAAGGGATTCCACACAGAGTTTAATCTGACAAAGCTATATACCAGCTTGTATATACGTCGAAAATCAGTCACTCACGTTTTGTTGACAAAGAAAGCACCTAACACCGGTATCGATGTAAACACATAACCTAGGTGATATATAACACAAAGGAGAAACTTATCACTGCTTATTTATTATTATTCAATCTACAAACACTCAGTCAAGTATTTTGCTCGAAGTAGGAATAATGCTAATAATAATTTAAAATTTAAAAAAAACAAAGTAGAAGAAAAACCTCAGTAATGGGTAAACATAAACAGACTGCAGCTGGCTGTTGTAAAATAAAAAACGACAAAGTTTAACGTTGATATACAAAATGTAAATTTAAAAACTAATTTTATTTTGGCGGTTTATTCAGCTAGTCAAATATTGGTAATGGGCAGTCTTAACTTTGGAGGAAGAGGTCTTGTGCACCTGATCCTCCTGGGTATTCAAAAATTAACCTACCCAAATACCCAGTTGGCGGCTCCCTATTACACAATTCGATGCTCCTCTTATAACGCGTTTAATCAAAATTCACGAGATGTTTTATGGTATCGCACGGATTTAAAATCTAGAACTCTCCAACTGCAACGCGCCCACTATTTTCATGAATAAATCGAACCGTCCATTACATTTAGTAAGAAAGAAAATGAAGGGGGCGAGAAAAAACAAACAAAAACCGCCTTCAGAGTTTCGTACAGAAACATTAGTAAGAAAAACAACTGCCCGAATTACATCATGCCTCACATTGATTAGTTAAGAATAGTATTAACAACTTAGAATATTCATTAGTTTGATACCTTACAAATATGCAAGATTTTCATAACGTTGCGTTAAATGGGTAACAATTGCTTGACTTCGAGACTACTTGGTCACTTCTAAACGTGGCTTTTATATATTTTTTTTTTTTTATATATAGAAAATGGACAAAATACATTCTCACGTAGTCGGGTAATTTGTACGAGAATCGCTAAGCCTTTTCCTCAAAAACGCGGTACATAAACAGCTGCAAGAGTTATATGTGTTTAATGAACACAAAACACATTACAGTGTAAGATTCTTGAATAAGAAACACAGACCACAAGCTTCCGGCGAATTTAGCAAAACGAAGTAACGTAACATCTCGATTCCTCCTCACTCTGTCATAAAGTGACCCATCTTTCAGTGTCTGTTTGGTAGGTTGTTTTTTAATACACAAAGCTACACAATGGGTTAGGGGTACTGTGCCCACCACGGGTTTCTATATTAGTGTTATAAACCACCAGACTTACCGCTAGGCCACTACAGAGAGCTTTAAAACGTTATAAACCACCAGACTTACCGCTAGGCCACTACAGAGAGCTTTAAAACGTTATAAACCACCAGACTTACCGCTAGGCAACTACAGAGAGCTTTAAAACGTTATAAACCCCAGACTTACCGCTAGGCCACTACAGAGAGCTTTAAAACGAAATGCAAGCGGATCAACTTTGTGCAATATCACAATATATTGAACATTTCTAGTTTGTTTTTTTGTACCAACCTTGTTGCTATTTCACTTCTAAATGCTGACCAAGGGTTGTTGTTGTTGTTTTTATTAGAGAATGTGTGCTTAACGCGTCTTATATTAATAACCATATACCATGTGGACTAAACTGTGACCCATTCCCTCCACGTACCTCTCGCACGTGCTCTGGACCGCTTGAAGGAAAATTATTTGACCTTGTACCGTCGAGAAAGAATGTGTTTCGGTTAGAGCAACCTCTTTGTGTTGTGGAACAAAATTATTCCCAACACTTCGGAATACGAAACGGATAGTTTACCCACTCACAGCTCCCAAGAAAAAAAAAATATTCATAAGAATTAAAAACGGCCTGGTCAAGTAATTTATGAAAAGTTGTTAACTACAGCATTACGTGACCTCCTTAAGACTCCACTAAACAAGGTAAAACGCTGTTATTGCACAGAAAATAGTATACAGCTTAAAAAAAAAAAACATTTATAAAACAGTAGCAAGCGGTTCTTTATTCAACGTTGAATGAGATTAATTAATTTTGATAAGGGTTACCATACAAAACGACTGAGATTCTCTCTTTATTAGCTACGCTAAGTGTGGGGTAAAGGGATGACCAATGGAATTAAACCTGTTAATTTCGTCACAACTCGTGTGAAATCTAGGCTTAAACTCCACCCTCTGCAAGAAAGCTAACTTAACCACTTTCTACATTTAACCAAGATACGTTGACTATAAGTTAGGACACTAACATATATACAATCTCAAATTATGTACAGTACCTTGACAGATGAAACTTCACACACTTCTTATACCAAATGAAGTAATTTAATAATTAGTTTAGTAAATCAAAATCACTAGAAGGCTAAAACATAACGTTGTTCCTTGATATCACTACGTAACACAAATTTTGTTCCTGGATAGTATGCGTTATTTCTTAATTGTTTAAGTTGTAAAAGTACAGAAAATGACCATTATTCCCTTCAAACTTTGCTTTTGTGTCCTGGATAAAGAAATTTAGAAACTAACCTATTTTCTATGTAAAAATGGGTAAATCTGCACATTTTCATTTACATAAGGTCTGATAAAACAACATATGAATCAAGATTTACATATATTTATACTAAAATTATACAAAAATGTCTAGAAGTGAGTAGTTTTTCGAGATTTGCGACTGTAATGTAAATCACTTTCACGTATCAGCCCCAAATATAATCTCCCATCGTGTTTTCGTCATACGTCCCCAGGTTTTAAAAGCAAAGTTTCAAGAGAAAAATAGGCCTTTTTCATTTACTTTAGACATAGGCAATTGGGAAATAACACTTTCTGCACAGGAACAAGAAAAATTAAACATTTTGTTACTGAGTGTTATTTGAGTGGTAGGCCTGAGGCTTGTAAGGCGAAACACTGGGGGTTTGATTCCCTGCGGTGGTCACAGAACAGACTGTGTAAGCTTTCAGATTAACAACAGATAAAACCTCTCGCTGATTTCTGGGAGACGTTTTACGCTTGTATGCTACAAAAACAAGTATGTGTCAAATATAAATTATACTTCAGTCAGTTTGACTTCGTTTGTTTTGAATTTCGCGTAAAGATTTTTATTTGCGTTAGCCGTCCCTGATTTAGCAGCGCAAAACTAGAGGGAAGGCAGCTAGTCATCTCCACCCACCACCAACTCTTGAGCTACTCTTTTACTGACGAATAGTGGGACTTACCGTAACATTATAACGGCCCCACGGCTAAAAAGGAGAGCATGTTTGGTGTGACGGGGATTCGAACCCGCGACCCTCAGATTACGAGTCGAATGCCTTAACCATCTAACCAGGATATCTGCAAGGAACTGTGCGAAAGATGAATGGACGTTAAGAAAAAAAAAAGGAATTACTCCTAATTAGTAAATTACAACTTTAAGTTGAACAATCAACCAGCTAAGTCACCGCATCTCTAACTATGATCAACTCATCATGTCTGAAATGGGCAAGTAAAAAAGTCAACAAAAACTGTAAATTAATCTTAAAATTTTGTATTATTTCTTCTTTTTAACCAATCAGGAAACGAAATAACAGTGACGTAAATTTCAATAAAACGAATACAGCTTCATAGCAACTAATCCTGTAAGGTTATAACTAACAAAATGAAGAGCCTGCTAATTTTCTGGAAATAGACAGGGTAACCTATTAGTTAGTTGTCAAGACTTCAATCTTTTTGCGGTATGATTTATAGCACCAAAACTCGTTGGTCCTTGGTCAGTTTGTGTATCTTACCGACCTACTGTTCACATATACCAGTCATTTAAATCTAAAATGGACAAAAGTAATAAAGAACCAGTATACTGTTGTGACGTAATTAACTTTTGGACCCTAGGCAGTTCTAATAACTATTGTTATCACTTCTTGGTTAATCTCGTCATAGGATGACATGGAACTAGATGCTGATAACGGACTTCTGGACCTCCATGTCCTCTTAAACAATGATAGAAAGTATTATCACTTCTTCAAGTTCCTGTACAACCCCACTAGAGGAATGTACACACCAGATGATGGTGCAGAATAAGATATACGTATTTCTACATCAGAGCCTGTGATGATTCTAATGACGTAACGTCGGTTTTTCAAAATCATATGAGCCCTTGTTCAGTTTTTCTTTCTCGCCAATGAAATTATCATATTCGTTCAAGCCAGGAAGTTGTGCAAAATAGTTGGGATTGGGTTGTTTGAATTTAAAGTACAAACATTACTTATAAAAGTCTGGAAGCTAGAAGTAATATTAATTCAAACTCACCTGGTACAGTTGATTACTGATAGCGAAACGATCTTGCAACTTGACCGCTAGCTTCCAGGAAAGTTTTACTGATTGTAACGAGTTCAGACATCGCATGAACGCACAAGCTTTTAAATCTCACTTTACTTGAGAAACTGTGGTCTCACGTTTCCCCACACTCGTGTTCTGGCCCTCTATTGGGTATCCTCGAAGATATCGAGCGCTACTCGTAACCTCGACAACACCATCTGCTATTAAATTCCCCCAACCCCAAACAGGTTTAATGTGCAAGTCTTGGACAACTGGAGAAAAGCACCATCTATCGGCTTTCCAGGTAACAACAATTTAAGAAAATGTATGAAAGTATTTTCGTATACAACCTTGGAAAATATTCTGCATTTAGTCCTGTTTGTTTCTCTTTCTAGAGATGATCCAATAATAACCTAATTATTACCTTACGTATTTTTATAAGGAATAAAAATGCAAGAGAAGCAATGTAATCTGTATTTTCTAAAACTATATTTATATCCCACTTTATGTCTTGTTTAATATTTAAAAAAACTATAGAGCCGAGATACTTTGACGTAAAGCGGTTTGAAACGGGTATATTATTTACATAAATATAAAAATTGAAGATTTTTTTCATGATGAAGGTAACAGTGGTTTATTTAATTCATTACATACAAATCTCACATGCTAAAATGTGGGGTTCAATTTCCTACGGTGGATACAGAATAACTTGCTGAGAGTGCAGCTTTACTCTTAAACAAAAAGTGTTTTTTTCATCTGTAAGTGGACGTCATTGGTTAATAAGATGTGTTTGTTTCAAAATGTTTATGCAAAATTACAGAAAAGGATATCTTCGTAAAGATGGCACAAAATTGTAAATTACAGACAAATAAAAGAAAATGAGTAGTCCATAGCCCCACTTATTTGACCAAATAACGAGATTTGACCGTTACATGCAAAAGCAATCCACGGGTCAACCATTCTAGATCCACAGATCAGAAAGTCTTAAATCCACTGATCAGCTGCTCTAAATCTGTAGATCAGTGAGTGAAGACGCATTTATCACAGTACCTCAACTAGAAAACATCGCCTAGAACAGACAAACCCATACAAAGGTGCACCTTTTCGAAATCACGTGATACGCACCTCCCCTCCCCTCCCCACGACGGTAAAAGCCTCGAGCATCACAAACATAGATTGAAATCGCTCTGACGAATTGTTGTTGATTGACGTTTCAGCGCCTCTAAGGACGAGGGTTTCAATAAAACCTATCCTCGCTCAATAGTTTCCGGTGTTTTGTTCTATTTTGTTACGTCCAGTCTCATAAAACATCACAAGATACAGACAAGCGAATATTAATTCTGATACAAGATATGCCACAAAAAAGTACCACCAACATCAGTAATTATTTGATCTTTTATTGACCTTTCCATCAGATTAATTAACAAATCAATTGCTAAATTACTGCCACCTGTCGTATTACGTCAGATTTACACAACGTCTTTGTTTAGCAAGTATTAGAAAAACAATAATTACAAACAAGATGACATGTTTATAACCTAGTAAGATCTGGTTCCATGCAGGTGAAAAATGTCTCAAATCTAGTAAACATCCAAAAGTCATACTCTCTGATTCTCAATAACATTTCTTTCCTCGGAACGTAGCACACGTCCAAGTTCTAATAACTATAATAGCATTGCTTATGTCACAATATGTATATATTTCAATATGTTATACACTAGTTTCAGTGAAGACTTCTGACCCTGGTGTGATGTTTCTCAATCTCAGCTTACAAATTCCAGAACCATCCCTCAAATTATTATACCAAAGTCAAAGCAGTTTCGATGTGGTTGTACAATCGAAAACTATTTTATAGTGAGTAATAATATGCCCAAATAAGCTCGTTCGCTGGTCACTTAGCATTTTTGAGAATTGTGAGCATGAATATTTCTAACAATTTTAATCCAACATTCGACTGCACTCAGTGAAAGCATATTTTGAATTATGCAGTTTGACTTTGTAAAGATTTTTCTAAATAAGCGAAAATTAAAATCAGGCGGCATTCCATCTTGGCAAAAAAACTTAATACTTCAATGAAATAATATGTTGAAATGTTTCCTTTAGAAAATGAGATCTTTACAGCTTTCCCATAATTCCATAGAAAACCAAACGTGTAACAATTAACTCGTTATAGCTTGGAAGAAATGTTTTGTTTCAGAATTTTCGCGCAAAGCTACACAAAACACTACTCTCTTAGCAGTCCATACTATAATTTGGATTATTGGGTTGACGAATAATTCGTGAGCGTTTTTTCAAGTTAACAAAATATATTCATAAATGAAACGCTTTCGCAAAATATTTCATGTCATTTGGTAGATAATTTTTTGCTCTAATAGATGGTGTGTTTGATTTTCATATGTCTTTAATTTTTGCTTTCATTTTCAGCTCATTAAATGGAATGTCAAGTGGACAAAATCGAGCATTTTCGACACCATCTGCTTTCCGCATTTAATTTCTTGCAATTTCGTTTAAAACAATGCATACTATATACCTAGGTATTACATGAAATAAAGTATCATAATAAATGTTTTGGGTGTAATGTGTTCATGCATTGAAGTATTGTATAGTCTTGCATGTAATGCTTGAATGAAATTATTTAAAAACGCTCACGAATTATTCCTAAACCTAATATTAACCTAGAGGAACAACCATGCAACAGCACTCACCGTCAAGTATACAATCACAGATCCAAAGTGCAGCGTGCAATTTTTGCTGTAAAGGGTGTCATACCACGAATCCTCGAACTAAAATCCGAGTACGGTAACCGCTAGCCCAAATTATTATTTTATTTTTCCTGGGTTATAAAAAAAATTGTATCTTATAGAATTTTATATTCGTCGCTTTCTCTTTGTTGTATTTTCACTTCAATCACTTCAAGGATATCTCATCTCCGTTAAGTAAAGAACTTGATGCCCGTTCGTATTTACCTTTTTGACAAACCACTCACGTTTGTTTCTTCAAAATATACCAGAATATAGAGCGTATCATACATACAATAAATCGTAAATCAATCACCAAGCTAATCCGATTTCTTCTACCACTCTTTTTGATTCGTAATTGACAAACGTACCAACGAAAATACAGTTTGTTGTAATTTTCTTTCTTTAAGTGTTTTCCCCTTTTAACTTATTTTGTTTCTTTTAGTTATAAACAGAGGTCGCGACTGCTTTGAGGAGGTTCTTCTCTGATATTTCTATTTTTATCTTTTCAACTTCCAGTACTTTCACTTACGAATTAGCCATCATGGTTATACAGCGTAGCCTAGTTAGTGTTTAATGTTCCGGCACTATGGATCTAAGAGGCTCATTGCAGAAAAACACGCTCCACAATCTGGGGTCACGGGCGTGTTAGAAGAGTGATGGGTAAATCCTAATACTTGATTAGAGAAGGCCACACGCTATTGGTAAGTGTTATTTAACTAACGAACTTCTTGTTTGTATATTATATCAAATTACTGGACGACTGGCGATGGCTGTCTTTGTGTAGCTTGTGCAAAATTAAACACATTTACCCATGTTGCAGCACGCCATCTTATAACACCATTTCGCCCCCTGGCGACAGAGCCATTCAAGGTGCGAGACTCAGTTCCTACTATTAATATGTCACAAGTGGTTACTTTTCTCTTGTCGTTGAACCTGGGTTTTGATATTTGTATGAACTTTCCAGTCTGACGTCAGGTGTTCTTACAATATGGATTCTGTTCCTGGTAATTATTCTTTTCTTTTTTTTTCAAAATGAAATTAAATTCAAAATTTGCCCTAAGTTAGACGCAAAAATCCACCATGAACACCCTGCACGCAATGGATCGCCGATTTTTTAGCGTTAAAATCCTTCAAACGTACTTCTCAATCACCGGGGGGGGGGCGAACAAAGCTCAACATATCCTTGTTATTTGAAAAATACATCAGCGTAAAATAATTAGGTTAAATCACTGATAAAAAAAAAAAGGAACCAACACAAAGATAAAACTTCGAGACCAGTGCAAAGTTTTCAGGATCAAAAACTTAAATAACGGAATAACATGGTAAAAGAACTAGCCTGTTGTAGTGTTAAATTGGTATATTTAATATATGTCACACCTACAAGGAACAGTGTACCGTAACGTGACTTCAAACATCACATCCGGGTCTAACAGAAAATCCGAAACGTTGATTGTTCTTTGCGTAAACTATATTAACCCGCGGTTACTATTCGATCCATTGCAGTGTATATTTACGTGCACAGGTGCACGTTATGTTCAGCAGCCAATTTAAGTAACAAAATACGTCAGATAGATGGAAAACCTGTTACGTTTCCGTGAAATACCAACTGGGTTCTGAAGTTTCGAAGGTAAGGAACATTTTTGAACAGAGCTTTGTGTGGGATCGTGGCTGAAATGGCTACTAATTTCACCTTTTTGGGTAAAGTTTCTAACTTTTCGTGCCCATAGCTATGATATTCTTGTAAACTAAGTGTGGAAAGGTCATAAACGTGTGATAATCCTTTTACTCAAGTAAAGGTTATTACGGCAAGAGATTAAAGCTTATATCAGTTTGACCTCCCTCAGTGTCTCAAGTTAGGGTTTATGGTATATTACAGTCTTGTTTGAATACATTTGAAAAGGTAATTTTTCCCATCGGTAACCACTACGTAGTCACAACGGAAAAGCGTAAACTCAAATTCAGTCAACAGATAATAAAATTTGTTCCAAGTTACACGTTTGCAAATTCATATTTGAATTATTTGTTCACTTATAAGTTTGTTAGATTTTAATTTTCGCGCAAAGCTACACGAGGGCTATCTGCGCTCGCTGTCCCTAATTTAGCAGTGTAAGATTAAAAGGAAGACAGCTAGTTATCACCACTCACCACCAACTTTCAGGGCTACTCTTTTACCAGCGAATAGTGGATTGACCGTAACATTATAACACTCCCACAGCTGAAAAAGCGTGCCTGTTTGTTTGGTGCGACGGGGATTCGAACCTGCAACCGTTGGATTACTAGTCGAACGCCTTAACCCACTTGGCCATGCTGGGCCCTAACATTCTTAACTGTATGTTTTGTGAAAAGTTTTAACAGCTAATGTACATGAATATCATAGCGCATGGCGACAACAAGGCATGTCTGATTATTGTATTCTGTTTTACAAAACCCTCTTAACCCTCTTTTATAAATATAAAAAAAATACAAGAAACGTAATAAAATACGTGAACCTTTCGGTTAATTTAAAAGTTGATACATAACCTCAAACTGGCTCTTGGAATGACCAAGTATTAAAATTTGTGTCAGTTAATTATGAAACCATGTAATCCTTCAACTAATATGGTGACAATACATAAGATTATATATCGCTGTGCACCAGTTAAAATCAGAGCAACAGATTTGGCGCACGAGTCTAGATCTCGTTTACTGGTATATGACTGTTTATGAAGAAAATAAAGAAAATAATGTTTTACTTCAACGTAAGATATTTTGTCTAAATATGACTGATATACTATCGCGTTGAAGACATTTCATAGACGACAAACGTAAGTGTCAAAAGGTTAATAACTATTAAAAATCTTGAGACACGACATTAAAGTTGTGGTTTTCAAACTGTGTATCGCGGACGTTTTACCAAACAAAGAATAATTAAGAACATAAAAAAAATATAAAAATATTGTGTGTGGCAGCAGGAGTGTCGTGTACATCAAGGTAAGTGGAGGTTAGGTGTCGCCAATGGATGACGTTTGGGAATCACTGTGTGTGATTCGTGTGATGCCTTAACATATGCGTCTATATATACACATTGTTTACTTCTAATAAAGAAAAACAAGCCTAAACAAAAATTAAAAAAAAAAACTCTTCATAAATTAAAAGGATCTACAGGGTACAGGCTACAATATGGAATATAAAAAGTACCTTAGGTTTTGGAGAAAACTGAGGAAATAGGACCCACATTGCGGTGTGGATACACCTTTTATCAGTTTTAACCGCCGTTTCTAGTCTCGCATGGAGAAATTCATAAATTATAAGAACTAAATAATAAAATAATCAAAAGAAATAAAAATTAGGAGAGTAAGAAGTGGGTGCTAAAGCCCATAATGCCCTACATTTATATCACCCTTAATGCCTGCAAACAGTTGTGGAAAGAACCTCTGGTATGCATTAGAATTTCATCACCAAATGTTAGTACAAGAAGATATTTAGTTAAATTAATGTCAAGGCGAGCTAGATCCATGATGTTTAACAGTTATGATCCTTGAGGCAGACCAGTATTAACAGAGATCTAGTCTTAATGCTAGCTTCCATACTTTCTGATACATCTTCTGGTATTTGGTTTGTTTTGAATTTCGCGCAAAGCTACACGAGAGCTATCTGCGCTAACCGTTCCTAATTTAGCAGTGTAAGACTAGAGGGAAGGCAGCTAGTCATCACCACCCAATGCCAACTCTTGGGGTACTCTTTTATCAACGAATAATGGAATTGACCGTCACATTATAACGCTCCCACGGCTGAAAGGGAGAGCATGTTTGGTGTGACGAGGATTCAAACCCGCAACCCTCGGATTATGAGTCGAGTGCCTTAACCACCTGGTCATGCCGGGTCTTAAGAGCCCATGGTCTTAAATAAAAACAGGTATTTAATGCAGCCCACTACCTATCCCAAACATATTACACTAATGAATGTTCTGAACATTTAGTCAGCAAGAACTAGATTCTATAGTAGATTTTCCTGATCTACAGCTACCATCAATATGTTTCGACCAGCTACAAGGCTATCATTTATATCAACCGCAAATGCAGCGGTACTGATTCATGTTTCTTCTTTACTTTGGAGAGCAGCTAAGGCGTACAACAAATATAAATTTGCCGAGGAAAGGTCCACAGGATTATGTTTATCTCTCCGAAAGGGGGCCGAAAGCCGCCCGGAGGGACCACCTGTTTCAACCACTCCTCTTACCATACAGTAGCGTGCTGTCTTTCAGTCAGTCAGTAGACACTAAAATGATCTCGCATAGAGGACATTTAATGTTGCAATTTGTACTGTCGTGGCGTTAGTAAAAGGTGCGAATGTCATGAATCACGAGAAGAATTTTGCACCCTGTAGGTATGACATATGAACTTCAATAGCAATAAAGATATTAATTGCTCTTAGTTTTGGTTTTATTTGCTCTTGAAACAGAATATTTCCAGGGACCCTGCTGAAGTACATCTGGTAATAGATAAGGACTATTCAGCTTTGAGCTAGAGTCGGGTCATACAATATTATGAACGTTGTCTAAAGCATTGGCGTATTAAGGTAGGGGCTAGAGGGAACTCAGTCCCAGAGCCCATGGTCTTAATAGAGGCCCATTGATAATTTTATTCTATGTAAAATTACATGGGATGTGAGGCACACAAAAAATATTAATCCCTGGGTCCGCACAAAGTTAATTCCGCCACTGGTCTCAAAGGTGAATACACATACCAGAGAACATCTAAATCATATTAGACTTTTCAGCATACAGGATAACGTTTCTTTCCGTTTTGTATCTCAGCGTAATGTTCACACAGAATATACATTTTCGTTAAATTAAATCTCCGGCTAAAAAAAAAACTGCTATGACGAACACGAGTTTTTTTTTCAATTGAAAAAAAACGTAGCGGGTCAGACAATATATTTGACTCGGCAGATACAATGTTTACCAGGCAGGGTTTGCATACCGCGTGGACACGGTACTGTAGTACTTATTGTATTAGACCTGCTTCTGTCACGTGGATAGACGTAGATAGAAATATAAAATTTTTAATGAAACTAAAACGGATGACAAAATATGTAATTTTACTCGTATGTAAACTATACCACAAAGTGATTCGTGTCTATATGTCCGTTTTTATTAGAAAAAAAACAAACAACATGTAATCTCTGAAAGATAAGATTTCATATTAATAAGGGAGTGTTGGAAAAGTTTTGTCATTGGAAAACAAAAACATTCTCAATTTACTAGTCCAATGAAACAAAAAAATGAAGAAAAATATATAAAACCATCGATATATTTGTAAATTGTTACAATTGAATCAAATTGTACTGGAATTTAAAAACAGAGTAACATAATTTTAGAGTTTGGCTAAACTACTAAAATATGCAATTCATAAATGCCCCCAGTGGCTCAGCGGCAAGTCTGCGAGCTTACGACACTAAAATCCAGACGGTAAACATAATACAGATATCTTATCTAGCTTTACGCTTAGCGACACACAAACAAAAAAACTTAACTATTGTATTAGAAATTATTATAACTACGGGTTGTCAGACCATCAGACCAGACAATGTTAGAATAATAAACCTTATGTCAAAATTATCTACGCCCAAGAGTCGTCTTTTCCCATTGAACTTGAATTTTCAGTTAACTAACCCGGATATTATACAAATCCTTACAAAAGACTTGAACAAAATCAGTTGTCTGATTTCGGATTTTGTGAGACTTTTAAACTAGGTAAGTGATTGACAAATGAAAGTACTTTTACGAAAATGCTATGTTTGTGTTTCTTTAAATCTGATAATAAGAAAATTAAAACTAGTTTTTAGAAAACTTAAAACCACCTGAATTTTACTTCATGTTTTAATAAGCGGGCTAAATACGAAATTCAGTTTAAAAATACAACAGATTAATATTAAATGCAGTTTGAAAATGTAATAGGCCTAATATAAAATGCAGTATAAAAATATATAATAGGCCTAATACAAAATGCAGTGGAAAAATAATAGGTCTATTATTAAATGCAGTTTAAAAACTATATGTCTACTCTTTAATGCAGTTTAAAAAAAATGTAATAGGCCTAATATAAAATGTGGTTTAAAAATATAATAGGTATAATATAAATTGCAGTGCAAAAAAATATAATAGGTTTGCGACTAATGTTTTAATAACAAGAAACTCATTATAAACATGCTTCGCCGACTTGGAAAAAATAAAATAAAAACATTCACACCATAAATATCATTGTTCATTTAACTAATATCACCACCTGTGTATTCATCCCACGACACGTTTCCACTGCTAGCAGTAATACAGCTGCTTATAGTTCTGCTTATTTTCTTCTTAGGCCTCGTTCTTCCTCTAGAGCTTCGAACCATCCGCCGGGTCATACTGTTCTTCCACTCACCTGCTTTAGCAGGCATACTTTACTACTTTGTTTCTGTTACTTTCACTACAATCTTGATTTTAAATGACCAAAGCAAGAGCTTGTGTAAACACAGTTCCAACGTTCCACCAAGAATTGTTTTCATGTTTCATGTTGCATCTTATATATTCTTCGTTCTATAAGAATGCCAATTGCGGATCACTGTTGTTTCATTATTAAACGTTATATGTTTCTCTCATCTTTCCAGCAAAACTACCTCACTTTGAAACTCTGGAATAATGAAGTAGAACTAGTCATTCAAGGGAAAGATACTCTCCAACAATAGGCGAACAGATACGAAACGGTTGCTTTGTTCGCCAAAGATATAAATTCTCTAAATTATTTAATTTGCGAAACATTAATGACATAAACTGAAAAAAAAGGGTTTTTTATGTACACTTAATCTACGATTTAAACTAGCACGAAGACTACAGGACACACTAACGACCAACGTTATCCTTTCTTGGCGTTTCTGCACGAAGGCATGCACAGCTTCGTTGGGGGTGAGCTAGAAGGGGGTTTATTTCAATAATTCCTTTCAGCTACACCGGGACTTCCGCTCAGCCTGGGCCCGGCATGGCCAGGTGGTTAAAGCACTCAACTTGTAATCTGAGGATCGCGGGTTCGAATACCTGTCACACCAAACATGCTCATCCTTTCAGCCGTGGGAGCGTTATAACGTTACGATCAATCTAACTATTCTTTGGTAAAAGAGTAGCCCAAGAGTATTATTACACTGCTAAATTAGGGGCGGCTAATGCAGACAACCTTCGTGTAGCTTTGCGCAAAACTCAAACCAAACCGTTCAGCCTGAAGTCCTCAGGGCCTACAGAAGACCAATTCATCTCTTTACGTTACTGATTATATCTCGGGTCGTAATTTTTGCGATTTCTGGCAAACCTCGATTCAATCATGCGGTCTGCTAATGGTACACGACGCCCCAAAGTTTGTGCTTGTAGTGCAAGGTTGACTTTTGTAGTTTGGAGCGTGATTCCTGTTCATCTCTACCCACCCTCCCAAACAAGAAGCAACATAATGAAACTCAAGATATAAAGAACAGAAACCGACTGTTTGTTTGTTTTTTGAATTTCGCGCAAAGCTACACGAGAGCTGTCTGCGCTAGCCGTCCCTATATTAGCAGTGTAATACTAGAGAGAATGCAGCTAGTCATCACCACGAACTGCCAACTCTTGGGCTACTCTTTTCCCAACGAATAGTGGGATTGATCGTCACATTATAACTCCCCCACGGCTGAAAGGGCGAACATGTTTGGTGTGACGGGGATTCGAACTCGCGACCGTCATATTACGAATCAAGTGCCTTAGCCACCAAGCCATGCTGGGCCATCAGAAACCGATTGAGGTGTCAGGTTTAATTAATTATATATTACTGAACAAGATATTTGTTTTAAAAATTAAACAGCATACTGGTACTTAAAAACAAACACGTAACTGTTTCAGAAGATAATGAAAAGCTTAAAAAATTGCTTGATGCTTGTCGTAAAGAGACAACATTTCCTCATATGTATATACATATATACTTTAAATACTAGTACCGTAGTAATAAAGATATGTCCCCCCCCCCCGACATACTTAATCACAACAAAAGAGAAAACTAAAATCTCAAGACATCCACTAAGATACACATACGAATTTCTGTCTTTCATACAAGTGTGGTGTCGGGCAAGACTTCGTGGTCGATGTTCTCGGACTGTGAAGCTAAGGGTCATGGATGCGTTATAAGAGAAGCAGTCAAATTCCACTATTCTATTTGAACATCCCATGAGCAAGAAATGGGTTTTTTCACTGGATGCCTTCTCTCTAGCCTGCCATCATAATATTAGAGAAAGCTATTAGCAGTTAACCCTTGTGCTATATTTTCTACTGCATTTTTGTAACACCAGAAGAAATTTAATACAATTACGAAGTGCATGTAAGTACCATAACTTTAGTAACAGTCACAAAATAAATGTATTATTGGTTGCTTAGCCGTATCTTCTTATGAATGCCTCAGCCTAGGAGAAACAAGTATCTAAACTATTGAACTGGTAAGTGCACTCTCCACGAGCAGTGTGTGTATTTACTTATAGCAAAGCCACATCGGGCTATCTGCTGAGTCCAGCGAGAGGCCTCGAATAATGAGTGTTCCATTTCACTTAGTGTTAAATGTATGTAGGTAGACAAGGCTCGATCAAGATAGAAACACCACGAACGAAACATCGCTTTTCCTTCAACTCGACCCGACAATTTTCACATAGAACTACAATTCGTTCAAGCTCACTTCTTACGTAGAAGCTGTATAGGCACCGATATTTGATACACCAGATACTTGACCTGAATTATAATTTTATATTTCATTTAGGTTTTGGCATTACAGAATATTTTTCCTGTACTTTTTTTGTCTGTTTGGAATATTCATGCAAAGATACTTTTCCTGTGAGAAGCCAGCTTCTGTTACCAATAACAATCCATGTTCTTAAATGTGTTCCTATGAAAAATAAAATAAAATAACCGTTTTGTGTTTCAACATGTCACAAGGCTTGTTACTGTTAAGCCTAGAGGAATATTCGTTCGTTGAGAATATATTGCCATAGGCATCTACAAAAGAGGAGGGGGCATTGATTTAATAACATGCAAGTTAATATATACTGAATAAATAAATAAAGAAATGTTTTTCTTGGGGTCGGTGGGTGAGAAAAACGTTCAGCAGTCTACAGTTCATGCATGTCGAGTAATTAAAATGTTTTATACCAAAAGCCAACTGTGAGGGTGGACCAACTGATATTTTTCCATAGAAATAACCGCACGTTGATACGACACTCGCGCATTTTAAAAATATGTTATTATTTCGAGAACAAGGGAATTTTAAAAATTAAAGTTTCTTTTGAAAAGTTAAATTTAAAAAGTTTTATTTTTCAACAAAAATGGTAATGATTGTCAACAGAAATACAGGTAGCAACAAGAACGCCATTTCCTTTGGAATAACAACAACGGTTTACTAATCTAAATGAAATAGCGATATCTGGTGGAATGTTTTCTTTTTATACAAAAATCCCTGCAATTCTCTGAAAGAATAATTTTGCCAGCTCAAGAAGCCTTTTTTTTTTTTTTTTTATTCGGTTTAGTGATTTATTTCAAGGATAAAGTAAGATGTGTTCCATGTGTAAAGTTTTTTTCGGGCTGTTTCAACGAAATCTTTAGGATAATACGTACTGGCATCTAGTGGTCATGAAAATAAACTCGATTTGTACAAAAGTGACTTAAATTAACGCACTTTGTGGCTGAAGAATTTGCATGCAAGCATTTCAAACTGAGCCCGTCTGAATGTTTTATTTGTTTTGCAAAATAAAATAAAAATTAAATAAGCAAAACAGTATAGTTGTTGTGGTGTGGCGAGAGATTGAAACATTCATGTCATGGTCATCGCACAGACTGAAAGAAAACATAGCGCTATAGATTCCCAAGCTTATCGCTGTACCACTAAGGAGGTGGGTAGGAAATATAATGATTTTGTTTTATAAACTATGGGAAAAAATATTTTAACATCAGAAACAAAATGTGACGTCAAAGATTCACTTTATTTACTATCTTGTGCAGGAAGCGGAAAGTACCTTAATTTCTGCCACCCAAAAATCATCATAATAACATTTACCACAAATTAAAGTGCCTTCAGCAGCGTAAATGTCACGTGATGATACAAGGCAGTATTTACGTTATTGCAGTATAATACGTTTCTGTGACGTAAGTAGCTACTTCTTTGAAAGAAGTTTGCCGTAGGACAACAAGGAAACAGCAGTAATGACTCATAACGAATCACTTCACACTCTGATATTTCGAGTTTGCATGTGGGTTTTTTCTCCTATAAAAAGAATTATTTGAAATTATTTTTAATCTTGTTCAATTGTCATTACCTAAATATAAATATCCACACAGAATCATGAGTTGAAACAAAACCCACTCAAACATAAACGCAACGAACATAAAAAACTAATAGATGCCTTAATGGTTATAACGTAATCCATAAACACATAGTTAATAAAGAAAATATGCGACAGAACTTGAAGCTTGTATTACTTATGAAAGCCATATTTTATTTTTCCTTTAATATTTTTTTTTATAAACAATGTTGGTGGAAATATTTAATATGATACTTTTTATTTCTTATTAAAATTTTATAGACAATTTTTTTTTCATAGGTAGCCGAGTATATGTGTTTGGGACCACCCTACGTATCCTAACCTGGACGAAAATCGTGAGATGTTATTGGATTTATGGCCGAAAGTATCGTTAACAGCGAGGGTACCCAACTGATGATACAATGTATTCCAATCTTTATAAGCATGGATATGACGGGCATAGTGTGGTTGAAATACTATTGTACGTTCTTATTCTTTAAAAATCCATAAGGGACTAAATAAGGAATATGTTTATATGTATATAATATGGTGTTTATATCGTGCCTACGGTTGTAAAGTTTAATATATATACATACATTATGTCTCAAGTGGCTCAGCGTTCTAAGGGCTCTGTATTATTAAGGATCTTACATTCCTATAAAAATACCCACTGTATTTCATTGATTAACTCATCAACATTAGTAAGTAAATAAACACTGTCAGAAGTACGTATTTCTATACACTGTCAGAAGTATTTCTATAGTTAAGGAATTAAAACCAAATGTATGTATTGCCATTTTGTATCTGACACGAACCATTTCAAAACACGTATAATGTCCAATGCCAACTACAAAACCTTACAATACCCAATACCAACTATTAAAAAAAACCTTACAATGTCCAATGCCAACTACAAAAGCTTACAATACACAATACCAACTATAAAAAACCTTACAATGTCCAATGCCAGCTACAAAAGCTTACAATACACAATACCAACTACAAAAACTTACAATACCCAATACCAACTATAAAATACCTTACAATGTCCAATGCCAGCTACAAAAGCTTACAATACACAATACCAACTATAAAAAAAAAAAACCTTACAATGTCCAATGCCAACTACAAAAATTTACAATACCCAATACCAACTATAAAAAAAAACCTTACAATGTCCAATGGCAACTACAAAAATCTACAATACCCAATACCAACTATTAAAAAAAACCCTTAAAATGTCCAATGCCAACTACAAAAACTTACAATACCCAATACCAACTATTTAAAAAAAACCTTAAAATGTCCAATGCCAACTACAAAAGCTTACAATACCAACTATAAAAAAAAACCTTACAATGTCCAATGCCAACTACAAAAGCTTACAATACCAACTATAAAAAAAAATCCTTACAATGTCCAATGCCAACTACAAAAGCTTACAATACCAACTATAAAAAAAAACCTTACAATGTCCAATGCCAACTACAAAACCTTACAATACACAATACCAACTATAAAAAAACCTTACAATGTCCAATGCCAACTACAAAAGCTTACAATACACAATACCAACTATAAAAAAACCTTACAATGTCCAATGCCAACTACAAAAACTTACAATACCCAATACCAACTATAAAAACCTTACAATGTCCAATGCCAACTACAAAAACTTACAATACCCAATACCAACTACAAAAGCTTACAATACCCAATACCAACTATAAAAAAAAAACCTTACAATGTCCAATGCCAACTATAAATCATTCAGTCTATATAAAAACACGTTTTACAGAGAGTATGTAATTTTTCCAACTAAATTCAATGGTATCTTCGTACAGAAGTGAAATGACAAAGACCTTCCTGTAACAAACTACACTTCTAGCAAAATGGTGGAAATATAAAATTATTTTTCTTTCGTTTTGTTGTTATTTGCTTAGCCTCAAATTTATGAACCAAAGCAAACAGCAGAGAAACTACAAATTAAGATATAATGTAGTATATACGAGTTTATAAGTTAGTTAGTTTAACATTAAAAACACAACCAAAAGAGAAAAAGAAATTAAAAACATTCGAGCTACAAAACAGGGTCGGTGCGCAAGTTCATGACTATATCACGTTCTCTGATAAATATTTATAAGCGTGTAGCTGCTGCCTTTCAAAGAAACACATTGCAGCTGATGCTATGCTATTACCATACAGCATCACGCCCGCATTTAGCAGTTAATGTGATTAGGGGGCTTTACTGATTGATGCCCTTTTACTAACACATTAAGTAACTCATAACTTGGAATGCTGAATGGGTATCTAATTTGTCCACAGCCACACGTTCCTTGGCTCGTACCTTTGCATCATATATAAAAATTAAAATCTCTACCGACCATATAGAAATGACACGTACAGAGTGGTCCAAATATTAGTTACTCCAAACTTAATGTCTCTTCTGTGTGGATAATGAGTTATTAGCAGCAATGAAAGTCGTTGTTCCTTTGCGTTTCTGTCTGTTAGCCTCATCTGATGCTTATGTAAACAGGTAAGTTAATCTGAAACAAATGAAAATCGAAAAAAAAAAAAGTGTATTCTGCAGTGGTGTTAACTAATTGTTGGAAAACTACAGAAGTGGAAAAAGCTACGAAACATATAATTGGAAGTTTGTTAGACTGAAGTTACTAAGATACGTACACATCCTTTTTGGGTCCATTTCTTGTAAAACTTTCAATGTAAATGTCAACCAGAAAAAGATGTTCCTTCACAAGCGCTTTTAAGGAAACATGCGACGCCTCGAGCACTCTTTCAAGGCTTCAGTCAAACAGGAATAACTTGGACTTAGACGGAAGATGAGTCGGTGAAAAAGACAACAAAAAACATAGTACTATTATTCTTTTCAGAACAAAATTTATCCAATAATGGCGGAAGTTTAGTAACAGTAGATCAAGTTTTGGACCACTTCTATGAACTTATGTTCGTTTGTTGTTAAGCGCACAAAAATACACAATGCGTTATCTGTGCTGTGCTCACCACGGTTATCAAAACCTGGGTTTTAAAACACAAATTGATAAATAAGAAACAAAAATACAAAAAAAAAATATTTTAAAGGAAACATATTATCATTCGTACAAAACGCCATTACATCAGTATCATTTTTATTCTTTTATCCTTCTAGAGCAAGCGATAGTCTGGCTGTATATGGAGTTTCATGAATGTCATTCTGTTTGTTTACGAATTTATGTAATAACTTGTTATAAATCAGTGTATAAGAAGAACGTCGTCATAAAAATTCCCTTCCTGAATGCTCTTGGCACGTTCCTCAGTTATTCATACTTTAGGATAAAAAAACCAAACTGGCGTTTATCATCGAGGAAAAATCCTCCCCTTCGCTTTAATGGCACATTACAAGATTACAAAAGATCCTTTACTTACCATCCACGTGGAAGAACTTCGCACTTGAACATCCTATAACGTAGTCCTCTCAAAAGTCCAGATCGTTTCCAACGCACACATATATTGTATTTTAGTGAGACTACTTGTCACATAAATAGTCTGGATTTAGAGTGGCATAGACTTAAGAGTCATCTTATTTAATTTGCAACCCAAGAGTCAACAAGTAAGTCTCCAAATGGTACACAAGTGTCTACAGAAGATACTGTGTCAAATGCAAAGGGCCCCGGTATGGCCAGGTGGTTGAGGCACTCGACTCGTAATCTGAGGGTCGCAAGTTCGAATCCCCGTCACACCAAACATGCTAGCCCTTTCAGTCGTGGGGGCGTTATAATGTTACGGTCAATCCCACTATTCATTGATAAAAGAGTAGTCCATAAGTTGGCGGTGAATGGTGATGACTAATTGCCTTCTCTCTAGTCTTACACTGTAAAATTAGGGACGGCTAGCGCAGATACCCCTTGTGTAACTTTGCGCGAAATTCAAAACAAACCAAACCAAATACAAAGTTCAATTTCCTTACAAAAACGATCCATCGAATTGGAAACAATTAAAAATCTTCCATGTTCTACGAACTAATTTCGGGCAGTACGAAAGCGGAGGGTGTTTCTTCTATTATCTTCTTACAACCCACGCTTATCAAGGAGGAAATGTATCAACGCGAGGAGAGTGTTTATCAATAATAGTGACTATGAAATGTATACGGCTGAGAAGTCTATAAAAATGTAATATATACATTTTATTTTAGGCCCCTTAGTTAAAATATCAAAACAACTGTTATTGAAAAACGGTTAATTCTAAGTTAACAAAATTAAGTAATAATGCCAATAAGTTCCGACAAGGACTCCAGGGTTCAAGAAATGATACGCCCTGAACTTTTAACAATCTAAGTTGATTGCTTAGATCATGCGTTGTAGGAGGTATCATTTCGTGAGTGCCGAATTTAATTTTAAAATATAACATGCAATTTAACAAACTGTAACACAGTCAACCTGTAATGCACCACATTAGACATAGCATGCTCGTCCATTGTATCTACATAATGTTTGTTTCTTAGTTTTGAATTTCGCGCAAAGCTACACAAGGGCTGCCTGCACTAGCCGTCCCTAATTTAGCAGTGTAAGACTAGAAGGAAGGCAGCTAGTCATCACCACCCACTGCCAACTATTTTACTAAAATAGAGGGATTAACCGTCACATCATAACGTCTCCATGGTTAAATGGGCGAGCATGTTTGGTGTGACGGGAATTCGAACCCGCGAACCTGAGATTACGAGTCGATCGCCCTAACCACACGGCCATGCCGAACTTTTCTTACGTGCTATTGAATTTTATTCACTGGCTAATAAAGAATAATTGGGTTTTAAAAGTGGGACAACTTTTAATGGTCCATTCAATGATTAAAATACTAAATAACTGTCCCTTTTTGTCGGCGGGGAAGAAGTTAAACAATTATATTACATACATTTTTGAGACGATAGTTTACAATAAATAATAAAAACAATGTAATAATACAAATAAGAGCTCCTCATTATAACATAAGTGCGAATTTTATTATACGAGAAGATTCCTTCTAAACTTTTAATTCTAGAATAATCGTGTTTCAAGATGGCGTAAAAGAAAATTTGTATTTTTGTCTTGAATTATCGTTCTCCCCACCCCCTCCTCCAATAAATATTTAATATTGTTCTAGAAACTTGTACGATCTTATTTCTGGTTATAACGTATGCAGGCAAATAGACAAACAACTAAAACAAGAGCAAAATTGCTTTCACCTTGATGTATCAACAAAGCCTCAAATAACGTTTGCAGCGTGACTAAACGAGATTTCTTTTTTTTCCTGTAAGTAAAATCTGCAGTTGTGTGTACTAAGGTTATGCCGAACCAAGCAAGTCTTTTGTGCGCTGTTTTCTCGTAACCGTGCAATATTAAGAAATATTAAAGCACTACTACAGAAGCTAAAAAGTTATACAAAAAATTCGAGTTTTATTCATCAGGTTTCTTCGAGCTAACATCTTGCTTCGAACTAAATTTGACACACTCGTAAAGTACTTCCTATACAGTCAAAATATTACGTTTCGTACGTCGTCGTATACTGCCGGCAGGCAGACTATACTGTACACCTATTTCTGATATATAGAACTCGACTGGTCTCTGTGTCATGTTTACGTGTAACAGCATGCCTTTTGTAGATACGCAAGTATCCGTAACCTCTGTCTCGCTTGTTTTTTTTTTAAATCAAACACAAATATGTTCGAGTTGTAGACAGAGAAAGAGGGAGACATCAAGATAAAATTATACAAAGAAACGTGCAAACAGACAGTGGCTATTTAAGTAGGGGCTAGAGGGGGCTCAAGCCCTAGGGTCCATTGGTAATTTTATTTTATGTAAAATGACATGGGATGTGGGACCTATAAAATTATTAGCCCCTGGGCCCACAGAGCCCTAAATTCGTCACTGCAAACAGGCCGAATAAAACAAGTAGGGATACTTCTTCAATATCCAAAACTTCGGTTCATAATACGAACATTCACATATCAAAGAATAACTATATTATTCGGTAAAAAGTTTAGTCAATTAATCGTGTGAAAGACTTTATTACACATTAAGTAATAAGAGTTTTTCTTTTCCGATTAACGTCTTCTTATGGAACATTGGAAAACAATTTCTGAATTCCAGAGAATCTTCTGTTTCAAGTACTTTATTTATCAGAATTATGCACACCTGTTATATTCCAAAAAGAAGCGCACATACACAAATGTTGTAACAAACTGTGCACAGACGTCACCAACACAACCGAGTCGAAACACCCTAAGCGCATATTTTAAGTAGGTCCAGCAAAATGTTATTAGGCCTAGCACTCCCGTGAAATTACGAGACTGATACGAAAGGTTCATTATTATAACCGACTCGTGAAGTCAACAAGGAAAAATTCATTCACTTCATAAAACACGACTAAAGCCTAATGAACTTTGAACTGTCACCGCATGAGTGGCCACTTCGAAACAAGTTCTGATTGCAGACGTACGTCTGATCTATCTAGAGCTTCTGAAGAACAGGTCGGGCATGGCCAAGTGGTTAAGGCACTCGACTTGTAATCCGAGGGTCGCGGGTTCGAATCCCCGTCACACAAAACATACTCGTCTTTCAGCCGTTAGTGTGTGGGGGAAATATTCGTGCAGTCAATCCCACTATTCGTTGGAAAAATAGTAACCCAAGAGTTGGAGGAGGGTGGTGATGACTAGCTGCCTTCCCTATAGTTTTACACTGATAAATTAGGGACGCCTAGCGCTGATAGTTCTCGTGTAACTTTGCGCGAAATTCAAAAACAAAAACAATTTAAAGAACATTCAGATCGCGATCTTTTCTGATCTGTTTACTCTAGAGAATATTGAACAATCTGATTATTGTTTTTATAACAGATTGGAATACAAATATGATTATATATTTATTATTTTCATTCTACATCTGCTGTGCGTGACCTTGTGTTGTTGATATTTAAATAGATACGATATACTTTAAGACCAGTTTATACTCCTATATTATCAGGTGGAAAGAACCAGTCACATACAATCTTTAATGCTGTGGTCACATCTCAAATGGTAGCCTACAAAACCAATATCAAATTTTGATATTATGAAATATAAGGAACAAGTTAGAACGTACAACCAATAAATCAGCTCCAAGTCTGATTAAACTGCTACAATCTCTAACGTTAACTCTACACACCTCGAGAATCAGGTGGAACGTACAACCAGTAAAATAGTTCTAAGTCTGACTGAACTATCAGAATATCCAACGTTAACTCTACATACCTCTGAAACCAATTAGAACGTACAACTGACCAACCAGTTCCAAGTTTCAGAGATGAATGGTAACATAATTTTCCATAAATAAACTGATTATCCAAGTAACAAAACATCATGAAGGACAAGTTTCAATACCCGTGGTGGTTGGGTGGGCAAGAGATCAGTAGTCCATTATGCAACTTTGTGCTTAAACACAAACAACCATAGTAACTCCACAAATCACCTGTTTTTTTAATAATAACAAATCACATGGAAAGAGTATGGGGAGGGGGGTCATGGGCCCCTTGAAAGAAGTCCCTCCAGGGCATAAAATAAACCTTTTCTTCTGATCTTAACAAAAACAACAACTGTTGGATAATAATCTGAAAAGAAAATGTTAAATATATATATATAGACAGACAGATATGTGAACAAAACAACGAACTAGTTACTTCTAAGACACTCGAAAAACTCACGGTTATTATGGTGCTTGCGCCGAATAAGAGATGTCCACAATCGCCGACTAGACATGTCTTTGCCGCTCACAGAAAACAACCGGACCGTTACTATTACGGAAAAGGTCAGTAGTTACGTTGGTCTAGCGAGGCTTCAAATAATAAAACAATTGCACAGTGCCTCATTTTTACTTGAAGCTTTTAGGACACAGCCAGCCAGTTAATGTCCACTTGCGTGGTAGAAAGGGTTCAAAACACGTGAACTAGAAGATAATGTTTGCTTCACGGCCGAAAGAATCCATGGTCAGTGTTTAAAATAATAAAACGTTGTTACAAGGTAGAGAATAAATACTCAGCGTCCACTGACAGATGTTTCGAATGCAATAAAAGATTTGCGTGCGAAGCATAATTTCGAATTTTCTCATGGTTAGAGTCTTGAAAGAGAGCACAAACTATCTTGTGCGAGGAACATAAACGTCCACCTACACGGTATTTCTACTTGTTCGGTAAATGTGAAGTCACTTTGTCTCGGATAGCCACTGGACGCCTCACTTCCGCTACAGTGCTTTACATAGAACTGAACAGCATAAGATACCGGACAGTGAGAACCAATAATGTACGAATTATCGAGACGAATGCGATGTCTGAAAGCTAGGTGAAACGGAAATAAACAAAGAAGGAAAAATAACAGTTCCGGAAACGATGGGAAAGATGCTACTGCCGTACTTAGTACGTATTATCACGACAAGAAATATTACTACAACTCGCAAAGCACATGAATTGTACTGACTGAGAAACAGAACTTCCTATAGATAATTATGTCAACAAGCGCGAGATTGCGAACCGCCCACCAAGTTATTGATGATAGCATCTCGTTCACTCAGTTATACCCTGTAAGCAACCGTCTCTAAGTCAAATAGATGATTAACCAACATTCTACCTTTCTTGGATATCAAACGTGTGCTTTGTGTAAATTACGTCTAGGGACATGCGAGAAGGAAGGTGAATAGAGTCGTCTGGAAAGTTTTGAAGCTTATAATAGGACTCTGTATAAAGAACTTATTGACACGACAAACACTTATTATGTGACGTAGGCTTAGATGTATACGTATGTACTATTTCCTTAAGAAACACGCTATGTTACATTGTGGGAGGCGGGGATTGTACGTCAAAAAAAAAACAACTTGTGTGGGTGTGTTTGTTTTAACCCTTAGAAACTAGAATAACGATACGATAACAGAGTTATTTGCACTTGAAACAGTCAATAGCGCTTTGAAATGAATTATTAAAAACTCAAATATTTTAGGTATTCGAAAAACAAAAAGTGCGTAACAAATTGTCGCAAATATTATTTTTTTATTACTAGGGAAATAAAGGTTCGATAAAAGGTTTATTTAAATTTAATAAAAAAAGACCTACAATCCTATTTGTAGTAATGTCCATGTTGTTTACTGTAAGGAAAGATGCCAAACATAAACACGTCCTATTACAATTCGCTTATGTCGTTGCGCAACATGTACACAAGAAAGGCTGGTTTTCAGTATGATATCGTACAAAAGATACGTAACGTCACGTGCACGAGCTTATCGATTTTTAATTTTTCCTGGAAGCCGTCACGTTATATCAACAAGTGTAAACATACGGTAGTTTCTCGAAACTTCTTATCACACAGATAACTTCTTAGAAGTAGTTGTTTATTATTAGATATTAGCTCATTGTTGGGTTACCCGCATTCTGTGCCATTGTGGAGTATCGAACCCCGGATTTTACCACTGTAAGTCACTAAACTTACCATCGACCAACCGAAGGATACGACGTCAAAACATGTATGATGAGTACGTTATCACGTCAACTAGAGATCAGGTTAATCAGTTTAGTTTCAAATACGATAGTTATAGGTAAATCTTTGTGTCCAAAATCAAATGTATTTACACAAAAGCTGCCGATCACTGTACAACAGACGATATATATTGGATCTAATTTAAACTCATACGAAATAAATAAAACCTAAACAACAGCAAAGATTTGACATAAATTGATTACTTGTTTTTTGCTCTCTTCATGTTGACATCAAAACTAATGTTGCTTGAGTTAACTTTATCCTTTGATTACATATCACTGGAACCATCTCTTTAAGTAAGTGTAACTTTTCGAAATTAGATTTAAAATCAAAACGAAGTGGGATCAGAACATGCAATCCTAAACTTTGTTAATTAAACTAGTAGGTGCAGATTCGATTTGGTTGTTTGTTTTGAATTTCACGCAAAGCTACACCAAGGCTATCTGCGCTAGCCGTCACTAATTTAGCAGTGTAAGACTAGAGGGAAGGCAGACAGACATCACCACCAACTTTTGAGCTACTCTTTTACCAACGAATAGTGGGATTGACTGATCATTATAACACCCCCACGGCTGAAAGGCCGAGCATGTTTGGTGTAACGGGGATTCGAATCCGCGACCCTCAGATTACGAGATGAACACCCTAACCATCTGCCCATGCCAAGCCCATGTGGATATTCAAGTCCTGTTCTATTCAGATTTCATTTATTCAGAAATCTTACAGTTGCCCAGGATGATTTAATAGTTACGCTAGTAAAGTTTCTATTTATAACTCTATATTGGCGAAACCTATTTAAACAGCAACACGTGAAACCGAACTTTAAAAGATTGAATAACATCTATTAAGATTTGTCCAAGTTTCGAAACTAGTAAAATAATGAAGTGAAGTGAAAGTTTCTCATAATGTGCACCTAATTACTTCGTTGGTCAGCACCTTCTTCCCGCTAACCAAAATCACGGGTTCGAACTCTACTCTGCAAAGTATTTACTTTTTTATGAAGCTATTATAACTGCAACCCTACAAAGTGTAGCTTCTAGGAAAATGAAACCATATCCTTCATAACCACCAGATTCAATTGTTTTGAATTAATCTCAGAGCTACACAACGAGCTATCTGTGCTCTGCTCACCACGGGTATCGAAACCCGGTTAAACCGACAGAAAATTTGAGATATGTTAAAAATATACTATTTTATGGAGAGAGAAAAGTCAGCCATCCCTAAAATCATAAAACATCCCAATAATTTGAAAGGTAATTTTATGTTAACCAGTCATTAAAAATAAAGTTTAATTTTTTTTTTAAAAAAGCACTTGTTTTGACTGGAAAATCATTGAATGGAATCACCTCCTTTGACTCATCGTTACGAAATTCAAGTTTCAAGCCTTAAGTTACAAACAGAACTTGTGGAAAAGGCAGTTCAGCTATTGTTGACTTTGCAGTTTATTTTGCACTTGATGTCAACTATTCAAGTTTTTATTACAGTTTTCAATCTAGTCGTTTATACAGGAATAAGGCAAAGTGAATTATCATAATTTTTGTTTTGTGTTCAGACAAAACTGTTTTTTCAAATATAATTATGCATTTTGTATTTTCAAATCATTTTTTGAAAATTTTAATCTCTTGTTTTCGACTGAAAAATGTTTTATTGAAATAAAACCATTTCTTTCCTATTATACGCCAATTTTATGCAACTATGAAACAACATTAAACTTTTTTTTCTATTACAACATATTGTATGAAACAGAAAAGATCCCACACAGCTACTTTCAAGTTCATATTTGTGTAAGTTTCAATGACTTTTCAACTTATCTGGCTCAGCATGACCAGGTAATTTAGGCACTCGACTTGTAATCCGAGGGTCGCGGGTTCGAATCCCCGTCACAGCAAACATGCTCGCCTTTTCAGCCGTGGGGGGAGTTATAATGTAACGATCAATCCCACTATTCGCTAGTAAAAGAGTAGCCCAAAAGTTGGCGGTGGGTGATCATAACCAGCTGCCTTCCCTGTAGTCTTACACTGCTAAATTAGGGACGGCTAGCGCAGATAGCCTTCGTGTAGCTTTGCGCGAAGTTCATAAAATAAATAAACAAACAACTAAACTATTATAACTGTAAAAATACCCTCTCAGGTAGTTCAACGGTAATTCTGAGGGTTTATAACGCTAAAGACCATGTTTTGATATCCGTGGTAGGCAGAGCTTAAACAAATGCAAAATTATTTATTTAGACGCTAAAGGAGTTTAGCACTGACCAAGCACAGGCTTTTCTCCCTCCAGTTATAATGTCCAGTTTACACATATATGCGACTGCTGACCACAGTTATTTTTACGTTACGCCCTCCCTCCAGTTATAATGTCCAGTTTACACATATATGCGGCTGCTGATCGCAGTTATTTTTCCGTTACGCCTTTCGATGATTAATTATTGTGTCACTTTTTTAAAAAATAATTTAACGTCAATTACCCAATACACATAAGATTACTTTGAAAGAACTTATAAAACTATTTTGTGCTCGGTATGGCCAGGTGGTTAGAGCGCTCGACTTGTAATTTGAGGGTGGCAGGTTCGAATCCCCGTCACACCAAACATGCTCGCCCCTTCAGCCGTGGGGACGTTATGATGTGCGGTCAATCCCACTATTCGTTGGCAAATGAGTAGCATAAGAGTTGGCGGTGGGTGGTGATGACTAACTGCCATCCCTGTAGTCTTACACTGCTAAATTAGGGACGGCGAGAAAGATAGCTCTCAATTAGTTTTGCGCAAAATTTAAACAAACAAACAAACACAACTATTTTAAGCTTAAAACAAGAAGTCAAACAATTCCCTCACTGTTCTTCTAGTCATATTGACCAATTCAATCAAGTTCCTCCCCTCAAACTTTCACACTCATTCCACACACACACACTCTTTCTTTCCTCGACTCTTCAAGTTGGCCAGTGTGACCCGTTTCCTCGGTCTACATACTATCCTATTGAGAACATCATTCAAAAATCTTACCAGGTTATCCAGGGACTGTAGCTTACCAGCTAGTTGGTGTACTTTCTAATTCAATGATATGCTGCTATAATCTAGAATATGGCTTATCAGATTAGGCACAAAGTCTCTGAAAGGACTTGCTTATGTTCTGCGGAAAAAATTGTCTCTAATTTTGCGATAAGGTTTAGGAAGTGTGTCAAGAGTACAATCCGGTCATAACCTTTACTGTTATTGGTCAACCAGATAAATATATCGCCATATGCTTTACCTTCTTTTCTGAATAAACTGGAACGCCTAGTTTTTGTTAATGACCACTTATGCAGTAAATGTTTAAGACAAATAATAAAGTACAGAGGAAATAAATAACAAAGTAAAACACAAGAGTGATAAGTTGAGAACGATCCAAACACGTCGGGGTCTTAATTTTTTTTGTTTTTTAAGAAAGAGAAATGCTCGATATAATATTAACGATCAAACTACTAGCTTTTCTGACGTATCATAAAATGTTGCATAACAGACACCCATTCTTACACTAACTTTATTTGTTCACTCCCATCCTCCAGGAAACCGTTTTGGTCTTATTTAAGACCCTGTGATTTGTTCATCTCGTTAAAGCTTTCAATTACACACTTCATTTAGATATCGAACTGAAGTAACGCAATCATTCGAGGCTTGCCATAGCCTGGTGATTAGGGCTCACAATATGAGGATCTCGGATACAAATTCCGTTAAAGAACATGCTTGCCCTTTCAGCTACAGGAGCGTTACAATATCAAGGCTAATTCCATTATTCGTTCGTAAAGTGTAGCCTCAGAAATGACGGTAGATCATGTTAACAAGCTGCATTTCTTTCTGGTTGAGCACTTCAAAATTACGCTAGGAAAGAAGAGAGTGTGTGTGTGTGGAATGAGTGTGAAAGTTTGAGGGGAGGAACTTGATTGAATTGGTCAATATGACTAGAAGAACAGTGAGGGAATTGTTTGACTTCTTGTCAATTCCAGTGCCCAACGTTTTACTACTCTTTGGCCAACAAGTAGTGGGATTGACCGTAACATTATAACGTCCCCACGCTGAAGTAGCTTGGCGCGATATTCAAAACAAATCAACCTCTGTTTACGGCTAAACTTGTTGACCATTCGGATTTCAAAATGTCCGATTCGATAAATAGAAAGTGTGTAAAAAATGACTTGAAAAATGTTGAAATAATGTTTTCTTTTTTACCCAATAATGAGTAATATACACAGAAAGCGTGGTCCTAGACACATCCCGTGATGGAGATAATTTAACTGTGTTCCTATAAATATACTTTAAATAAATCTTATTGGACGAGAATGTGAGTCAGCAAAAGGCTCTTTTCGTTCATATACATTTAGTTCATGCCTGACGAGAGATGGTTCGTGGAATAACCCCACCTCCTCCTACCAACAAGGGAAAGGACAACTGTTCTGTTTATTTAACTTCCGGTTTATACAATAGAGGTCATTCAGATTGTTCTACGAAGCAGTGAGCCGAAAAACTAAGTGATGTCGTGTACATTTCCGCTTTGACCAGAGCACGATTATCCATTCAGAAGGGGGGGAGGTATACAGGGAGGTACTTGGTTTTTCTGTCACTATAATTAAAACGAAACTATACACTAGTTGATCTGTTTGGTAGTGTCTTTACACTACACAAAATTCAAACTTTCAAAGATAACGACTGTTTAATCATAAAACTCAGTTTTCTAAAAGTCTGTTCGATTTTACTGCAAGAAATATTTACAAGACTATTATATTACTAAACATTTTAGGCTGAAATTTATTTACTGAACATATTAATGCAAGTATAAACGGATGATAAACTGGGGCTGTAAAATACCATACGTTCTACTATGAAGAATTAGGGTTGTCTATTTGACTACAATGTCTGTTTTGTTATAACTTACTGAGATGAATTAGGGTTATCTATTTGACTACAATGTCTGTTTTGTTATAACTTACTGAGATGAATTAGAATTATCTATTTGAATACAATGTCTGTTTTGTTATAATTTACTGAGATGAATTAGTGTTATCTATTTGACTAAAAGGTCTATTTTGTTATAACTTGCTATGAGGAATTGAAGTTGTCTGTTTGACTCCAATATCTCTTTTGTTACATGTTATGGATACTGATTATGTGACTTAGCTCAGTTACTTTCACATTAAAGTGAATCTAAAATTGACCACCTCGTGCACATTTCTTAATTTTCCATACTCTCAGTGACGTCTCTCCAACACACACAACAATTTTGTGAGACACGGAAACCACGCTGTTGCACTTTAAACGGTAAAGCCCAAATACAGTACGGTAATGAGGAACTATTCTCTCTAGTGGCTTAAATAGAAACAAAACTAGATTCAGATTCTGTTACACTATAGGAGCCATTAGTTACAACACTCACAGCATATTTTATAACTTAGTATTTTCTACTGAGACGTTTTTAAAGTATTGGTTGGACATTCGTCCCCACCCACACACATCCCTAATCAATCAAATCATCTCTTTCACTGCAGTTGAGATGGAACTTATTAAAAAGTGAGGAGTGTCTTGTTTGTGACTAACTGATGTGACTACTAAATACGACTGGCTGAAGTCACGCTATGACACAAAGGTGTGGTCCATCACCATCATGATACACGTACCAGACTTAAGAGTTTGAAATCACAGTGCAGTATTATTAGAACCCGAGGTGTATCTGAAAAACCCAGAACAAAACAATCAGTTACCTGCATCGAGTTGCTAGCAAGAGTCAAACACGAATTCTAGCACTATGGGCACTTCAAAGTTACTACCGAGTCAACGAGTGGAGTAATAAAAAACCGGAAATGTGATTATCTTCTATGACTACCATTACTCTGCAGGAACATCGATACCGTATTCTCACAACCAACTTCGTTAAATATTTAACTGCAGGTATTTGGTTTGACTTATTCAAATCTAAAGCCTATTTGCTTAAAATATCTTATAACATCTCTCATTACAGTTATTCCTCGAACAAAATGGTTATAAGAGTATGGAAGATCTTTTGTGTGGCTTTTCCATGCGCTACACAACAGCGCATTGTATTTGAAGTTACGTGTTTCCTGTTTGATTTCGTCACTTCCTTATTGTTTTGCTTTAGCCGCGAGGAAACGTCGTAGTTTTTGTTGTTGTTGTTGTTTTAAATACAGTGCTTATTTCAGGTTTTCACGATAATCGTTCGGGAGGGAGGAAGAGGTCAAATGTACCTGACCCTCCTGGGTATTTAACAACATCAATACCCAAATACCGACACAGTGAAACTTGGAACTTTCACGATAGTTTTACTAGCGGCACTACCTCACGAGATGACATTTGTTCTTCCAGATGTTGTTGGTGTGATTATATCAAATATTTCGAGTCATTTAACAAAATAATGGAAGGATACAACAAGATTTTTCGAGCGAGAAGTTCTGGCCTTAAGAAACTACACTGACAAACAAAGCTCTTGAACACAACGTTTTACCCTTTGGAGATTATGCTGAGAAACTAGGTCCCTGAACTCAAATATCTGGTCTTTAGAAGCTTTAATGATACACAAAGTTCCTAAACATCGGATTTTTGAGCCCGAGAAAATGTATTGGTCCTTAAACAGAGAACTATACTATTAAACAGGATTAAAGATCTGTGTTAACAAGCTGTAAGATATTTAAACAAAAGAAAAAGTTACTGTCTACTAAAGTTTGTTATAAAATTATATTGTCAGTTTTTACATTTCTAGTAAGCGCATCATGTCCAAAACTTTCTACTTACACGTTAACGTTCCTAAATAATACTTACAATGGAAAAAAATCAGTTCCTACCACTACACACAAGCAAACAGAAGTCCAGAGAGAAAGATCTGTAGTACTTTACTGATGGAGTAATAGATAAGATTAATTTATATAAGCGAGTGTCGCAAATAAAATCTTAAACTGTTCAGTAAAAGTGACTTCGACATTACTTCAGAGAAATAAAAACAAAGTATGTACACGTTTCCAACTTATGAAAGTTCAAACGTAAAGCCAAACAATGGGCTGCCTATACTGCGCCCATGAAGAATATCAAAACCCATAAACCTCCAAGATTTACAATTCATCCACCGAGGTATAAACGTAAAACTTTATACACATAAAAGTCAAGATAATTAAAATAAACATCCAACAGAATTTCAAGTACCGCACGTTCCGCAAGTCCTAGCCTGGCTTGTTCTGATAGTTAAGGCACTTGACTCGAAATATGGGGGTCGTAGGTTAAAATCCCCGTTACACCGAACATTTTTGCCCTTTCACCCTTAGGGGCATTATAATGTAACGGCCAAACCCACTATTCGTTCGTTCGTAAAAGAGTAGCCCAAGAGTTGGTGGTGGGTGGTGATGACTATCCGCCCTCCCTCAAGGTTATCACTGTTAAATTAGGGCCTGCTGGCGCAGACAGTCCTCGTGTAGCTTTTGGTGAAATTCAAAACAAACCAAAAGTCCTGTACTGTAACTTGGTGATTGTATGTGTGAACAAGTAACCAGCATATATTTACACGAATCCAGGACAAACTGTAGATTTTCTTGCTCTGGGTTCTATTAAGGTTCAAGTAATGAGAAAAAAAAAATCTTACTAGCGATAACTCACCTTCGCTTCTCCATAAAGCACACAGAAACTTCCAAAAGTCCATGATGAATTCAGTTTTATCCGTTGTGTCGATCACTGTTTCGAATGTTTACGTGCTTAGTTTTGTTTTACAGTTTACCTTTGACATAACCTCTATTACCGAAATTGTTCACGGCTATTTACAGAAAGATTGTTTATACTATAATTCCATAAGAGGTTGATAAGTGTACCTCAATATTTCAGGAATGAATTCAATGGGTAGATAGACAATTATTTCACATCTGCCCCAGTTCTTTATGACAGCCGCTTAAACACAAACTGGGAGAGATGCACACAAGCAATCAACCCAATCGTTTCTCCCACGTACTAACATATACACACACGCATATTCATAATTAATCAGTTGGGTATACACTGACATAACAAATATTAATAGATTAAAACGATGCTAAAATTGTTATTGGTCTGAACGGATGTGGAATGCTGAACGTATTTTAGATTTTGCTTGTGTGTGTGTGTGTGTTATTGGTCTTGTTGTTTTTATTTCAAGGCAGAAACATTAAAATTAATTTCAAGACTTCCTCTCGATTGTACATAGCTCCATTACAAACAGTTACCTAAATTACGTTTAAATTATTGTCTTTCAAAAACTCAAATTCCTCCCTCATCAGGAGGTATGATATTTTTTTCTTTCTAGAAATTAAGCACTGGAATATATACAATTTTTTTTTTCCTTTTCATTAATTTCCACAGACCAAACAGTAATCGTGAGGCATATTAAACGCTATTTCTCTCTGTGTACAGATATTAAAGTGTCAGATGTATGAAATACATTTTCGAATCCGATAGAAAATAAAGGATAAAAATCCTTTAAGTTTTCAAAATTTCCTAACATCTACATTTGTACGTATCTCTATATATATAAAGCTCAAACTACTTGCTTATTTGTCCTATGCTTTCTTTCACTGCGCAGGTTAAGTTAACACTTTTCTCATGTGCAAATGCATCAAACGATAATTTTGCGCTCACGTACGCGTCTGTCGTCTGCTGTCTAACCGATAATTTTATTGTTAACACACACGACGTGTGTTATAAATATACAGTAATAAATTCTGCGTAATTTTGACATTTTTTGATAAGTTTGAGTTAACACTGAATTTAGAATATTGCATTATTGACTTATGTATTTATAAATCAAATCTTACACACGAAAGAAATGTATGCAGATTTAGAATGTCGTGTACGAAAAAGCAACAGTAGGCCTAGCCTATAAAATAAAATTATGCCGTCTGCCATAAAATGGAATATGTAAAAAGAATAAGGCTTAAATTGTATTGTTTACAATGATATTTTAAACCTAGTCTACCAGTTGCAAAGGCTTGGTTTCAACCCATCTTCCACCCAAAAACTGTATTTTTTATTAGACTTAGAATAGATAGGCCTACTGAGTTATATATTATTAATTATACATCTATAATACATCACGTATTTTACTTCAGACACGAAAGAAATACATGCAGAATTAGAATGCTTTGTATTAAAGTAAAAAGCAGACATTAGGCCTAACTTATAGAATAAAATTATGCTGTCTACCATAAAATAGATTAGAGAGTAACGCTTATATTTATAAATACTTATTGTGTAAACTGAAATTAAAGCCAATGAATGTATTTTGCTATATGTTTTTTTTGGAAGGTTTGATACCTGAAAGTGGATTTTTTTGTCTATTATTACATTGTAAAATACAATATTGCATTCCTTTTGTTATATACTTCACACATCAACGTCATAAAGTGAATACGGTATCACATTCACAAAAAGCCCTGATTTAAAACAGGTTCGCAGTTTCCCATCCATGGTTTTGTTGTTCATTTTCATAAATTCATCAATTTTTTATTTTATTTTTTTACCTATGGAATGGAGAAACAGAGAGAATAGTTTTTTGGTCTTTTTTTCGAAAATCCGGGCAACATCGAGTAATACTGATAGTGTATACAAACAAAGCAGATGTGTGGTCTTTATAGTCGCTTACAAAATTTTAACATTACATGATATGCGTTCACTAGCTTCCAGGAAATACCATATAGGGTTGGCGTCCAGATCTTAACTTGCTATGTTACTCCTACGGTGCCCCTTTCTGCATGGTCAGGTGGTTAGGGAAGCTCGACTCCTAATCTGTGGATCGCAGGTTCGGATCCCCGTCCCACCAAACAGCCTTTCAGTCTTTGGGGAGTTATAATATTACGACCAATCCCACTATTCGTTGGTAAAAGAGCCGCCCAACAGTTGGCAGTGGATGGTGACGACTAGCTCCCTTCCCTCTAGTATTACACTGCTAAAATTAGGGACGGCTAGCGCTGTCTGCGCTCGTGTTGTATTGCGCGAACTTCAAAACAAACAACGTGTCTATTTGTGCGTGCCAACTTCACATCGTGTAAAACACCACCATATGTATTGTTACATATTATGTAAAATACTATCACATACGTACTGTCATGCAACTGTATAAGTACCGCATCGTGTATAACACCACCATACATATTGTTACATATCATGTAAAATACTATCACATACGTACTGTCATACATCTGTATAAGTACCGCATCGTGTATAACACCACTATATGTATTGCTACGTATCTAAAACTGACGTAGTTGTTACAAAGTAGTAATACACATCTCTGACAATAGAAACACTCATATAAGTTATTGCACTTGTAATAGTAAAAGCCCTTGTTACCTAAAATCTAACACTGTTGCTCATTCATTACAACAACGTAATTCCACAATAAACTATCAACAATGTATTTATCGTTAACGTTTTACTATCTATACTTACCAACAACGACTGTTACACATACATTAACCCATTTTACCAACGCAGTACAACGAAGCTTTTAACTAAATATCTTGTGAGCATTGTTACATACAAATGTAACGCACCGAAGGAAAATGTTATTTTTCACATCCATGAGAATTATGACAGACAACCATGCGTAACGCAAATCTAACACCAGATCAGCGTTTTCAAGAACGAAAACTTGTTTGTACATTTCGTAATACGAAATCACTTCTTACGAATTAAAACAAATTATACGTATATCTGAGAACAAAAACCTGAGTCATACAAAGTAATAAGGCTTAGCGAGATTAAAAAACGAAAATCCAAACAAAAGCAAAATGTGCTTTATCGTGCTGTAATTTATAGTTTCATTATGTAAGATTTGAACAACTGAAGTAATACAATCATAAGAGATTACAAACTTAACTAGAAACAGTTCTTCTTCTCCGTAACTTTAAACCAACTAATTTGTGGTCAGCCTGTATTTTTGTAAACCAAAAATGTTTACACCCTGCTGGCTGGGCCCAGACGGCAGTTACATAGGACGAGCATATTCGACGATGGGGATTCGAACTCGTGACCCTCATATTTAATATGACCGTATCTTTTCTTTTTTTTTACACGAATAATATCTATGTAAACAAGGAAGGTCAAAACGTTGTTCTGCACATTATGTCAATTAATTTTAACACCCATACCAGCGGCCTTGTGAAATACATATTTACTGGTTTATAGCAGTAAAGTTCGCAGACATACCGCTGTGCGACTGGGGGTGGGGTCACGTTGGTTGCGTTATAAGAGTGACGGTCAAATCCCACTATTTGATTAGAGTAGCTTAAGAGTTGGTGATTCGTGCTGTTGACTGGCGGCCTTCCTTCTAGTCAAAAGTAGGGACAGCTATATATAGCGGACAACTCCTGTTTAGCTCTGCGTGAAATTCAACAAACAAACAAATCATACGTGAAAAATGCACTACACGTGTCTCATGATTTTCGACGTTATAAGTTTAATGAAATCTTAGCAATATAGAAAAAAAACTGGAATTAACAACATATGTTGATAAATCATTTGGAGTTTGTTTGTTTGTTTGTTTGTTTTGAATTTCGCGCAGAGCTACACGAGTGCTATCTGCGTTAACCGTCCCTAATTTAGTAGTGTAAGACTAGAGGAAAGGCAGTTAGTCATCACTACCCACCGCTAACTCTTGGGCTATTTTTTTACCAACGAATAGTGGGATTGACCGTAACATTATAATGCCCCCACGGCTGCAAGGGTGAACATATTGGGTGTCACAGGGATTCGAACCCGCAACCCTCAGATGATGAGTCGAGTGCCTTAACCACCTGGCCATGCCGGGCCTCATTTGTAGTTTGTAGATGTTACTGCAATCATGCATATTACAAGACATAAGAAAAATCATACAACCAATGAAAAAGTGGAAAATTCTCTCCCAAAATAGTTGCAATAAAAACGTTCGAGTTTTTATCTACTCTGACATCCCACTGTGATTATATCTTTAACTTTTAACCGGTCTATCACTCTGATTATCCCTGAAAACAATCAGACACAACTCTACGGTTTGATAATCGTGTTGAGTCCACGAAAAGGACACAACGAAAGAGAACACACATGTCAAAAACAGTGGAAAACGATAGTCCTTCATGATCCATTTTTGATGTTCTCAATATTCATTTACTTCGACTTCTCTGCTACTTACCTCCTCACGGAATGTGAACAGTTACATGTTATGTGATATACTAACAGAAAGCCTTGAAGGATCCCTGGCTGGAACCAGGTCATGAAGTAGAGTTACAAACATAACCTTGGTTTATCAGCCGAAACTAAACCTAGAAATATTATCACAGGTGTTTAGTTATTTGAAATCATAATTATGGAAGGGGTAGAATAACAAATACTTCCTAGTATTCGGAAGGGGTTTGGTGTTATGGTGCTCGACCTGGATTCTTGAGGTCGCGGGATCGAAATCCGTTAAATAAACTAGCCCTTTCACAGCCCTGGGGACGTCATAAAGTTGACGGTCAATGCCACTTTTCATTGGGAAAAAAATGGTCCAAGAGTTGGCGGTTGGTGGTGTTGCCTTCCTTCTAGTGTATCACTTCAAAATTAGGAATGGGTAATGCAGATAACTTTCGAGTAAGTTGCGCGAAATTCAAACAAACAAACATAATTTTTAAAGATTCAGAGACAAGTTAAATGTTATACGACATACGACAAGTTAAATGTTAAACACCTCTTCATTATTACTTTCAACTAACAACAATACTAGTTATATAGTTTCTGGCTTTAGAAAAGTGTATGATTTATAAAATAATGCGCCTCTGCTGGCTATATGATACGTTTGAGGGCCTACAACATTAACATTCGCGATTCATTCCCTGGGTGGGCACAGCATCGATACCCCATTATGTTGATTTGTGCTTAACAACAAAACAAAGAAACAATACTAATAAGGCCCCACTTGGTTTGTGACCTCGGAAATAAATAAAATCAGGTGTATGCTGGCTCACACCTGTTGCGATGACGGTCTTGATTGACAGATGTCATCCGACAGCGTCATCCATGATGAATATTAAATAGCTGCGTTTACACGAACTTGTATATTTTAAACAGCGTTTCTGGTAGTGTTTTGTCTCTCATCATGGTGCCCCGAAATAGTGACATTTTTTATTTATTTCTGTGTTAATGGCATGAAAGTTCCCTTGCCATATGTTCACGGAAAGTCAGAGTATTAAAAAAAAATACACTGTATTGATAGCTCTTACAGTGTTATAATGTGAACAATTATTTCACAGACGTCAAAGATAAGATAGAACAAGTCGATAAATGTGACATTTATAAACATCCTTGTATCTACGGTCGAGTTTATATCGACTTTAAAATTCAGTATTAATTAAGAAACATAGATGCGGGAAACAGATGTAAAATGGATTTAGTAAAGCATGTTGCAAAGATTCTGTGGGCGTCATGTTTTGGAAAAATAAATGTTATATTTATAAACTCAGGTTGAATTGATGTTGTAACAAAATATTAGAGAATTCGTTGATACTGAGAAAAACAAACATAGTATTTCGAATAAAGATGGTGGTTCACATATGTGAAAACTGAAATAACAGAAAACTGTTTTGTAAACTCATCGGGGAGAATTGTGGGGCTTTTGTTCGAAATAGGAACGGCGCTGAGAATATAATGTATAGTTAGGTAAACTAGAGATGTCAGTATTTCATTTTAACTCGTACCCCTGAGGACGGTGGTGCAGAACTCCACTAAAATATGTTACCTTTTTCGGGCTGTGCCATGTTTTTATCAATACTAAACTGTTGTTACATGTACGTATTTAATATTTTACCAGTGGATAATTGACGTTTAATCTCTATATAACAAACTCCCTCGGTAACAATAGCACGTATAAAATAAATGGATAAATATAAAAATTGTTTTAGCATCTATCAGAAGTTTTTATGTTCTATACTACCGATAAATACATTAACACTTATTAAAAAAAAGACAAAATAAGATAATGTACCGCAAGGTAGCGCTTCAATTTCTTTGTAAAGAGAATAAGAAACGTAAAAAAAAAAAAAACAATGTTATGCTAATTTTGAAGACTTTCTTTGGTTATAGTTTTCAGCATTTTTTAGCTGCACAAAAGAATCGATATCGTACAAAAAGTACATTTAAAAGCAGTAGAAAAAACAGGCTGTAAATCAGAATAAAAGTTAATAAATATTCAGTTAGATATTCATGGAAAATAAAGACATGTTAATCGACGATCTTCATCGAGATCCCAAAGCACATAGAATTATTTTTAAGTGTGTTTAATTCCTCAACTTTTAATACTCGGATTACTCTATAGTAACAAAATTATTACATTTTACTATATTCACTATGTTTTATAAAATAATTAAGTGCACGATTGCATAAGCTCTTTCAAATAAATTAATCATTTGCTAAACGATTGACAATTTATAACAACCATTCCTGACGGAGTAAACTCTTAAAGTTAAAAATAAATTGTCCATTCTCGAAACCATGCCTCATCAAACAGCATACCTAAGTCACAGATTTCCTAGCGAACTAACTACGAATGTGCTGTATTAGTGAAATGTTTCATGAAAAAAGCGGTCAAATTGTAGTACTTGTGAAATGTTTTATGTGGGAAGATCACTGTACTAGTGAGATGTTTAATATATATAAATCACTGTACTAGTGAGATGTTTAATATATATAAATCACTGTACTAGTGAGATGTTTAATATATATAAATCACTGTACTAGTGAGATGTTTAATATATATAAATCACTGTACTAGTGAGATGTTTAATATATACAAATCACTGTACTAGTGAGATGTTTAATATATACAAATCACTGTACTAGTGAGATGTTTAATATATACAAATCACTGTACTAGTGAGATGTTTAATACATATATAAATCACTGTACTAGTGAGATGTTTAATATATATAAATCGCTGTACTAGTGAGATGTTTAATATATATAAATCACTGTACTAGTGAGATGTATAATGTGGGAAAATGGCTAAATCATAGTAGTTGTGAATTGTTTTATAAAGGAAAATTCTTAACTCACCGTACTACTGAAATATTTTATGGAAAAAAAACGGTTAAATCACTGAACTTCTAAAATGTTACACAAACAAAGGCCAACTGAGCAAAGTGACCTGTGTTAAAGTTAGTTTTAACTGTAACATGATATCTTACAGCTAAATAAATATTAATACATTTCAATACTAAATATAATAAGCATAAATTTTTGTTTCTGAAAATAATCCGTTTCAAGTAATCGGCTTTGTTTAATTAAATACAAGGTTACAAGTTAAAACACAAGTAGCAAAAACAAACAGATAATTAGTACAGAATAACATGACCCATTACTCACTCACCTCTCCACCCAATAGTAAGGCTACTCCTGTTCCGATTTGTCTGGACTGAAGAAAACTGTCTTCCTGAGGACGTAATATCAGACAAAATAAAATGTTAGCCAAATACTTGAGTTACAATCTTCTCATAAAAGAAAATACAAAAGTTGTTGGTGGATATAACACAATTGTAATAAGCTACTCCAACTATATTGTTGGTGGATATAATACTAATGTAATTAACTACACCAACTATATTGTTGGTGGATATAATACTAATGTAATGAGCTACTCCAATTATATTGTTGGTGGATATAATACTAATGTAATGAGCTACTCCAACTATATTGTTGGTGGATATAATACTAATGTAATGAGCTACTCCAATTATATTGTTGGTGGATATAATACTAATGTAATGAGCTACTCCAACTATATTGTTGGTGGATATAATACTAATGTAATGAGCTACTCCAATTACATTGTTGGTGGATATAATACTAATGTAATGAGCTACCCAATTATATTGTTGGTGGATATAATACTAATGTAATGAGCTACCCAACTATATTGTTGGTGGATATAATACTAATGTAATGAGCTACTCCAACTATATTGTTGGTGGATATAATACTAATGTAATGAGCTACCCAACTATATTGTTGGTGGATATAATACTAATGTAATGAGCTACCCAACTATATTGTTGGTGGATATAATACTAATGTAATGAGCTACTCCAACTATATTGTTGGTGGATATAATACTAATGTAATGAGCTACTCCAACTATATTGTTGGTGGATATAATACTAATGTAATGAGCTACTCCAACTATATTGTTGGTGGATATAATACTAATGTAATGAGCTACTCCAACTATATTGTTGGTGGATATAATACTAATGTAATGAGCTACTCCAACTATATTGTTGGTGGATATAATACTAATGTAATGAGCTACCCAACTATATTGTTGGTGGATATAATACTAATGTAATGAGCTACCCAACTATATTGTTGGTGGATATAATACTAATGTAATGAGCTACTCCAACTATATTGTTGGTGGATATAATACTAATGTAATGAGCTACTCCAATTATATTGTTGGTGGATATAATACTAATGTAATGAGCTACTCCAATTATATTGTTGGTGGATATAATACTAATGTAATGAGCTACTCCAACTATATTGTTGGTGGATATAATACTAATGTAATGAGCTACTCCAACTATATTCTTGGTGGATATAATACTAATGTAATTAATTACTCCAACTATATTGTTGGTGGATATAATACTAATGTAATGAACTACTCCAACTATATTGTTGGTGGATATAATACTAATGTAATGAGCTACTCCAACTATATTGTTGGTGGATATAACACTAATGTAATTAACTACTCCAACTATATTGTTGGTGGATATAATACTAATGTAATTAACTACTCCAACTATATTGTTGGTGAATGTAACACTTATTGTTGGTGGATGTAATACTAATGTAATGAACTACTCCAACTATATTGTTGGTGGATATAATACTAATGTAATGAGCTACTCCAACTATATTGTTGGTGGATATAACACTAATGTAATTAACTACTCCAACTATATTGTTGGTGGATATAATACTAATGTAATTAACTACTCCAACTATATTGTTGGTGAATGTAACACTTATTGTTGGTGGATGTAATAACAATGTAATAAACTACTCCAGCTCTATTGTTGGTAATGTGATAAGCTTCACCCACTATATTATCAGTGAATATAATACTAATGTAACAGTGTTATTGTTTATATTTTGAAATATCGACAGTATATTGAGATGTCTGACGTAACCAGAGCAACTTCAATAATATTTACATAAAAAAATAAACAACTCTGTCAGCAGTTCACACTAAAGTGCATCTTATTTTTGGACTTTTTACACATGTTGATTATAACCTTACATTAATTCATACAAACAACCTACATGTTTATGGTAAGTCGGCAAAATGAATTTTCAGCGATTTTCATTTGGGGTAGTCCAGTAATTTTGTAATTCACTTTACCCCTCCCTACGCCTCGTGGTAAGATATCACAGGGTTTGTCTTATGGTAAACTTTTAAAAACTTAGCCCAGGTGAAAATCATCATCAGGCATACATCACCAACCATGTACAAAAAAATCATGAGCGTAATATTTACTAGCATGTGCTGCCATCTAATGATTATATTGTATACTTTTAAAATGAAAGTATTTGTATTATAGATTTTAAAAATCTTACGTTACATAACAAATTACTCATTACCCCTAAGTGACGTTTGTGTAATAAAATCCCAAGCACCCTCCGTCTAGCGAGTTTTACCAGTTTTATGAATGGTCCCTTATAGTAGTTTTACTGCAATGATTTTGTTCTTGTTTGTTTTGTATATGAAAAGTAATGTTTTTTTTCAGATATGTCAGCATCAAATACTGCCCTCTACCGGTCTTACGCACGAGTTCTTCTGCAACAATTATTACAAGTACACAACAATATCGAAATCAAACAATGGTAAGCAATAGAATAACCCAGTTGCACAAATAGGAATAATAATATAAGTGATACAGTGCCACTAAACCTAATTGGTTGTCCAAACACAAAGAAGGGCGAAGATGCCTTCCTCAGATTCTAGAATTATTTTATAGCAGAAACCTGTGGTTAAATTGCGGGTGTGGAACAGGAAGGAAGCTCAAGAATTAAAAAGAAAAATATAATTATCTGTGTTAGTTTATCTCCCCCCCAAGAAACCATAATTATAGGCAATGCTTTAATCAAATTTTGTTTATTTTTCCATGGTAACTCCTATGCTAAGATCAGTTTTCCTTAAGTAACAATAGTGCAGCAAAAGCTTACGTAAGCTACTGATACATACATACACTTGTAGTCTTGTTTAAGTCGGTTAATTGTTACTAAAGTTTGCTGGATTGTTTTGTTTGTTTCGTTAGACACAAAGCCAAATTAGGCTATCTGCTGTATCCATCAAATGACAAAGTATTTATGCTCAACAGCAAATATTTCACATATTTATCACAAATAGTCTCATTTTGAATAGAATTACCGATTACTTATTACTTTATTACAAGTTCCAACTTTTATAATAACTCGGGTTTTTCTTTTTTTGGAACGTGTGCGACGTTTGGTCGCGACTGCAATCGTTATTTGTACTTTAGAATGTCTACTTTCTAACACACAAGTTTCAAAGCTGAAATTTTGTAAATTGTTTTATTTCACGTGCGTTTTTGTTAATAAATTTGCCCTTCTTTGATGTACTCTATCTCACTTTGTAGTTTAAAAAAAAGGGAGAGAATTTAGCTAGAATCGAAGCGTTAAATTAGTAAAGCGTTTAAAACGGTTAATGAAGAACAGGAAATACAACATGGCTGATATCTAGAGAACTTCCTTCGGCAATCGGAATAGAAGTCAGTTTATCCTTTCCACAAAAATCAAACATTTCTAACTCTGAAAACAAGTGTGTGCAAGCCTAGGCGAGTTAGTCCAGACAACATTGAAACTGTATGTACCTAGTTGTGAAACATGTGAAGACTTTTCTATTATCTTCCACGGCAAACAGATGGATAAACGTTACGCGACATTTTAAACAAACCATTTATATAAACATCAAAGTGAAACTTGTCATTTTAACCACCATTTGTTCTTTTTTTTTTTATCAAGTACATTAGGCTTCATCTAATAAGATGGAACAGTGATTTTACTTTGTAAAAATGAAAGCAAATAACGGTCCTATCTTCTCTACACTAATCAAACAACTGTCCTATCATCTCTACACTAATCAAACAACTGTCCTATCATCTCTACACTAATCAAACAACTGTCCTATCTTCTCTACATTAATCAAACAACTGTCCTATATACATTAAGCAAACAACTGTCCTATCTTGTATACACTAACCACAAATAACTGTCCTATCTTGTATCCACTAACCCACAAATAACTGTCCTATCTTCTATCCAGTAATCACAAACAACTGTCCTATCTTCTATCCAGTAACCACAAATAACTGTCCTATATTCTATACACTAACTATAAATAACTGTCCTACCTTCTATACACTAACCATAAACTGTCCTATATTCTATACACTAACTATAAATAACTGTCCTACCTTCTATACACTAACCATAACCTGTCCTATCTTATATACACTAATCACAAACAACTGTCCTATGTTCTATCCAGTAACCATAATCTTTGTACAAGAACTAAAAACAATTATCTTATTTTCTACACTAATCTATCTACTCCTATCACTGATCCCACCATTAAAACAAGGAAACAAATTGTTTTTATACTTTAAACACTAACAGAGGTCTCGTCCTTTTATATTAGCCAGTGGCTCCATCTTTAAACACTGATCAAGTTTGTTATCCTCTAACAGTTGACTTCTAGTTCTATCCTGTATAAAATTATTTGTGAGACACAATAAACATTGATTCTGTCCTACCATTCAAAGTAATGCAATGATTTTGTTGTGTAATGTTAGATAATACTCCTCTCCAACTATTTAGTACTTTGTAGTGATCCTATCAAATTAACATCAAAAATGATTTGTATCAGTTAATACCGACCAATGGTCCTGTAAGATTTGAAATATATATCCAATAACTGAAAAAAAATCAAACAATGACACACACGCAACCACTACAGGCCTTACATAAAACAAAGTAAAGAAATATAAACACATTCTCACAAACACTCAGAATTGGAGATCGTGATGCGCTCGATGATTTGGAGTTGCACAAACTGGGATTGTTTGTTTTATATAACGTGTGTTGCTTTCTATTGACATTGAGCAAAATTCTCCAGTGCGAACAAGATATTATGTTTTTTATGAAAACGTTTACATTTCAGTCAGTTAACGTTTTTGGGGAAACCAAATTATAATAAACAACTTAAGAAAATGGACAGTTCAAATTATGATTTTTATGCATGCACTGAGCATGTGTATAAAACAAGACAAAACACAACTGGATGCAAAATTATGTATTTAAAACCAATGTTTATCACACATAACAGCTTTAGTTGTGTTGAATATTTCAAGTTTCATTTTTACCTTAAATTATCTCGCTCACTATGTATATATAATGTGAATGGACCATGTGATATTTCTTAGAAAATTAACTTGTAAACTAGTATTGCTTGTTATTATTCCATTTCCCAATTAATTAAAGCACGCTATAGTGCCATCTATCAGTAACAAAAAGAATCTACAAAATTAAAAAATAATCAATACGCGGTACAAAGGTATTATCTAGTTTTGTATAAATTAATTTTCACACATTTTAAAAAATAGCCGACAAATTTTTCTTTATTTTTAAAATTTATTTAATGCAAAAGAATCCCACCTATCGGCGAAAACCGGAGTAACCTTTCGTCTCGAAGGGAAGTCGTCTCCGAAAGGTCACTGTCTTCATCTTCTTCCAACAAAGGGGGTGGAGCGGACACCTCGTACCCCCAGCGACGCCGAAATGCTTGCCGACCCCCGTCCAATCTAACTCGGGGAAGATCTACAAACAGTCGGTCTCCAATCTATTGAATAGAAATCAAAAACGCAAGACCGTATTTGACATAAATCTAAATTGCAGCTTATTGAAATCAACTGTGAATTATGTCAGGTTGTCCATTCGATCACAAAAAACGTACTAAACAAGTAAAACAGCCTATCACAGAATCATACGTTACCCCTTAAATTTGGGTTTTCATATATACGATAGGCACAATAAACATAATCCAATGTGTAGCTTTATGATTAATAACAAACTAAAACAAAAATAATCATATGAGAAGTATTCAACTCCTTAAAATATCCCAAGAATAAACCTCATGCATGCATTTACCACGTGATGTTACTACGTTTAGTCCATGTCAGTATTTCCAGAACATCACTAAAATTGCTATAGATTGAAAACTTGTGCAACATATACGGCCATTTTGTTTAGAATAACTTGCATTCATTTCCATAACTTAAATGTCTATTACGTCTTTCACTCTAGACCACTGTCATGAGATTTGGCAATTTTGTACCACTATAAAAAAAAAAAAAAAAGACAGAAAGATTTCTACTTCAAGTTCTTCAAATCTTACCATTTTTCAGTTTCGTATATATAATCAAAGAAATATTAAAAGATGTATTATGGACTGGAAGAGTGGTTCATTGATAAAAGTAACAGTGACAAAGTTAAACATCATATACAATATCCATTGAAATAAGTTCAGTCAGCAACTAATTAATGTTGAATTTTAAAAGTTTCTCAATATACTCACTAGATGGCAAGCGTGATCACTTAAGATCGTCTTGTCACAGAAATGTTTACAAATGTGATTAAAGTTTCAGTGTCAAGTGAATATTTTTCTTTTGTTCTGAGGCTTGATAAACCATTATATATAATAAAACGTTAATTTAGTCGAGTATGGTATAAAAATCTCAGCAGTTGAGTCAGATGCATTGAAACTTAAATGTAAAAAAGTATTACAGTTGCTTCATTTTCTCATAGTATTCTCATATTAGACGTAAACTTCTTATTGTGTGTAAGTTGATATTTAAAACGTAAAAACGTTATAAAATTAAGTGTATGTACTCATATTCTGTAACCGAATAACAAGAGTTCCAGCTAATAACTTATCCTAGCGTAATTTTATGTAAACTTTAAAATTTACTTAGAACTCACAAAATTATGTCTAAAGTCTAAATACAAAGTTATAATGTCAAAAATAATCCGGTTTTGATACCCGTGATAAGCACAACACAGATAGCCCGTTATGTAGCTTTGCGCTTAACAACATACAAACAAACACATAAAAAAATTCACCCTGGCGACATAATATGCATTTGACGCGAATTTGATTTCAAACACGAGTCCATAGAAAACAAGGTTTTTAAAATAATAGTAATTACAACGAAAATTCGATGGTTAGATATAAACTAAGTACAATGGTAACTACAACATGGATTCAAGTGTTATATACGAATAATTGTTTCTATTTTTCAACAGAAAAACCAGAGAAAGGGCAACCAATCAACAACACCAACCGCCAAATCTTCGGCAACTGTCCTCTGACCGGATAGTAAGTAAGAATCTGAAAACCGCTTTCCATACCTGAGGTAGGCAGAGTATAAATAGCTAATTGTGTAGCTTTCTGTTTAATTCCAAACAACCAATCGAATATTTAGCTGTAGTTACCAACCGAAATCGTTTCAAGCACAATTTTTACGAAACAAAAAACATTTTTGCTCATAGTGTTGCAAATGTTCATCCTTGTAACCTGCACCAAACATAACCAGAAACAGTATATTTGACAAAACTGCTAGCGAAATCATTGTAAAAAGGGCCTGGCAGTTAGGGTAGATTTGTAATTTGTAGGTCGAGGGTTTGAATCCCTGTCACACCGAACATATTTGTACTTTCAGCTGTGGGAGCGTTATAATGTGATAACCATTCCTACTATTTGTTCTTAAAGGTGTATCCCAAGAGCTAGCAGTGGGTTGTGTTAATTAATTACATTTTCTCTAACCTACCACTGCTAAATTAGAGATGGCTAGCCCAAGATAATCCTCATGTAGCTTTGCGTATTATTCAAAATCAAACCATTGTTTTAAAAACTGTATATATATATACATTGCTTGAAGTTTTACACACTTCGTAGAGTTTTACGACAACAGTTCCGTTCTAGTCTGTTCATAAATACACATACTTGAGTGAAAAACACCTACATAAGTGCGTTAAAACGTCACCATTTACTTACACTTAAAGAAGCGAAATAAAGATCCTTTATTTGCGTTGTGAAAGTACACAACCGTCTTTGATAATTGTTAGGCTTACGATATAAGTCTGTGACCATATAGGTCACTCAGATACCTCTCGTGTGGCACTTCTGCGACGCCACTATTAAAGCACTAGAAACAAATTTATCACTTCGAATGTCACTATGCTCTTTTAGGGAATTCAAGTACAACGATTTTGAAAACTTAACGAAGCCGCGCGTTGCCTTATAGTTAGCGTGCCGAACTGTAGTTCTGAGGTTTCATGGTTCGCATCTCATTCTTTCCCCTCCCCCACACTAAAAAAATAAATCACGCCCCGCATATGAGAACCGTGGGTGCGTTATATGAGTGAATGTCAAACCCCGCTCTTAGATCTGACAGGAGCAGCCAAAGAGTTGACGGTATTGACTCCCCGATAAGTGAACATCGCAGAATGGACCACGTGCAGCTTTCCGCAAAATTCAATCAAATAAACAAATCAGCAATAAATCATAACACTTGTTCTAAAACTTTACACATCGCTGCATTAAACAACAACAAAAATCAGAATCAATAAGTTCAGGGTGTGTCTACCAATTATTTGACATCCTTCTGTAACACTTTTTATAACAAAATCAATAATGGAAAAACAAAAAGTTAAATAATTTCTGTTGAACTTTATTTTTTAGGACAATAATAGAGACAGGAGTATTATCTCGACATGCCTCTGAGCTCTATTTATCAGCTCCACTTCTTCATTTTACACGAGCCCCTGTCGGGTCGGCGATAAGTTTGTGGCCTTATAACGTCAAAACCAAGGTTCGATTCCCGAGGGCAAAATAATCAAGTAAACTTACTTTACAAAATGTCACAGATAACATTATGAAATTCATATTATTCGTGAAATACACCGTAGTTGATTTCGTTGGGGTAGATCGATAAAATGGGGGCTATAGTTTAGATTTATATACATATACACACACACACGTAAAATCCATTGTAGGTATTTCATTATTACATATATACATGTATAATGCATCACAGTAATTGGAGTTCTTCCGCTGTTATCGCTAGTACAACATTTATTTTTAGACCGCTCCGTTCAAGTTGAGTAGGTTAACCCATAACAAGAACAATTGTGGGTATGTGGGAAGTTTATTTCTCAAGTAAAAATTCTCACGCGCATGATGCGTATCCCGCAATACCGAATCCACGTGACTCCCTACCTTGAAAAACGTGAGAAGGTATTTTCACCTAAGACCTCTCTCACACACACTCACCTACGTATAGGTAAGGGAAATGAAACCAAAGGAAGGACGTAGAGGGACCGTATTGCTGGTTAGTACAATCACAGCTGTTCCCACTTTAAATACTAAGGAATATCACTCAGTAATAAATACCACAAACAGAGGTGATGTAAGCTATAAAAGATGACGCAAAAACTGAAAGACAATCTTGTGACATCATTATGCAAGGAAATTAGATATTATACACAACTGGTGAAAATATACAGTATCATCCGAATAATTTATCCTCTGATATGAATAGATTAACAAAGAGAGAACTAGAAGTTTCGATAGATGTCTGTTGACTGATATTCAAAACCAGTTATGATGCTACAACAAGCAACAAGTGCCAGTTTTCTTTGAAAAACCATATATCAATAAAGTCGAGTCATAAAGACTAGACACCACAAGTGTTAAATCTTGAAAGCCAGACACTACAGAGGTTCAGTTTTGCAAACAAGATGTTATAAATGTTCAGACTTGAAAAGAAAAAAGTTTTTTCTCGAAAAATAAATCACAAAAAAACAAGACATCACAAAATATATATGTAAACCTGACGATGACCGAAGGTCGAAACGTTGTTCGCTCCTCTACATAAAAAATTTCTCAACCCATACCAGCCGTTTTACATACATATTTTTCTCTACAAGTGGGTTTTTCGTCATCACTGATTACTAAGACATGACAAACGTTTAATCATGAAAACCTAACGTTCATTAGAAAAACTGCACACGTAGTAAACCAGCCATGCACAATTTTTAGGAACTATACTTGAAGTTGCGTGTCGTTTCTTGTTAAGAACAGACATCCATGTTAGATCTATACTTGAAGTTGCGTGTCGTTTCTTGTTAAGAGCAGACATCCATGTTAGATCTATACTTGAAGTTGCGTGTCGTTTCTTGTTAAGAGCAGACATCCATGTTAGATCTATATTTGAACTTGCGTGTCGTTTCTTGTTAAGAGCAGATATCCATGTTAGATCTATACTCGAACTTGCGTGTCGTTTCTTGTTAAGAGCAGACATCCATGTTAAATCTATACTCGAACTTGCGTGTCGTTTCTTGTTAAGAGCAGACATCCATGTTAAATCTATACTCGAACTTGCGTGTCGTTTCTTGTTAAGAGCAGACATCCATGTTAGATCTATACTTGAACTTGCGTGTCGTTTCTTGTTAAGAGCAGACATCCATGTTAGATCTATATTTGAACTTGCGTGTCGTTTCTTGTTAAGAGCAGACATCCATGTTAGATCTATATTTGAACTGGCGTGGCGTTTCTTGTTAAGAGCAGACATCCATGTTAGATCTATACTCGAACGTGTTGCTTGTAAGAGCAGACATCCATGTTAGATCTATACTCGAACTCGTGTCGTTTCTTGTTAGAGCAGACATCCATGTTAGATCATCCATGTTAGATCTATACTTGAACTTGCGTGTCGTTTCTTGTTTAGAGCAGACATCCATGTTAGATCTATATTTGAACTTGCGTGTCGTTTGTAAGAGGTGAACTGGCGTGGCGTTTCTTGATAGATCAATTATGCACAAGAAGGTGTGGGTAGATCCCATCGTCATATTTGACCTGAAAGGTTATTTTCAAGGTGAAGTGGGGTCAAAGTTACTATTTTCTAAATTCTACAACTACTTCACCCTTATCTTTATTCTTACCATATACACCCATCACCCGTTAAGATCTGAAGTTATTACACGAATGTACAGTCAGCGACTCTGTGCAGATCATTGTTCTTGAGAATGGCTGCAACCTATTTATCTGAAGAAAAAAACACGGGATTCGAAAATTTGATTATTTTTTAAAAAAAACAGATTGGGCATACGTAACATTAAAAGATTTCGTACGATAGTGACAATCATCATAAAACGTCAAATACCTGTATATCCCTGATACTGGGTTCAGAGAGATATAACAGATACCTGGGAATAAACACGCATTTCTATGGTGTGAAAAGCACCCTCGTGTTCACTTATGCTACACGTTCATGTGTAAATTAAAAACTGAGCTTGACACCACCATGTAGCACGTGAAATTCAGAAAATATTCGTTTATTACCCATTCGACATTTGACCTTGAAAATTGTTTTCAAGGTCAAAATCGGCGAATAAATCGGCCCAGATCTCTTTCCTTCTTTTTCTGTGTGTAACTGATCAGGCTTGGATGTCTGTTTCTAATAAAAAATAGTACCTTGACAAGTCTAAGGTACCACTTTGGCTGGACGAGAGGAACAACATCATAGCGTATCGTGTGGAACATATCATGTTACACAGATCATACCTTGTTAAATAACACAGATTTTATAAACCACATGCCTTCGCCACAACACACCTGTGCGTTCATCACACGAATATTCAAGTATATATGCAACGAATTCCTCACATAAAACCAAGCAGAAAATCTAGCTTGCTACGGCACCTTCTTCCGCTTGGCTACGGTGGAAGGTCAGTGGCACGTGGAAGGTTCCCACCCTATCAAGACAAGGAAAACCAGAATCTATAAGAGATTTCTGGGTGTGCTCGAATGGCTACATGACGAACACTTTAAACGAAACCAAGATGTCACACAAGGTCTGGAAAGAGATTTTCTTTTCATTAAGGTTCAACTGCCTGCCGTCCCTCTTAATAATATATCATACGTCCCTTCTTCTCTGATGCTACGGGCGCATTGCGTTACCATAGCAACCTGTGGCAACGTCCTTTAGTCTGGGTGCATTTTGAACACAAGTTCATCCGTAAGATGTTTTCCGAATACAACCAGTGATAGATGATACTACCAGTTCCTACCAAGTGTTGACGCTCACTTACTGTTCCAGAGGTACTGTTGAAGTTCAGTATTTACCAACTAAAACTTGTCTAAACTCACGTCAAACGGAATTCATAAATAGCCGATACGCATGCGCACGGTAGCGAATAAAAACGCATAGTTTGTATCGAACAACCTCTTTCGCAAATGGACTCTAGCATCTAACGTGGTTTGTATTTCAATTGTTCAAGACGTACAGCAACGATATAATTTTTCACGAACAAAATTATGCTGACTGCGTCATTCTAGCCAAGCGTGACTTATTTTCATTTTGGCTTGAAACCAAACAAGTGCAAATCATGTTTACAAAACATCCACATCTCCAACAGTGTTACACTGTGTTTTTATTCCCCCCACACATATAACCAGCTTAATGACATAGTATATATCCAGAAAATTGTGATGAATTTTCTTGACCCTTGACTCATGACTTTCAAAAAATAATCTGTTCTAGAGCTTTGTATGCAGTACATACCGTACAGGTTTCGTCAACATCCATTCATCCTGTATTGAAATATGCCCACAAGGCTGGAGAATGTCCTTCACATACTTATGACCTTTTGACTTTGACCTTTAATATGTGGCCTTCAAAAGTTAACTAAATCTGGAATGCTGTATTACGTACCTGCTTAACAAGTTTGGTCAAAAGCCATGATCCAATCTCGAGATATCCTCCTGTCCACAATATCGATAACAGACGGACGGACAGTGAAAGCTTTAAAAATACTTATTTGTTTAAAGAAACGTTTAAGCAGAGAAATCTTATTCGGAAGAGTTCCTTATGAAAATGCTCAAAGATAGATCCGTTGTTCCGGAATGGAGGTATACTTCTAAACGGACAGAACAATCCGAACACAGATTACCTAACAGCAGGATATATTCTGTGAATGGAATATAGTAAGGGCTTGAGTCAATAACTTAATTCAAAGATTAAGTCGAAATGCAGAAAATATTATCTTAGTAAATGTTATTTCATAATTTTCGTTCCTTGAACTACATACAACCAGTTGTTCTACAAACATAATGTCTGGTAGTTCTAAACGACACGCAATGGATTTACCAAGCTATACCTGACAATTTTTACATCTGCGAAGGTAAGATATATGGCATTAATTAATCCATTCACGGATAGAACATTACGTAAACCATTATCTGATGGATAGGTCGTTAGTTAGTCTGTGGATAGGACATTACAGTTAATCCATTACATTAGTTAAACTACGGATAGGACATTATAGTTAATCCATTATATTGGTTAAGCCATGGATAGGACATTATAGTTAATCCATTATATTAGTTGAACCGTGGATAGGACATTATAGTTAATCCATTATATTAGTTGAACCGTGGATAGGACATTACAGTGAATCCAACATCTGATGGATAGGATGTTATTAAAACCATGGATATAATATTATAAATAACCCATGTGCGGTGGATAAGACGTTAGTAAAGTCGTCATCTGATAGATAGGATGTTAGTTATCTCGTGAACAGGAGATAACTGGAATAAACACATTTGCTTACCTGATCAGATAATAAGAGACGTACCTTTTAATTCGAACGTTAAAACGTTAAAGACACGTCAATCAGCTTACATTTTTGTATCAAAATTTTAACGCCTAAGAGGAAGGTCAAATTATATTATTGTCTAGTAACTCTAGCTTTTAACCATGACCGTTTCATATATATATCAGTCGACAGGTATTGGAAACAGAGACAAAACAAAGTAGAAACAATTGCCAAAAATAAAGTTGTTTGTATAATTTCTTTACCCAATAACGTACAAGTTCAGACTTCAATTCCTGACACTTTTGTTGCAAATATAAATACTTTCTCCCAGAAATTAAATAGTGAGTTACTAATAAATCGATAAGTATACATGTGAGCTTGTATCTCAAGATATTAATAAATAACATCAGTTAGAGTATATATGATTGAGAACAAGTGGGTGCTGGATGAACCAAAATTATATATATATTTGCTTGTTCAGTTGTTGTTAAGCACAAATCTAAACAATGGGCTGACTGTCCGTGCAATGCCAATCACGGATATCGAAACGCTACTTTTAGCGTTTCGAGCCTTTAAACTTACCGACGAGCAACTGAAGGGTTTAAAAAAATGAATTTTATGAAAATACGTGATGGCACTTCTTTGCCTCCGTAACTTTTAAGAAAGTTATTTTCTGCTACTTGAAACTAGTGGCGTTCAAGACGGTAGGAAGCAATCAGAGGAAAAAATTTGCTTCGAACATTTATTATTGACAATTATCTATGTCATATACGAGGTTACTTACTACCTATTAATTTCCCACAATGCCACGAGTCATCCAAAGTAAAATATGAAACTTTCCATTGTCCTAAATCCTGAAAGGTTTACTTATTTAAAAAAAAAAAAAAAACAGCAAAAACAAAGATCCATGCCGTCAAACTTTGATGATAGCCTAATTGAAAATTATATCAAAATTACTAATAATACCACGATATACACCTGCTTATTCTCCTTAATAAGAACTCCCCCCTTCTTGGAACTTAACTTACTTGTAAAGAGAACAGTTTGGACGAATTTTAAACTGAGAAACCTGTTTGTATATATTTTATGTTTTTTATAGCAAAGCTGCTAACATTATCTGCCGCCGTTACTACATCTGAATGACTGACCACAGAGAAGACACCTAGTCAGTTGGACCCTACCACATAATGAGGGATTGACTGTCATTAGCATGATGCGGCAACAGCGGGGAAAATTTTGTTGTACCACAAGGATTTGAGCTTCACTCGCGCCCCCGAGACAGCTGCAACGTTTGGATATTAACTAAGTTACGGAAAACGGAAGTAATAAAAAAGTCAGAATACCTGGAGAACAGCAGGAAACACTAAATATATGATTAGATCTTCCTTAATAATTTAATCAGAAAAAAAAGTCGAATGTGCGAAGACATTACTTTACTTTAATTGGCAACTGATACGTGTGCGCGTAGAATGTCAAGTAGCTTAGATACATGACAATGGAATACCTAAAATCATTTAAAACGTTTCCTTGTAGCATTTGTAAGTATCTGCTGGAACTTCTTACGTGTCTTCGATTGGCACACGTGAGTAAAAATTGGAGGGAATTATTAATAAATCAATCAGGACGTGCAGGGACTTCCAAACTTACAAATATCTCGCTCCCAGCAAACCGAGATAAAACTGATCACTACTGCTTGATTTTACAGGGCAGGTTTCTCCTTCGGGTATTAATCCGGAAACAACCGATCTACGTTAGTAATCTGATGCGAAGATAGAGTTCCGTTGATGGTATTTCTATTCATTATTTTTCCTCGCGATTGCTGAATTTTTTGAGGCTGGAGCTTGTTGAAAAGTTAAAAACGTAATAAAAGCTTTATGAAACACGTATAGTAAGACATATTTAAATGAGTCTTGATCTTATAAACTACAAGTATACATACATTGAACGTTTTCCCATCAGCCTCACACAGTGAGAAATTAAAGAACTAATTTACTTAGGCCAGGCTAGTTTTCGTAGTAGAATCTATACGTGGGTGAAAATAATTGGTTCATCCATAAAACACATAAAAGTGATATGAATTACATATTTTGAATCAGCTGTGTACTTTATCGGGACCACATTAAACTGGAAGTCGACCTATGACTTATGTATTCGGAAATCAGCATTTATCGAACATTCGGAAATGATCCTATAATCAGTTTTCTGATTTGATAGCGAGAATCCAACGAGTTAAAGAACATAGGGCTCCATGACTTCGGCTCTTATAAGAAATTTTTTGTTTTAAATGCGTGTAAATTCTAATAAAAACTTATGACGAAAAAAACGGGTTCAAATATAATGCCAACCTCCGTCTTTCAAACGACTTTCTATCATAGACTGCAAAGGCTGGCGACAGCTAGTTTTATAAATTAATATACGCAAGTCCATTCATCAGTAAGTGATTATTTATTGAAAGTATTAGAAAAACAAATTTTGTTGTCATTTCAACTGTGCTCCAGTTACGTAAAGATGAGGTACAATATACAGAACAGTTAAGCCTATCTAACACTTACATCCTTGGTGGGCCATCGAAGACGAGCTCGTGGAATAGGGACCAGAATACAAACATCGCTGATCGACGATGGTCTGCAAGTGTACCAACGGTCACTCAACATGCTGCTACCCTCAAACCAAGATTTAAACAACAGATTCGAAGCACAAGTACATATAAACGAGGCACTCTTCAACAGACGAGCGATTCTACAAACACACTATAAAAAATACCCGAAATATTTCCTACGAAATTTGATTTATTTTGGAGTTCAGGCTTAATAAATGAGTTTTTAAAAGCTATTACGTAGATTATGAAAAAACACTTAGAGCAACAAGACTCGGGTCAGAGTTAAAATGTTACATTTGACCTATGAAACTCAGTGTTCCTTCGAATCGGAATGTACGATCTCCTTACTTATTTATAAATCCGCCAGGTTTCCGGATGGAACATTTAAACCGGATATCAGGACAACAGCACACCTTTTCTTTTTAAGTTCTCTGACAATATTCTAACACCTGTGAATTTTCAGAGCACTCGACACTTCAAGCAACCGTCACGTTTAACACAAAAACGGTAAAATAGAATTATAACAAATTTGCTCTACGCTTTACGTACACGTGCTTTACTACGTCCAAGGTTTTTCTACAAACCTGCTCGGTTCTTTAGCTCAAGCCGAAGTTGTCCCAAACCACCGATTAGATTACCTAGAGCCAACGTGAGAGTTAGAAAACCAAGCGGGCGCTTCGTGTGTTTTTTGTTTTGTTTTTTTCAGAGCTGAGCTGGTCATGAGTCACAAGCCTATAGGTTCTTGAAAGACTCCTTTTTGATTGGCCGGAAGATACCTGGTCAAACATGTTCAAGAGCAGCCTGCAACCGGTGGAGTTTAAGTCCGACACTGTAACATTCTTATTGAAAATAATTTATTGGACAGATGGTTTCATGATGACACTGGTTTTATATATATAAATAATAATAATAATAATATTGAGAGTAACTATGTTAAGTCTAAAAATGACCACTAGGCAACATGACTTGTGCTTCCTATTTGATAGCCCTGTTTTGTTTATTTGTTATTAAGCGCAAAGCTAAACAATGTGCTATGCTTACCACAGGAATTAAAACACGATTCTTAGCGTTATAAGCCCTTAGACTCACCGCTAAGCTACTGGGTGACAGAGCGTCTGACAGTCACTAGACGTGACAACCATCTGATATTAGGATCACTAGAATCTAAAAGACAAAGATAGATATCCGACTGTTTTTCTTCAAATAAGAATATAAAACGTTATGTCAAATTTAGGGTATAGTCTCACATTAAACAGAACTGAAACGAAACTTTGATGTTATTTGCCAGATGTTCAATGAGTTTTACAATAATATTACACTGTATTGTTATCGCTTTACGTTTATAAGTACGCAGATATAATTCCTTCAGACAAAACAAAACTCAGCAAAAGAGGGTGAGAAAACATTGTTTTAAAAACAAATTCTTCACAACTGAGAACTGAACCTCAGATTTCAGCGTTGTAAGTTCGTAAATTTATCATCAGAGGATACGAACAGAGAGGCTTTACAGTATAATATCGTTCGTAGTTCTTTATTAAGATTTTTTCAAGACACCAACTAGGGGATTAAGAACAAGTTTCCTGTGTGCCGGCGCCTAGCAACGCTTCTGGATAAGTGTAAAAATACCTCTGGCTAACAGAAGTGTAATTATAACCTAAACCAACACACGAAGCACTTTAAAGAAATAATCAATAATTTTACTAACCTCCAGGTAGAGATCTTACAGACGTGACGGATAGCGTATGCGTCTCATTATTTTTTGTCAGTATGTTTATGTTAATGCAGAGAACTGCAGAATAATTTTATTTTTGAATATACTAGGAGGTAGGTTTTCAGTCCGAGAATAGGAAGGATATTCGTGTCCCAGATACAATAATCGATATGTTTTATATTACTGTTTGCAAAATATTTCTTGAGAATCAAATATCGAATTGTCATAACTCGTAAATAATCCGATTCTACGCAGTAATGCACGCACTACTGCAAAAAGAAAGTAGTGGGTATTTTAACCTGAACATATTATGCGATACTTGGGCTGGATGAGCCCCGAAATTCCCTAATATTCAAGAATAATCATCATCGATTTAGGACCGCTGACCAAAGAGGAAGGTAAACAGCCAGAAACACCCGCTCCTTGTAAGACTACTTTAAACCAAATAGTCAAATAAACTGTCACGCCTATAATACTATTACAGCTGAGAACTGCGAAGTATGGTTCAGCGACATATCACAGCTCGAACCTTAGACCTTATGAAGAGCAACCAGTGGCCACGCCTGATCCTCGAAGTTCTTAGAAAATAAACCAATTACGTATAACATATTTCGTGCGACCATTGTTTATTGGGTACTCAAACGAAATAGACACGTGGCATGCAGTATCGATATATTTCTGAAATAAAGTAAAATGTATTTTCAACATCGCAGGTACTAAACGCAGTTAACTATTACTCAGTTATACATGTCTTACAAACCCAACCAAAGTTCTGGATTACAGATTAGGGTTACCAGAGATCAAGGTACTGTTAGGTTGTTTGCTTGTTTTGAATTTCGCGGAAAGCTACATGAGGGCTATCTGCGCTTGCCGTCGCTAATTTAGCAGTGTAAGATTAGAGAGGAGTTAGCTAGTCATTATCATCCACCCTTAACTCTTGGGCTAATCTTTTAGAACAAATTGTTGGATTGATCGTAGCATTATAACATCCCACAGCTGAAACGTCGAGCATGTTTGGTGTGACCCGTGACCCTCAGATTACAAGTAGAAATCTCCCTAACCACCTGGCCATGATCAATGTAATCTCGTCGGTTCTCGTAGACGAAAACGAATTACTAAATGTGTTTTGTCTGTTCCTCAAGCACGTCAGTTTGGAAAATTATAGACATCTATATAATTATAATATTACTGTCTGTTGTACGTCCATGTAAGTACTTCACAGGATGTGGATGGATCTTCACCCAGGTTAGTATGGAGGTTCATTGGGTCCATGGGAAAATATGTAAACTTACGTTTTCGGAAATTGTGTTTCGCAATTTTTCTATAAGTTCCTTACAGTTACACAGAGGGGAAGCAACTCTATGAACTCATTAGATAACCTTTCATTAACCAATAATTTATATAACTTCCATAGACGTGGTGGGTACTCAAGCTAATACATACATATCACTGGGCGGTATTGTTACTTAGTTCTTTATATCCTTCCTTAGACGGGGCGGGTACTCCAGCTAAAATATACTTATTACTGGGCGATATTGTTACCTCATTCTTTATATAACTTCCGTATTCAGGGCGGGTACTCCAACTAATATATACTTATCACTGGGCGATATTGTTACCTAGTTCTTTATATAACTTCCATATTCAGGGCGGGTACTCCAACTAATATATACTTATCACTGGGCGATATTGTTATTTAGTTCTTTATATAACTTCCGTAGACGGGGCGGGTACTCAAGCTAATACATACATATCACTGGGCGGTATTGTTACTTAGTTCTTTATATCCTTCCTTAGACGGGGCGGGTACTCCAGCTAAAATATACTTATTACTGGGCGATATTGTTACCTAGTTCTTTATATAACTTCCATATTCAGGGCGGGTACTCCAACTAATATATACTTATCACTGGGCGATATTGTTACCTAGTTCTTTATATAACTTCTGTATTTAGGGCGGGTACTCCAACTAATATATACTTATCACTGGGCGATATTGTTACCTAGTTCTTTATATAACTTCTGTATTCAGGGCGGGTACTCCAACTAATATATACTTATCACTGGGCGATATTGTTACCTAGTTCTTTATATAACTTCCATATTCAGGGCGGGTACTCCAACTAATATATACTTATCACTGGGCGATATTGTTACCTAGTTCTTTATATAACTTCCGTATTCAGGGCGGGTACTCCAACTAATATATACTTATCACTGGGCGATATTGTCACCTAGTTCTTTATATAACTTCCGTATTCAGGGCGGGTACTCCAACTAATATATACTTATCACTAAGCGATATTGTTACCTAGTTCTTTATATAACTTCCGTATTCAGGGCGGGTACTCCAACTGATATATACTTATCACTGGGCGATATTGTTACCTAGTTCTTTATATAACTTCCATATTCAGGGCGGGTACTCCAACTAATATATACTTATCACTGGGCGATATTGTTACCTAGTTCTTTATATAACTTCCATATTCAGGGCGGGTACTCCAACTAATATATACTTATCACTGGGCGATATTGTTACCTAGTTCTTTATATAACTTCCGTATTCAGGGCGGGTACTCCAACTAATATATACTTATCACTGAGCGATATTGTTACCTAGTTCTTTATATAACTTCCGTATTCAGGGCGGGTACTCCAACTAATATATACTTATCACTGAGCGATATTGTTACCTAGTTCCTTCTCCTTTTTTTTTCTCGTTTACTTTCATGTTTATTTCACTCCTGTCAAATTGAGATTGAAATATTATTGGAAAGCTGAACAAAAGGCTGTATTTATAGAACGATTCTGTAGGGTTTATTATTTTAATGATTGTTACCCGATAAAAAAAATGAATGTTGATAAACTTAAAACCGAATCTTACAACAACGGAACATTCTTGGCTTTAGTTGCCAAACAATTAGAAACAGTGATGAACAACAATTATTTTTTTAACCACTCCTTTATTTTAGTTGTTTTAGACTATTCGCTAATCGTGTGTCGTTCACAAAAAGTATTCGCTGTGGTCATATCTTATGCATTTTAAAATTACGTTCTAATCCGTTAAGAAATGGATATTTACAGAGAGAGAGAAAAGAAGAAAATTCGAGAGTATGAATTAGATGCTCGGAACACTTAAGGCACGTTGTCCTTTGTGGTAACGACATAGTTCGTGGTATTTTTAAAGCACAATTTTTTTCTTCTTTATGGTGATAATCATCTTAGAAACGTGTTCACGTGAGACAGCTCCCCACGCTCTCGCTTTTCTTCTCACGTGAGAGGAAACTCTACGTGCTGAATGGGTATACAAAATACATATTAATGGGGAACAAATTACTTAGGATTAACGTATTCGTTTCTTGTTACGTGTATGAATTCACTGTGGCCCCCATCTTTCACAAATATTTACTGAATATGACGTCTCGACAAAATACAAAAGATTTCGAAACTAATTTTCTCACAAGTCTTACTTAAAGTATTTCAAAAGTGGTGCTAGTGTTTGTTTCTTTGTTTTTGAATTTCGGGCAAAGCTACACGAGGGATAGCTACACTAGCCGTCCCTAATTTTGCAGTGTAAGACTAGAGGGAAAGCAGCTAGCCATCTCCACCCACCGCCAACTCTTGGGCTACTCTTTTACCAACGAATAGTGGAACTGACAGTCACATTATAACGCCCCCACGGCTGAGAGGGCGAGCATGTTTGGTGTGACGGGGATTAGAACCCGCAACCCTCAGGTTACGAGGGTTCATAACAAGCATAAAATTTCTTTAATAAATTCTACCATTCAGTGTACATCAGCATTACATAAGTGTAAAATTCGCGTCGTTAAAAATCTATTGAAGTTACTAACTTCTTCTAGTGATTCGGGAAATATCAAAAGTTAAGGAATTCGCGCATAACAACAAATACGATCTATTTCAAGTATGTTTTGATACTGCCTCATTCTTAGTGAAGTGTTACAAATTCGTGGTTGGCCATGCTGAGAATTATTTTACAATTAATGTATGACTTTGATCTTATGTAAAAGAGGCCCAGCATAGGCAGATCATTAAGGCACTTGACTCGTAATCTGGTGATCGCGAGTACGAATCATAGTTCCACCAAATACGCTCGCCCTTTTAACCGTCGGGGCGTTATAATGTTACGATCAATCCCACAATTCGTTGTTAAAATAGTAGCCCAAGAGTTGACGATGGGTGGTAATGACCAGCTAGGTACCTTTCCTATGGTCATTCACTGCTAGTGTAGACAGCTCTTATATAGTTTTGCGCGAAACTGAAACAAAACACGTAATAGAAGCTGGATTATATGGATCCTAAAATTCTGCAAGTAATGGTTGAGAATAATGATTCAGGTTTATTTAGATCTTGGGCTACTCTTTACCAACGAATTGTGGGATTGCCTCATTCTGAGTGAAAGTGTTACAAATTTGTGGTTGGCCATGCCAAGAATTATTTTACAATTAATGTATGACTTTGATCTTAGGTAAAAGAGGCCCAGCTTAGGCAGATGATTAGCGCACTCGACTCGTAATCTGGTGATCACGGGTATGAATCATAGTCCCACTAAATATGCTCGCCCTTTCAGCCGTCGTGGTGTTTTAATATGATGATCAATCCCACAATTCGTTGTTAAAATAGCAGCCCATGAGTTGACTGTGGATGGTAATGATAATAACGCCCCCATGGCTGAAAGGACAAGCAACTTTTGTGGAGCGGGAAATGAAATCCACAGCCCTCAGATTATGAGCGAAGCGCCCTAAACACCTGACCTGTCTAGTTAATCTAAGTATCCAGTAACCACGAAATCGCACCTCACACTCTGGGGCCGTATGGGGGCGCTACAAAACTTCCTGTGAGATCTCACTCTTCTGTAAGACAAGAGTTGGCGGTGAATGCTGTTGAACTTTTCTCTATTCGATACGTTAAGAATGGTTGTGCACTTTGTGTGAAAAAGTTTAAAACAAACCCAAGTTTTTGAACATATACGTATATGCAGCAGAGTTGAGGCACGTGACTCATCTCTCCACCATACAGATAAATAGAAACCGATATTTATCATTTAAAAGATGAGCAGACGATATACATATAATATTTTGGTCTCAAAGTAAGGTCACATGTTTAAAAAAACGGTTCCGTGAGTTCATTATTTTATGAAAGATAAGTAGGGTTGTAGTTATTTATTATCAGATAGAAACGGCTTAATCGAGGAAATCATGACGTCAGCTTGCTTTTGATCAATAAAACCAACCATTATCTTCGATTAGCTTCTGTATCTTTAAAGAAGTGTGACCTCATTTCTTGCGACAAGTTTAAAATTAGAGCAGTTACGTAGCTTTTACTTAAGCCTACTACATATGGACGATACGGAATAATGAGTGGAGTTGTTGGCCAGTGTCAATGGGTGATTACGTTTCAGATCTTGTCGTGAGACGTTAACAAGAAAACTCTGCCCACATTTCTTGTTCTACAGAAGTAATATGGTCTTCTGACGAAAGCAGAATTTACACTAACACTGGTCAACTTGAAATTCATAACCATGTTTGTAAGTAGAGCTAATAATATGTAGGCATTTTTTGTCTTTGTCAAGTTCATTTCCAGGAATTTTCCAATAATACAAAACTTGACGTTTTATTACAGAAACTCAGTTTACTGAAATTTTGTTTGTTTTTTGAATTTCGCGCAAGGCTACACGAGAGCTATCTGGGCTAGCGGTCCCTAATTTAGCAGTGTAAGACTAGTGGGAAGGCAGCTAGTCATATCATCACCCACCGCCAACTCTTGGGCTACTCTTTTACCAACGAATAGTGGGATTGACTGTAACGTTATAACGCCCCACTGGGTAGTGATGACAAGCTGCCTTCCTTCTAGTCTTACACTGCTAAATTAGAGACGGCTAGCGCAGATAGCTCTCGTGTAGCTGTGCGCGAAATTCAAACACAATGTTAATGATAAGATAAACTATGGAAATAAAACATGAAACAAATGTATTTCTTAAAAACAACTGATTTATTATTATTATTTATTTATTATAGCCACAACCAGCGGTGGGTTCTGGGCAACTACCCCTTTTGTCCATTGCATAAAACAGCCCTGATTCTGGTACTAAGTTTAATCACAAGAAACAATTTCTTGTAGCAAGTAGGGCATGTAACTGTTAAAGTGTGGAATCCAACAACAAACAGCACCATCTTGGTGTGGAACCTAACAACAAACAGCATCAACTTGGTGTGAAACCCAACAACAAACAGCATCATCTTGATGTGAAACCCAATAACTAACAGCACCATCTCGGTGTGGAATCCAACAACAAACAGCACCATCACGGAGTTGAATCCAACAACAAACAGCACCGTCTTGGTGTGGAATTCAACAGCAAACAGTACCATCTTGGTACAACTTCTTTCTAACACACACACTGATGTATATTGACCCGATTCGAAGATTTCACAGAGATGAGGGCGCTTCTTTAGAACAACATTTCTGAACATTTTCTACTAAAAACCAACTTTGAGAATTGAAGAAAATGACAAAACGAAAAACAACTAATTACAAAAATAATGAATGAATGCTTACATTCCAAAATAATATTATCGCTAAATATAACTTACGAAGCCGTGATGTAACACTGATGCATCCTTATTTAGAAACAGAATTACTGGAAGTAAAATCTTGATGAATATAAAACAGTTCAGTGATATAAAAGAGAGATGGAATAAAAACATGAGCAGAGCTTTAATGGTTATACACTATATAATGTATAAAACCAGAAGTTCTTGCAAGCAGACAGCATGTGTAAAAATGTATTCTGTCGTGCTGAACGAGATGTTTATTTGTTTCTAGTTAACCACAAAGCTACATAAAGGACTAACTGTGTATCGAATCCTGGTTTCTAGCGTTGTAAATCCAAAGACATACCGTTCCGCCACTGAAGAGAGCAAGAGAACGAGATTGCAAGCCTCGTAAAATTTGATGGGTTGGTTCATATAAACCATATACCAGTACGTATATACAGGCTGGAGTACCCGTCCCCTGAACAAAAGTTATGCAAATTCATGATTAATGAAATGTTATCTCTGGCCATAAAAAGCTGCTTTCCTTATATTTAATTGTAAAAAAACGCATGAACTCCCAATAAAACCGCAAAATTGAATTTTCCGTGCATCTCTCCATGGAACTGACGAACCTTGACACTAAATTTGGTGAAGTTAGTTTAACAAGGGGAGAAATAGTGATAAAAAAACAAACGCCAAAAAAACTGTAAAATGCAATGCAAAATTAAATATCTGTAAGTTTCTTTCAGTGGACAAACCAAGTATGGTGAACATCCATCCACAGAAGGTGAGGTAATGGTAAAATACGTAATACTGTATGTACCTCGACAAGGACCTAATTAACCTCCATAACACTTCTAGGAAGTAGTTACATGAACATACAACAAACAGTAGTACTATATTTATACAGATATTTCCTTTATACAGATTTAGTTCGTTTGCTTGTTTCTTTTTCAAACATTAACAGCACGTCTATTGTGTACCTTTCCTACATTTTGGCATAGTATAATAATTACACGTAGCTATTTTTCCATAGTGCATTGTGGGATATGATTCAGTTTGTGTTCGACACTTCCCCAGGCTTAGTTTGAAAAAAACTCTTATACTGCTAGACCATTATCAATTAAATAAACTGTATTCTCCAAGCAGTAGTCCACTGATGAATAATAATAACATCACCATATTGTACTTACCAATTCTCTGTCTCACCAAGAGTTCCTGACGGAGTTTGGAGAGGTACTCTGTAGCCAGTAGTCCACTGATAAATAACAAATAACATCACCATATTGTACTTACCAACTCTCTGTGTCAGCAAGAGCTCCTGACAGAGTTTGGAGTGGTATGTTGTAGCCAGTGGTCCACTTTTGGATCTTATATAGCATCACCATATTGTACTTACCAATTCTGTCTCAGAAAAAGTTCTTGAATGAGTTTTAAATGGTATGTTTAAAGACTTGGATTCCCAATGTATATAGCACTACCGATAATATAACTGTCTTCACTTTACCACAGTCAACCCCAAGGACATTGCTGAAAGATACACGTATTTCACCCGTTTCGTGGAGTTATCGCAATCTCTTTGTACACGCATCATCAAACAGGACAGGATTTTGAACCGAAACGACACGTTCTTCTAATCCACATAGCTTGTCTAATTGGAATATATGTATACTGAGTACTAAAGATGAAACGAATTCCTTATCGTAAATGAGATGGATCGTGAAAAAGCTAATAACATGTCGAGATAAACTGATGACATCACAACCACTACAGTTACGACACGTATACACAAACCGCCATGTAATTACAAATCTATATCATGTCATCTATTTGATCACAAATAGGCAGTACGCAACTCATGGGAGGTTCCTTGTTATTAAAGTTCTCTCACACGAAGCTTCAATCAGTTCTTACATTGCATAATATCTTATGTACAATATCACGCTCATGTAGTTGCTTTCTTCCCTATATCTAAATTTTCCTTCTTTTTGGAGTATAATGCCTAGCCATTTTTAATTTAGCAGTGTAAGACTAAAGGGAAGGCAGTTAGTCATCACCACCCACCGCCAACTCTTGGGCTACTATTTTACCACAGAATAGTGGGATTGACAACACGTTATAATGCCCCCACGACTGAAAGGGCGAGAATGTATAGTGCGACGGGGATTCGAACCCGCGACCCTCAGATTATAAGTCAAACGCCTTAATCCACTTGGCCATGCCAGGCCAGGATTTAATGAAGAATGACACTTTGTAAACTTTGTGATTTAATTGTGTAAAACAACTCTATAATAATTACAATTTTAGTTAGAGTTTGTTGAAGAAAGACACTTTATAAACTTTGTGATTTAATTGTGTAAAACAACTCTATAATAATTACAATTTTAGTTAGAGTTTGTTGAAGAAAGACAATTTATAAACTTTGTGATTTAATTGTGTAAAACAACTATTTAAAATAGTTACAATTTTAGTTAGAGTTTGTAGAAGAAAGACACTTTATAAACTTTGTGATTTAATTGTGTAAAACAACTCTATAATAGTTACAATTTTAGTTACAGAATTTGTTGAAGAAAGACACTTTATAAACTTTGTGATTTAATTGTGTAAAACAACTCTATAATAGTTACAATTTTAGTTACAGAATTTGTTGAAGAAAGACACTTTATAAACTTTGTGATTTAATTGTGTAAAACAACTCTATAATAGTTACAATTTTAGTTACAGAATTTGTTGAAGAAAGACACTTTATAAACTTTGTGATTTAATTGTGTAAAACAACTCTATAATAGTTACAATTTTAGTTACAGAATTTGTTGAAGAAAGACACTTTATAAACTTTGTGATTTAATTGTGTAAAACAACTCTATAATAGTTACAATTTTAGTTACAGAATTTGTTGAAGAAAGACACTTTATAAACTTTGTGATTTAATTGTGTAAAACAACTCTATAATAATTACAATTTTAGTTAGAGTTTGTTGAAGAAAGACACTTTATAAACTTTGTGGTTTAACAGAATTTGTTGAAGAAAGACACTTTATGTGTAAAACAACTCTATAATAAATACAATTTTAGTTAGAGTTTGTTGAAGAAAGACACTTTATAAACTTTGTGGTTTAATTGTGTAAAACAACTCTATAATAAATACAATTTTAGTTAGAGTTTGTTGAAGAAAGACACTTTATAAACTTTGTGATTTAATTGTGTAAAACAACTCTATAATAGTTACCATTTTAGTTACAGAATTTGTTGAAGAAAGACACTTTATAAACTTTGTGATTTAATTGTGTAAAACAACTCTATAATAGTTACAATTTTAGTTACAGAATTTGTTGAAGAAAGACACTTTATAAACTTTGTGATTTAATTGTGTAAAACAACTCTATAATAATTACAATTTTAGTTAGAGTTTGTTGAAGAAAGACACTTTATAAACTTTGTGGTTTAAGTGTGTAAAACAACTCTATAATAAATACAATTTTAGTTAGAGTTTGTTGAAGAAAGACACTTTATAAACTTTGTGGTTTAAGTGTGTAAAACAACTCTATAATAAATACAATTTTAGTTAGAGTTTGTTGAAGAAAGACACTTTATAAACTTTGTGATTTAATTGTGTAAAACAACTCTATAATAGTTACAATTTTAGTTACAGAATTTGTTGAAGAAAGACACTTTATAAACTTTGTGATTTAATTGTGTAAAACAACTCAATTTTAGTTAAGAATTTGTTAGTTATAATTTTAGTTAAAACAACAGAATTTGTTGAAGAAAGACACTTTATAAACTTTGTGATTTAATTGTGTAAAACAACTCTATAATAATTACAATTTTAGTTAGAGTTTGTTGAAGAAACACACTTTATAAACTTTGTGATTTAATTGTGTAAAACAACTCTATAATAGTTACAATTTTAGTTACAGAATTTGTTGAAGAAACACACTTTGTAAACTTCAGTAGTCATTTCTTTAAATTCTCTTTTCTTGGTAATCGTTCCAAACGCTTCCACGTACAAAAGATCTTACGACTCTGTTATTATGCCAAATATATACTTTATTCTTTATATCGTATAACGCTTTTAGGCTTAAAAGCTGCCCATGATGACTATCGAAATCAATAACTTTGTTCAGTCGTCTAACGTGATTGGTCGATCTGCAGCAAATTCACAACATTGCTTGTGTTTGTTTTTGTTTTTCTTTTCTTTTTTTCGAACTTACAACCAAGATGCGGGTTTTGATTCCCCGCTGTGCTCAGAGATTTTGAGCTAAAACATCATCATCAACAACCCTAAAAGGAAGTTTTTGTTTGTTCCTCGACAGAAGGTTGGCAACTTTAAATCTAATATTCGCAATAGTAATTTTACATTTTAATAGATTATATCTTATTGTTTTAAGTTCTACTGATTAATTTTTTTTAATTTCGCGCAAAGCCACATGAGGGCTATCTGCGCTAGCCGTCCATAATTTAGCAGTATAAGACTAGAGAGAAGGTAGCTAGTCATTATCGCCCACCGCCAACTCTTGAGCTAGTCTTTTACCAACAAATGGTGGGATTGACTGCAACATTATAACATCCTCGCGGCTGAAAGGGTGAGCATATTTAGTGTGACGGGGATTCGAACCCACGACCCTCAGATTATGAGTCGAACGCTTTAACCCACCTGGTCATGCCGGGCCTCTACTGGTTAAAACAGAAAAACAAAAATATAATACCACTCTTTTTACAACTTCTGTTAACAGACAAAGAAAACAAGGCAATAACAGAGGTAAAGGGAGTCAAATTTTTAGAACAAAATATCAGACAAATTAAAAAAATAGCAAACCAGTAACTAACAGTGACAGTAACTAATAGTGACAGTAACTAAGAGTGAGTAACTAATAGTGACAGTAACTAACAGTGAAATTCAATATAATGAAGTTAGTTTCTGTTTCATTCTGATAATATTTAAATAACATATTTTTATGTGAGGGCGGAAAACACTTTCATTGTCAGGGCGTCAAATAGTCTACCTGAGCAGTGCCCTTTCTGTGAATTTAACCTGGGAGATAAGACGTACAAATTAAGGTATAAGAATCGCGAATTAATTACATGTTTGATATAATCAAATAGGGACTCCTATGTCTACCATGGTTCCAGTGTCGCTAATAGCGTTTGCAATTAGCTTGTTACCTATGTCAGTTTTGTTTCTTGGTTGGTTGGTTGTTTCTAATTAAATACAAAGATACATAATGTGATATCTGTGCTCTGCTCGCCACGGGTATTGAAACTCGGATTATAGCGTTGTAAGTCCATATACATATCACTTTTTACCTGAGAGGTGTCAGTTTAGCTGTAGAGCTTGATAGCTAATTTGTTGACACCAGAGTTAACAAAACAGTTTGAAAGCTTATTTGTTGACACCAATGTCCACAAGACCAGATAAACCGAAGAAAACTGGACGCTTGCCGAAAAATTAATAATGTTTTAAAAAATAAGACATTAAAAAAGAAGTTATTGCTGTTGTTTATTATTAAGCATAGAGCTACACAATGGGCTATGTTTGCTCTGCCTACTACGAGCATCGAAACCCTGTTTCTAGGAATATAAATCCTCAGGCATACGACTAGGAAGCATATAAAAAGAAAACTATGAAACTAATCCAATAACGTTGCTTTTATTTCGGTCAATACGATATCAAAAATAAATTTACCTCATTACGAAAGAAGGAAAAATGTATAGTTTTTACTTTCCATTCCGAAGGTGAACATATAATATGAAATTAAAGAACGAGCTGAACAACCGCCAAGTTCTTGTTATATTTTTGTTTAAAGAATGGTGAAGTTTAGAGTCAACGCTCGTCGTCAAGTCATACAACTTACAGCCTAGCTAGTTCGAAACGCCACGCTTCTTTAAATAAAAATATCACAAAACTTGGCGACTGTTCAAATTGTTCTTTAATTGTCGCCTATGCAGTTTTAACTACATATACATTTCTTTTTGTAAAATACACAATATGACACCACTCTCGACACGACTCCATGCTTGGCTCAATTAAAACATCAACAACTCCACCAGCATCAAGCTAGGGCCACGTACCCTCCAGCCACACGACAGTACAATTGAAAGGGAGGTTGACAGAAGACACACGTTGCTGACAAGTGTATATGTGTCACATTTAGTTATCACGAAACGACAAGTGTGTTTTGAGACTCTAAAGGCATGAACTAAGTCAGGGCTACGACATATCTTCACGCTTTCTTGGTTTGTCATCGTAATAACTTGTGTTAACACACGTGGCATCATCTGTCAAAAATCGAAATTGAGTTGGGTTTTTATGTGGGTGGTTTCCCCACTGATGAACAAATTACAATGATGGTGGGGGGAAGGGGCAGTAGAAGGGCACGTGTTAGATTATTCAATAAACTTCAAAAGCTTTCTTCTACTAATCGTAACCTCTAACTCAAATACTGACAAGTACAAATATTAACATTCTATCCAGCGAACGAACATCTTTAAAAGGGGAACCCTAAACCGATTATTCAAAGCAAAACAGCTTACCCATAAATCTCTACAGTAAGATCAAACTGACGTCAATATGCTTTTTCTCTAAGGATAACTGTCAGTTTGTATGTTTAGAACGAAAAATACGGTCCTTAACAATTTGTGATGGAATCTTGCGGTATATACAAATTAACTCTACATGAACACTAAAACTACAGGAGGACAAATATAACAAAGTTTTCCTTGTTTTCATCCGAAGAATTTAAATGTGATCCAAAAAATGTTTAACTACCCTGAATGTTCGATACCCTGAATCGAATACGTAAGTTAGACATATACCTACACGTACGATACGTTTGAATCAATGTAGTATAGGTAGCTTTAATCGTTTGTTTTGGAATTAAGCACAAAGCTACAGAATGGGCTGTCTCTACCCTGCCCACCACGGGTATCACAACCCGGTTTCTAGCGGTGCGAGTCCGCAAATATACCGCTGTGCCACTGGGGGGGGGGATAATTATTCACTCCAACATGTTTTTCAGTCATTAATTCAATCATTAATGTATTAGAACGGTATTTAAAACGAACTCGTATACAAACCAGAATATCTCCAGTTTGAAGTTTTCTTTTTACCAAGGTATTTGGATGTTTAACTAGAAATTCTGGGGCAAATACCTGTTATTTTATAATGAGTTACAACTTACCACAGTATACTAAAAACTGCTGATTAACAACACAACTTTCTCCACTATCTCTTGGCTATTACGGTATTTTCGAACATGAAATATTTATAACGTACCCATGGTTACGCAGACTGCGTACGAATATAAAGCAACGAAACGGACTTTATTCCAGACATACTTCAAGTACCTAACACTGATACGAATTACGTTTAATCATCTTTCACATCGAAACGTCCCCTGATAGGTCTTGTTTGGTTGTTTAATTTCGCGCAAAACTACACGAGGACTGTCTGCGCTATCTGTCACTAATTTACCAGTGTGAAACTTCAGGTAAGACAGCTAGTCATCATCACCAACCGCCAACTGTTGGGCTACTCTTTTACCACTGAATAGTGGGATTGACTGCATATTATAACGCTCCCACACTGAAAGAGTGAGCATATTTTGTGTGACAAAAATTCGAGTTCGCAACCCTCAAATTACGAGTCAAGCACCCTAACCACTTAGCCATGCCGGGCCCCACTGACGAGTCAGCGGTAAGTCTGTAGTCATACAACGCTAAACTCCGAGGTTCAATCCCCCACGGTGGACAGAACGTAGACAGTCCATTGTATGGCTTTGCGCTGAAAACGTATAAAAATAACTTCTATGTTTGTCGTATCTCAGCCGGTTTGATATTAAAGGAACGGCTTCGTCGGGATTGGATATAGTGATTAACATGTTATTATTTACCTTCACTCATACCTTCTTATAAATACTAATATAATAATCTGCCTTTGATGTTGTGGTCAGTTAACTCGGTCCGGGATCGCAAATACTAATTATCCTGAATCATGAGTGAAATTAATTAAAAAAAAATAATAAAACGTTTCGCGTTAAAACAAACGTAATTAAACTGTTGCTAACAAAAGCCGCAAATCTAATTGTGGCGGGCAACGACCTAAATATTACAGGTCATCGAAACAGCTGTTCAAGGTTTAGTTGTGTTGTTGTTTTTTTTAATGGCAGAGCAACATTAGGCAATCTGTTGTGTTCATCGCGGGGGAACCGAACCCCAAATTTCAGCGTTGTAAGTATGTAGATTTACCGTTCACCCAGTTGTTAAAGTAATGAGTGATACAAAAACTGTGTTTGTCCTATCCCAATCGAGCTGATGACCCCCAGTACTGGGTAACGGACCTCCGCAGCAATGAATGTAATACAGTTCTAAAAAATAAGCCACGAACTGTAACAATCTAAAAATCGCCATCTGGTGTATGATATTGGAAGCTAGGAATCGTTTTTAAATCGTTAAATGCATCAATGCATAGTATTCCGCCTATTTTGTGTATGTGTATGGAGGGGGAGATTGAACAATATATCCACGCATTTATATAAACTTGATGAAACCCGAAGTAACCGACCTCGACTTTCTCTCACTCCTCACGATAGGTCAATCGATCTGCCAACGAATTAACTTCCACCAATGAGATTGCAGGTTTGCAACTAGAAGAACAATTATTATTTTTCTGCCAAAAGAGGTCCTTCTAACAGCTGTAAATGATTTAAGAACGAGCCGTCATAGTATCGTGACGAAAAGATAACAACTCCTTCTGAATCTCATTTTGTCACATAATCCCCATACTCGTGGGTGAGGCTGTTGTTTTTTTTTAACAAATTTCATACATTTTGATTTAGTTTATATGTAACAACACGACCTACTTCACAGCTACAAAAAATGGCCAAACACAACAACAAGAGAAAATTTCAATTTTCATATAGAATATTAAAAGATAATGATATAATATAGATGAACGATTCTCAACTACCCAAAATAACAAAGATATGTTTAAACGAAACGATGATAGATGGGAAGAATACGACGAGAGGATACAAAAGATGTCATGATGACGTAAAACCTCGTTAAGATAATAATCGGGGAAAAATGTACTTATTGCTGTGAACATTTTAAGACAACGACATCTAGCAGCTTGACAACGTGACAAGTGAAACCCGAGACACGAAGGTTATTTTTTTCTTTGTAGTTAATGACTGTCGTGTTCCTTTTGGTAAATAAAAATCTCGTTAACTCTTGGCATAGAATCAAAAAAACAACACATTATTATCAGATCATTAGCTATCTAAATTATAAAGAAAAACAGAAGCATACACACATTAATTACAAATGACTGTCGCCATTAATGTTGATTGCAATAAAAAAAGTCCCGTCAGTGACTCAGCAGTAAGCTTGAGAACTAATATCCCCAAAATTTTGGGTTCCATACGCTGATAGCTCATCATTGTGTAGCCTTATTCTTTAAAAAAACAAAAAGAAGTAACAATTTCAGGTTCGATTATGTACATCTATGTAAAATCAGTTATTTCAACCGATTACAATCACTACCTTCACAACAAACTCGGTTAGGGTTAAAAATAAACCTAACTATACATTTAGGAACAATCAGTTATTTTAACCGATTACAGTCACTACCTTTACAACAAACGTGGTTAGAGTTAAAACTAAACCTAATTGTATATTTATGTACAATCAGTGATTTTAATTATCTTTACAACAAACTCAGGGTTAAAACTAAACCTAACTGTACATTTATGTACAATCAGTAATTTCAACTGATTACAGCCTTTACAACAAACTCGTTATTATTGGCTATCTAAATTGTAAGACAAAACAGAAACATAAAAACATTAATTACAAGCGACTGTCCCCATTAATGTTGATTGCAATGAAATTCGACATGTCTATTTGGGTGGCAGGTGCGATTGTCCATCTATAGACGCATCAAGTTAAGCTACAATAATTTATTTTGAGACTTTTATTAGTTTTTTATTCACTGAGGCATAAATAGATTTTAAAATATATAAGGTAAGAGAAGAAGCTTTCGAAATAACTTTCACATCATCCAAAATATTTGCAATATAAACAAGCATTTTTCTTGCTAAAAATTATTATGCCAAGTTTAACACTAATGTGCAAATTTGTACGCATCACATCAGTAAGCCTAATTTCACACTAATTCTTATAGGGTTTTTGTTTTTCAAGGCAGTGCGTGAGTACGTATAAACAAGCGTATTTGAATGTTTTATATGCAGTACTGTATTTCAAAGATTCAACTTTTTGATAAAAATATTGAAAAAATATGAAACAATAGCAGCGGCACTTGAAATTATTTCAGACAAGATTAAAGCCTGAGGCCAAAACTTTAGTTAGATATCACATCGATCAAGAGATGACGGAGCTATGTGTGTGTGGTTTTCTTATAGCAAAGCCACATCTGGCTATCTGCTGAGTCCACCAAAAGGAATCGAACCCATGATTTTAGCGTTCTAAATCCGTAGACTTACCGCTGTACCAGCGGGGACAACGGAGCTAATGAACTAGAATTCGTGAACAAGAAAAAACTTGGAACCATTTTATAATCGGTTATGTCGCAACTAAAATTTACTTATTTTGACCTAAACATTTATGAACCACATAAAACTTCATGGAGTGTTTGTGTTGAAAACGATGTTAGTTTTCTTTCGTGACAATAATGAAAGATATTAAAATAAGTGTTATCGTTTATATTGTCATCCAACTTTCACAAATATCAGATAGTTGTAAGTAATTTGGTATAGTAAATGCGTTTAAATCACATTTATTCAACTGGTTCACACAATTTCAGTCACAGTCACCCAAATATAGTGTCAATCAAATTAACGATTACAAATGACTGAAATTTTGGAGAAAAAAAAAGAAGGGAACAGTTTAACAGAAATGTTTATATGTATAGAAATTAATCACAATATTCTGAATCGCGTTTATGGATGTTTGCCCCTAAAGGAGAGAGCTCCACCTTTTGAAAGTACTCGGGTTATAGGGTTTTTTATTCATTTTGTATCAAGACTTCTTGAACCCACGTGTTTTTCTGATATTATCATAAGCCTAAAACTGATGGTTTGTGCAACTCATTTCATATCTGTTCGACTAACTATCGACCACTGGATTCTGATATGTCTACTTCTATAACTTGAATGCAATGTAGTCAATGAACTAAACACTATAAACAAAGTTTTAAAATAATCTAAAACCAATGTCTGTGTACGTATACTGTTGATTTATAAATATTCACGTACTTACACTCATTTCTTCTGTAGGATAAAGAGTGAATGAACAGGCATCTTGATTCAGCACACAATAGAAAGGTTCCCAGCGTGGTTCTAACTTTGGACTGCGTCGTGAATTCCACCTTCCACTTGTCTGGGGTTCCGGAAAGTTTTCTTTGTCTGAAGTGAACAAAATTAACATTACAGTTTTCTAGATTACTCAACTTACATACCTTAACTTCACTTTTCTTGCGCCGTATATTTATCAGATTAATATCCACAAAAGTTATATGTTATTGGATAGTTTCATCAATAGATTTAATCGATGTGGGATAAAAAAACTGTCGTTTAAAGAAAGTAAAACAATAATGGTACCTATTGTTGTCTTACAACATTTTCAAATTTCTGATACAACGATCAGCGAATCATATCAATTTTTTGTTGTTTTATTTACGTGCAAAGTTATTTAAGGGTATCAGCGCTAGCCGTCGCTATTTTCGAAGAAATAAAGTAGACCGAAGACAGTTCATCCGCACCACTCACCGCCAAATTTTAGTCTACCTCTTACCAGAGAATACTAGTGTTGACTATCATATATATTTGTCAAGCGACAAAGATAGATTTAAAGAACTTAGCCTACTAGTATTTATATTGTCTAGCACACTGTGGTTAGGGCGTTCGACTCGTAATCTGAGAGTCGCGGGTTCGAATCCATGTCACACCAAACATGCTCACTCTTTCAGCCATGGGAGTGTTATAATTTGACGGTCAATCCCATTATTAGTTGGTAAAAGAGTAGCCCAAGAGTCGGCGGTGGGTGGTGATGACTAACTACATTCGCTCAAGTCTTAAACTGCTTTGAGCAAAATCCATAAAGACAAACAACCATCCTCGAGGTAGTCCAAAATACACGTCACTAACGCGCAACGCCACGACCGCGACCATAAGAGAGAACAGGCCACAACTAAAGTTCTACAGCTAGTAACCAGACATCACTTGATTGATGTCTAATCAAAAACAAGCAGCGACATTTTCTACACTAAGTTTGATGAGTTTGTTTTTGCGGTAGCAGGCGAAAGCGTATTGGGTAGGACCGGTAGGTGGTCCGTAGGGTCTTTTACCCTCCGAAGTAGTGTGGTGACAAAAATGTTTGAGGGCCACCAGTCTAGCACGACGAGATTTAAGTGTACAGGAGCTAATTTCTTGATGTTTTATCAAACAACACTTACAACAATATTTAACGGTTTTCATTACCTGTATCGCTGGGTTATACCTAACAGTAAAGTGTGTGTCTGTTTTATACAAAGCCACATCAGGCTATCTGCTATGTCTACCGAGGGAAATCGAACCCCTAATTTCAGGGTTGTAAATCCGTAGATTTAACCGCTATAAACAGGAAAGGGAAAACACAGATTTTTCTATTTTTCGTTACATATTTAAATGTAGAAACCTGTTAACTGTTACAGCTTGGAAACAAGCGCCATAAAGATGTTCGTCAAATTTAAATTCTCTAAAATAAAATACACTGTGTTAATTTAACCGAGTTGGGTGTGGCTAAGTGGTTAGTCCGTCGGGCTGCAAACAGTAGTATCTAGTCATTCTAGTGTTAACGCAATAAAGCTTGTCATGATCCGCACTTTCAGCTGTAGAGCGTCATGAAATTGACAATGTTATTTGCTTCAAAGATGCAGATAAAACTCTTGTGATGGCGGGTGTCGTTGGCTACCTTCCTTCTGATCAATAGTTTGAAATTAGGGATAACTTTACCTGAATCCTGAGAGTGTTTAACCTGATCGTTGTGTAAAGTTAGTTGCTTTGGAAAAAGAGGTCGAACGTATCTGACCCTCCCAGGTTTCTAAGACCTGAAACTCAACATGGGAAGAACTACTTACTTGAGTTTAGTCTAGGAGAATAGCATTCAAAAGTTAAAAATTAATATTTGTCATAATATTATATACAATGTAAGTTTAACAGTGGAACAGGAGATTTATAACGATAGATTTCTATGAATCATCAGTTCGAGCCATCAGCTCATTATTGTCTATTTTGTGGACAATGCAACAATGTGTCACAGCTGCTATTTATCTATTAACGTCTTTTTCAAGCCCTCTGATTACTAACACATTAGACAGTCTTTATATGGTCAATGCGGCATACGACCGCCTATAACGAATACTTTAAGTAACACATCCGCGAGGTCTGATAAAACAACAACAACAAAGGAATCATTAAAGTTTATAAATTATGAACCATTGAGTCAACCCATAGTAAGACGAATGTGGTTTTTAATACATTACTCTTCTATTACGATTTTAAAAACCACACATTAATATATGTATTAAATATGACAATTAAAGCATTGTCCTCAAAAGATGGCGCTGCCAAAATATATCTATGAGCGGTAAAGTACAAACGTTTAGCTCAAAGCTCCGTCATCTTTTGACCGATTTAACATCTAATTACAGGGTCGAGCTCAGAAAATCAAACCACTTCTATTGATGTATTTGACCACACCAAAGGTCTCGTAGATTAATTTAGACTAATACTAACTAAATTAATTTCATTTTGAGATTAGGCTGGAATAGGTCTTGATGAGTAATAAAACCGAATCGGGTATACGCACGCCCCACTCTTGATATTGTAACGCACAAAAATATAACTAATAAAACAAACAAGCAAATATCTAAAAGATTAAATTACACTAATCCTGCCGAAAGGAATTTCAAGTGTTATGACTATTGATGATTCCTTCTTGTTTATTATTGGAAAATATATTTAATGTCAGTTTATTTTAAAGCGTCCATGGACAGCGCTAACCTAGAATAAAAATTTCCTTATAACATAATCAGAGTAATAAGAACCCCTCATCAATAGAGCACGGCACACGTGTGTATAGACTGACAACACTTTATTAACACCTTACTTGTATTTCATTTATCATTTTTTAACCTTGTAATTGAAATGTTACTTTTGTCTCCTTTGTGAAATATGAACATTTAGATCTCAGTTCGATTTGGGTGAATTGCTAGTATAAGATCTGAATGTGCATGAGCAATAATCTCAAAATATCCAACTCGGGAGTTACATTTCACCCATAACAGAGACGACGGAAATATGAGCCCTGTAGCATCCACACTTTTACTTATTTGACTTATACAGCAATTGTAACTTATATTATTATATTAACTTCTGGGGACATGCCCCCAGACCCCACTAGATTAGCAGCTCCTCATACTTTCAATCTATCTGCATGTCAAGTACATCCCCACTATACAACTCCTTGCCACTGTATACGATTTTTTTTAAAATTGAATATTTGGGTAAAACGAAAAAAGCGTTATATTTTGGTTATATTTTACTCTATCACATTCCAGCCATTTTGATATTTCAAGTACATTAAGGGTTTGTGAGAGATAATACACAAATTCATTCTGTTCTGTAAGATACGAAACTACCGATATATTTATCAAACTCTTATAACATTATCATTATAACAAGATAATATCTGAAAGAACTAATGAGCCTAAATTTGCTAACTTCAAGTCTAATAACTAGTCTTAGCATCACTCTTTCACGCTAATCCACATATCTCTTTCCTCTATTTATACTCAAGCCTAACAGCTCATAGCTTCGTGTCTTCATGATCACAAAGTGCTGACCTCTACTGATTATCCAAGTGAACCAAATATAATATACTTTAAAAAAAAAAAAATCTGTGCTCCAATTCCATGCCGTTTTCACTGGCGGAATAACCGCTTCCTGATTGTTCCAAACATGAAAAACAATAACAAGTACTAGCACGATTTCTCTCATCGTGAACGAGGTATCTGTCCCTGAGGCTTGAAAAAAGGTAGACAGGTGAGTGACCTCTATACAATTTATTCTCTAGTATGTTTATATCTAGTTTAAAACAGGATGCAGAGATGGATATACAGATAGGCAGAGAGATAGACAGACAATGTTCGTTGAAAACAGAATCGTAAAAAGGAAACTCGTAAGTTGTAGTTCCGAAATGTAAATGTTTCATTTTCTGAACCAATAAAAGTTTTAAGCTTTTCAAATAGTTCTTTGTCAGCCGCAATTATATCATTAACGTTTTAATTAGTTATATTCAAATTATAAGGCAAGTTTTTATTTTTTCTCTATTGTTTGAATATGATACCGGTGAAGAGGCTTAAATAATTTTATCTTAATAAATATTTTATAGGTCATTGAATTTCGCACAAAGCTACTCGAGGGCCATCTGCGCTAGCCGTCCCTAATTTAGCAGTGTAAGACTAGAGGGAAGGCAGCTAGTAATCACCACCCACCGTCAACTCTTGGGCTACTCTTTTACCAACGAATAGTGTGATTGACCGTATATTATAATGCCCCCGCGGCTGAAAGGATGAGCATGTTTGGTGTGACGGGGATTCGAACCCGCGACCCTCAGATTACGAGTCGAGTGCCTTAACCACCTGGCCACGTCGGGACCTGTGAGTTAGTGAAATAAAACCAACATTTGCCAACGTGGTACTTAAGTCTAGGAGATTTGTTATTACGATAATACATACCTCATTTTAATTTCTTTTAAAACAACAAAGTTGTGCTCGTAACGACGGTACTTAAGCCTACGAGATTATTACGATAATATATACCTCATTTTAATTGCTTTTAAAACAACAAAGTTGTAATTCGTAACGATTTAAACAGCTCGTTGTAATATATGGGTGTGTCACTAAATGACTTTTTACGTCAATGCATAACTATAGCTACTTATTTTGTCGCCTCCCCCCCCCTGCAGTGGCTCAGCGGCAACTGTGTGGGCTTATAATGGTACAAATTGAGTTTCTATTAACGATGTGGTTAGAATCTAGCTAAACAATTATGTAGTTTGTTTTTGTTTTTTTAATGATTTTATTTGCATAAATGGCACTCAACAGAACCTACTGAGCCCAGTGAGGTCTCAGCATTCACGTTTGGTTTCATCTCAAAATAAAATAATTTATTATGAATTTTAATTAATTTCTTATTACAGTCTATGATATATTTAAACTTTTGTTAATATTTCGAGACCGAACTTCAATCCTGAGGTTATTATTTGTCCTCATCAGATAAGCCTACTCATCCAATCAAGTATCTAGAAAAACGTAATAGCAAAACGAAACGGAATTGGTTGACTGTTCAAGAGGATTAAAGATGTAATAAACAGAAACGTTCACTTTTCCATTAATTTCAAAAACATTATTATTTTTAAATAGTAAAAGCAGCGTCTTTAAAAAAATATATAAAAAGAAACGTGCACATAACACTAAGAATATTTAGTTGTTGTTTTTCTGGCATTTCAAGCAGGAAAACTTTATTATATTACCTTTAATGAAAAACAATTATCTTTTATTTTGCGACACCTGGGGTGAAAAAAAAAACATGTATATTATTTGTTTCCGATTTTCTTGTAGAGCAATACTTACACATATCTGTCTCTGATTTTGAACTGAGAGGTTAGAAGAAATTCAACTAGTTAACAACAATGACCGCTAACTCTTAGGTTACTCTTATCTAATCGAATAGTGGATTTGACTTTCACTGTTATAATACATTCAGAAACCCAGTTTGCGGTGTACGGAGTCCATTTTTGTCTCAACGGTTTACTTGTTTTTTGAATTATATAAGGTTTATTGTTCCTTTCAAATACGAAGCCACAGTTGTGCGTTATATGTTAACATGGTGATATAATAAGAGCCATAAATTACATATAGGTTATACATTAACATGGAGATATAAAAGCTAAGGATTAGCTTTAGGTTACACATTAACATGTACATATAATAAATATTAAGGATTTTCCGAATTATAAATGGCAATATCATTACGGCTTTGTTCCAGAAGTATTAGGAAACAAAGGATAAAATCCTGGTGTATCTAAACAGGATGACCCATCACTTCCTGTTCTATTTGTCAGTTTCTGATACCCATGATCTACTAACTATTCTCTCTTTCCCCTTTTGTTAGATCATTTGTCTTTCCTTTCAGCCGTGAGGGCGTTATAAAGTTACGGTCAATCCCACTATTCGTTGATAAAAGAGTAGCCCAACAGTCGGCAGTGGGTGGTGATGACTAGTTGCCTTCCCTTTAGTCTTACGCTGCTAAGCTAGGGACGACTAGCGCAGATAGCCCTCGTGTAGTTTTGCGCAAAATTAAAAACAAACCAAACTGGTACACTTAAATCTCCTCAACAAGAGTTTGTTTTAAAGCAACAATAAAATTGGACAGAAACTCGAGGTCTAGCTGAGAATGAGAACAAAACAAAGCAATAGTGAGTATATGAATATATGTCATCAAGAACTGTTAACCAGGCATTGTATTTGCACATTAATAACTTTAATTGCCTTAAATGAAGAGTACATTGATTTACAGAAGACATAAAGCAACGTTGTACACTTTCTGGACTACATGAGTTCATTGTTTATTGTTCACAATGACAATAATATATACAATACAACGTTTAACAGACGTCACCTTTCTGTGGTTGCAGTTATTATGTCTTATTAGAAAGCCAAACCGAAAAAGGATATTTATACATTATACATTATATTCATTATGCAATAAAACTGAAAGGTCATTTCAACATAGTGAGGTCAGTAAAGATGAAAACTAAAAATCGGAATTTGATGGTTTCATGCCTTATCCGCGACAGTGTGATACGACAATACGTTGAGACGTTTTTAGGGTGTAAATTGGGTAACATTCTGATAGCAATATCGGTTTTTTTAGGTCATATAATTTAATGTAGTTCAGCTCGAATACTATTATTTTTTCATCTCACGCGATCATTGTCTATTTTCTGTATTCCATAATCATATCGTTACAACGCTCTTAGGTCGAGAAACCTAATAAGTTCAGTTCGAATAGTTAGCTACATCTCGAACTTTTAATGATTGATACATATTTAGAGAAGTGGTATTAAATTTTATCTCGTGTTTTTTTGTTCTTTATTTGTATCATTGAATAGCATTACGACATTTATAAACGGGTAAAAAAATGTCAAATTCATTTTCACACAAACTTTTACTGTGTACTTATCACATACACGTAATACAATAAGTAATTTATGTTTGTTTGTTTGAATTTAAACACAAAGCTATACAATATTCTATTTGCAGTCTATCAACGTAAATTGTAATGTATTAAAGTTAGCTAGAGAACTATGCTAGTAAACATCACCATTGTACGAGTTTATAAACAACGTAAATTGTAATGTATTAAAGTTAGCTGGAGAACCATGCTAGTAAACATCAACATTGTACAAGTTTATTACTTAAGTAGCAGCAAAACACGTCAGTCTGCTCGTAAACAGATAATTTCTTAGCATATTTCTTTAATAATAGATCGGAGCGCGCGCGCGTGTGTGTGTGTGTGTATGGAAGAGTTCATGACCCCGAAGAACTAACCAACCAATCCTGAAACAGTTATACCTCTCATAAGTGACTTTAAAAACGTCTAATGTACCGTGAAAACCGACAACTATCAGACTGTAAGTAATGCAGCGACGGTACTCACGTGCACCCCAGGTGCCCACGTGTAAACTCCAGATCTCGAGGGTCTCTCGTACAATAGCGAGTAGCTGTACTTACACCCTGTAGATTCTTTCGTTGTCTAGGGGCAGAGAGGTTACTACCACCAATCATAGTTTATCTAGAAGAACTCTTAGTAAAACTGTACTAATAAAGATAACCAACACGTTGTTATGACTTCAGCTCGGTATGCATACCACAGAATTGGAGAATGTACGAGTGTGAGCGAATGTTGAACGAAAGCGCGCCGGTCCAGTCAATTTGCACGAATTTTCTATGAATTTTTTTTATTATTATTATTATTCGTAATCTCCTTTTCTCAAACAGAAAACATCTTTTGACTTTGTGCTAGACCTTTCATTAAAGATAACATTTCCATACCCGCAGTAGGCAGGGCACAAAAGACCCGTTGTAGAACTCTGGGCTTAACAACAAATAAACAAAGCTTTTTAATCATGGCCTGGTAATCAGGAGACTCGATTCGTAATCCGCGGGTTGCAGGTTCAATCCAGCCGTGGATACATTACAACGTGACGGTCAATCCTACTTTTCTTTGGTAACGAGCAGCGCAAGAATTGGGGGCTGGTAGTGTTCAGTAACATTATATGAGCTGCTACGCCTCAGCTAAAAATGCGCTTTTTTTAATGGTTGTACGCCTTCAAACTTAACACCAACAAGTGTCCCAAGTGAAAGAAAGCATGAAGTAATATTACTGCGTCATATTATATGTATTAAAAGTTCCAAAAATAGGTAAAGATACTTTTCAACTTAGATTTCTTGAAACTAAAATCAATTATAAAAACAATTCGAAAACCAGATTACAACGTGACTTAAAAGTTTCAGATGCTAGAAACGTGGTCTTCTTTTCGTGTAGACGTTCTATTTGATATCAGTTACCTTCACTATTATACATTTAGTGTTAACTCTAAAAAGTAAAGATGAAAATTATGGTATTTTGAAATTTAATTTTTCGGTCCAACTGCATGTATCACGTGCGACACAGTAACAGCTAGTAATGAGTTATCCTGTATCATGACTAGTTTTCACTCAACAGTTGCACTTCTCATCTTGTGTTGCTCGATACCTGATGTCCCCTGGTAGGACAGTGATAAGTTTATGGACTTACAACGCTAAAATCCGGGGTTCGATTCCTTACGGTGGACAACTGTTATCTTAATGTGGCTTTGCTCTAAGACAAACAAATAGTACGTAACGATCTAGACCATCATTTGACAAAACTTCCTTTGTGTCCCCTTATAATTGTCGTATAACTTTAGGGACCCTGTGAGGCGTGATATAGAAGTCGGAGTTCGAATTTTGCTCCCTATGTCATAGCCCCCCCTCTCCCCCATGTATTTCTTGTGCATTGAACAGGAAAATCAGTTAGTAAATCATAAACTGACTCAGAGAGTCGGAAAATTTTGCTTAAATCTTAAGAAATAAAAAGGGAATTTTTATTATCAAACGTTCTTGGATAGCCTTTCACATTCTGAAAATAAAAACATTTGAACAGTAGCATATTTTAGTGTAGGAGGAGTTGCACGGTTTACTTTCAAAGTAACATCAGGTGTCCAATGCTTGTGTGTCTAACTATGGGAATCGAACACTTACTGAAGACCCACCAGTGGACGTGTCCATTTCATGGATAGTCTCTCTTGATATTAAAATCAACAGACTTTAACCACTCTGCTTAACAGAGTATCTTCCTTTCTACAACAGACGTTCTTGGTTCATGATGTGGTTTGTTTGTACTTAAGCATAAAGCTGCACAACGGGTATCGAAACCCAGTTTCTAAAGTTGTAAGTCTTGGTGTAGCATTAGTTTACAAGATAGCTTATACCTTTATCTCTTTTTCCTGGGTACGAGAAGAACAGTCACATAATTAATCAGATATCCTTTTATATATACAATCGTGTAATGGCAAGTCGAAAATTTAGGAAAAGGGGGTTTCTGAAAATATAGTCCAAATATAAAAAGATACAACGTTTTTTTTATACTTTTTTTCAAACGATAAGTTATTTTCAAATATTTTGATATGAAACTTTTAACATTTTCGATTGGTTTTTAATGTTACAATAAATACCATTATTCAATGCAAAGAAATGGTAATTTTTTGCAAAATGACTACCTTCAAGTTTATTATTACTAGCACACTACTTTTCCCACTTCTGCTTACAGTGCTTTTCTTATAGCAAAGCCACTTCGAACTACCTGCTGTGTCCACTGAGGGGAGTCGAACTCCTGATTTTAGCGTTGTAACTCCATATACATACCGTTTTACAGAGGAAAACTTCTGTTTATATCACTTAAATAAAGTGGTAACTCGTCTGTTTTTGCTTTTTCCATGAAATCAGGATGCTATTACTTGTCTCGCATTAAAACATATAGGTGGACACAATTAAAATATACAGTAAGTTTCAATCCACTGGATACATGATGCAGCTTGGAGCAACTCAGGACTATACATAGGCACATGAATCGATAGAAATACGAAAGATCGTGCTCCCAACTTTTGATCGGTAGTGATGCGCTCTTTTGAATAGGAAATAGTTTGGTTTTGGTTTGGTTTTTGGAATTTCGCACAAAGCTACTCGAGGCGTTATCTGTGCTAGCCGTCCCTAATTTTGCAGTGTAAGACTACAGGGAAGGCAGCTAGTCATCACCACCCACCGCCAACTCTTGGGCTACTCTTTTACCAACGAATAGTGGGATTGACCGTCACTTTATAACGCCCCCACGGCTGGGAGGGCGAGCATGTTTGGCGCGACGCGGGCACGAACCCACGACCCTCGGATTACGAGTCGCACGCCTTACGCGCTTGGCCATGCCAGGCCTAGGAAATAGACTTGTGTATAAATACCAGGGACAATCACTGTAACAACATAACAAATAATGTGTCCCCAAATCAACAATACTCTACGATTCATATTTGTTACGCCGCCTGGTGTATCTTTATTCAAAGACCTATAGATTTATTTAATTTTCCTTCCCAATCGTCAATACTCAACAATTTATTACGCCGCCTGGTGTATCTTCATTCAAAGACCTATAGATTTACTTAATTTTCCTTCCCAATCGTCAATACTCAACAATTTGTTACGCCACCTGACGTATCTTTATTCAAAGACCTATAGATTTACTTAATTTTCCTTCCCAATCGTCAATACTCAATATTTTATTATGCCGCCTGGTGTATCTTCATTCAAAGACCTATAGATTTACTTAATTCTCCTTCCCAATCGTCAATACTCAACAATTTGTTACGCCACCTGGCGTATCTTTATTCAAAGACCTATAGATTTACTTAATTTTCTCCTCAATCGTCAATACTCCATAATTCAATCTTATTACGCCACCTGGTGTAACTTTATTCAATGACCTGCATATTTCAATCGTCAGTATCCTCTAATTTAAATCTGTTACGCCACCTGGCGTAACTTTAATAAATGCCCTGCAGATCTTCTTAATTTTCGAAGTCCTCCTCCTTGTCATCATCAAATTTTGCACTCTCATCTGAACAGCTGCATGCAACACCATCTGTACAACACCCACATACCTTTCTGTGCCCCTTTTTAAGGTGGTTATGCAGCTGGAGCAACTGCTTGCTACATCAGGATTAGTTTTCTGGAATCGGATGGAATCATTCTGATAATCCAGTTGTATCTGTAAACCTCACATTAAGAATTAGCGTAGATCTAACAGGAATAGGACCATTAACCTCCATGTCAAATAGTGGTCCAGCAACTTTAAGAATTCCGTCGTTGGTGGTCTCTGCTCTTCTTGAAGTATTCTCGCCTACAAAGACAAGTTCACTATTCGTTCTTACTTCAGGCTGCAGAGAGAAATATATATAGTTATAAAATATGTTATTTCGCTCTGTGGAACTTGTACTCATCTCGTATACTTGTCACTTCTCAAATATGTCATTAGTGGAATAACATAACATCATTTTCAGCTACATGGCTTTTCTCTAGTCAGTTTCTGTTCCATCGTCAAATTTTATGCGAGAAATACGATATGACGTGTGTGAAGACAAGAAAACGTGCCGCCCTTTCAGCCGTGAGGGCGTTATAATGTGACGTCACACCAAACATGCTCGCTCTTTCAGTCGTAGGGACGTTATAATGTTATGGTTATCCCACTATTCGTTGGTAAAAGAATAGCCCAAAAGTTGGCGGTGGGTGGTAATGACTAGCTGCCTTCCCTCTAGTCTTACACTGTTAAATTAGGGACGGCTAGCGCAGATAGCCCTCGAGTAGTTTTGCGCGAAATTCAAAACAAACCAATTCTCTTCATCTCTATTTGGCGTCCAGCAAAAAATTATATGACCACGTTATTAATCTTTTAAACAGCATTTCTCAGAGATAATTAACCGTTGAGAATAGGTATCGCGTTTTTCCAAAATTAGGTTGTTCATTTCGTTTACACACATGGACACAGAAGGCCCTTAGAGACAACTATGTGATTGGTAAATTATAGTTGATGAATCCTCTAATTTCGTCCAGTTAACTGTGTAATCTGATATGATCGAATAACTTGTCGTTTTTACCTACAGATATGCCATCTAAAATATATATTTTATAATTCTAACTTTAATCCAAAACAAAAGAGAGAGAAGAAAACAGATACCTCAGTCTCAATTCCAGATATATATACAAGTTGAATAAAAATATAATTCGGATCATATACTATTCAGGCTCTGTACTGGAAATTATATTAACCCTTTCAGACTGTAAACGTAAAATTATGGAGAAACGCTACTTTATCACAAGCTGTTTTAACTAGACAGCCTGATAATGTGGAAACTGATCATTTTTAAATTATTTATTAAAGATTTTCCAGAGAAATGAAAGTTATTAATGCATTATATATTTACCCGCCCCCCCCCCCAAGTAAAACTAAAGGCTTATAACGATAAAAAGCGGATTTCAATACATATGAAAGGCATTGTGTAGCTTTGCGTTTCAATGCAAACGGACAAAATATTCCTTTTAAAAAAAAACAACTGTCAACACGTTTTATATCTGGCGGATTGATTGTTTGAAGTTAAGAACAAACCAGCACCATGGGTTATCTGTGTTCTGCCCACCACAGGTATCGATACTCGGATTCTGGCGTTGTAAGTCTGCAGACATATCGCTGTGCAACTGGTGGACATGGTTTATATTTGAGTTACTGCTTGTACATTCAAAACAAGATAGCTGTTTGTTTGCAGTTAAGCACAAAGCTGCACAGTGTGCTATCTATGCTCTTTCCTCCACAGATATTGAAACCCGGTTCTTAGCATTGTCAGTCCGCTGTGCCACTGGAAGGGGATGAAGAGTCGAAATGACTCTAAAAGATCTATCATCGTCTTAAGATATTAACATGCAGAACTATCATGAAAAATAGGCAGTTCTGTTGGATAAAAACATCATAACTTGCAGAGTCCAGGGTTCAAATCTCGCCTGCATTCAGTTTTCACTTTTTCAGGTTAACTTCGTACCAGTATGAAGCTCAGCGATCCGGCTTGTGACCAACCATAACGAGGACCAACACTTTTGGAGAAAGTTAATCATATTTCTTATTAATATATTAATACTCTTTGCTTGAACTGAAATAACTGGTTATAAAATAAATGTCACCACTTCCTGTAGTTAAGCCTTAACTACTGACAATGAGGTGATTACAATAAAACAGAATTAACATACCACAACTTCAATGAAAAAAAAGTTTATTCACCCGAGAAACTTCTAACGTTACGAACTCTCGGTAGTTAGCACTCTCTTGAAATGAATAACTTGGACATAAAGAAAACTTAATTTTACTTTATGGAGGCGTTTACTTACTTATATTTTATGCTTTCTTAGCATCTTTTACTATAACTATTATACATTTTCGTGGTATGTAATTTCCACAGTTATGACCATCTTAACGATGACCCAAGTTTTTTGTGACAGTTATTGCTAGTAATAACTTTAAAAGACTCATTAATTTAGTGATTTATAAAGCCGGCTTCCTGTGCTAAGCCTTTCTTCCAGTAAATATAAGCCCCCTGACCACGTTAAATTGACATATAGGCTTAGGGAAGAAGATAGGAAAAGTAATTTTAATCCAGTTTTCTGAATGAAATACCTTCACCACGTACTTTATGAATCCACAAGTTACTTTTAAATCACTCATGAAATCGTACAGACTTCTGTCGAGCACGAATTATTCAATTCTCTACCCTTCTTCATCTCTTACTTTCACCCCTAGTGGCACATTGGTAAGTCTAAAGGCTTACGATGTTAAAAATCCGGTTTTGGATAATTATGGTGGGCAGAGCACAAACAGCCCATTATGGGTTTAACCTTATCATCTTTTATACGATTTCAATTGTTACATTTGCAGGCAAAGATCTGGTGTGTCCTCAGGTGGGCCATCAGTAAGTTTACGAACTTTCAACACAAAGATCCAAGGTTCGATACCAGCAGTTAACAGAACAAAACTAATCAGTTGTGTAGCTTGGCACTAGAAAGACAAGAATGCGGCAATCAGATAATTTAAAGTATCCAGGTGGACGGCATTTATCAGGTAATGTCAGAGTAAGTTGTCACAGGAGTTCATGTACGCACGATGATCATAAATATCTTTTTAAAGACACTAAACATAATCCTTAAAATTCATGGTTAGAGTCGTTTCTGCGCCGTTACTTAATAACAAATGTGAGGTAACAACCAATTCTGGTATTTTGATATCATAATATTATTATTAAATTATGAGGAAGATTGAAAACACCAGATGTCATAGCAGAGGTCAAGGATCGTAGAAACGTGGTTAAAAACGTTAAAGATTTTTTTTACACATCCTCTTAATCTGTTCATTGCGACTCGAAATCAAAAGAGGATAAAAAATAACATTTCAGATTCATCTTTTTGTCACCGTCCAAGTAAGTTTTTAGTTCAATACCAGAACTCAAAGAAATATGGAAAACAAAAAAAAACATTTACAATTTTGTTGTTTTTATAACAATTTTAAGCCTATTAGCTTTGCGATATTTCGCCACCTTTCAGATAAACCAGAACTTTTAAAATTATACTGCTTGTAAATAAGCAACGTTTCATAGAATATTTTGTCTCTCATCGTATAACCTAACTGGCACGTGCTGTTGACAGCAAAGCATTTTACGTTTACAGTTTTAATTAGCCTGTGTCCAAGTTAGTTTCAGAAGTAAGGAAAGGAAACAAAATGGTTGCTACCATCTCTGAAGGAAATCTATTTATATATGTATCTATCCGCTCTCGTGAAACTCTCAATAATTACATGTTCACTGCAGCGATGGATACAGATGGTGGATGGGGGGATGTATCCCCCCCCACTGGCCATACCAAAATTGTGTAGGTTAATGGGAAATCAGAAATACAAAGTACTGATCATCTCAATTAGAATATTTTGCTGTATGTTTACTTGTAACATGTTATTTAGGAATATATGAAAGTTCATTGTCACATGCACTATGTTGTGTGATTCAGTATAGTGCTGTACGATTACTTTGTACTTGATATTTTAGAATAAAATCAATAAATGAGAGTTCATAGTCATACATGTTTCTTGTTGTTTCTAAGTTAATTCCATGAAATTCACGTTGCAGTAACAAGGAAAAGTTTGCTTGGGGTCGGGTTGTTACTTAATAGATCATAACCCCCTACCACCACCACCAAATATCCTGTATTCACCCCTGGTTCACTGATAAATACCTTTAAGAGTTTTCATATTGAGCTGACTGTGAAGTTGGAGGGAACTGCTTATTAGAGAAAACACTTGTAAAAAATTTACTGGTGACTATACAATCTACCGTTCAGCTGACCGCGTGAGCTCCACAAGTAGATTGTATAGTCGCCAATATATTTTCTACAAGTATTTTCTCTAATTAGCAGTTGCCGTCCACTTCACAGTCGACTCAATTATACGTTCAGATTTTTTAAAACGTGAATTGGGAGGTTACGTGAAGTGTGTTATTGTAAAATCATCTTCGGCACAATAGTTTTCTAGGTTGTTCCTTTTTTAAAAACAAACAAACTTACATTTCTTAAACAGATTTTAGAGGATGAGGCAATGGTAATCGTGTTGAAATCCGTAATTAGTGGCCAAGGTCTAACTCACAAGAACACCCACGAGATTTTAGGAGATTTTATCAAGGATAATAAACCACGTGCCTCATACATGGGAAAATAAATACATATAGGTTTACATCAGTATTTATATAGAAATAACGTTCATGTATATGCAAATTATATGTGTAGTAATTTGTTTTTCTTGTAGAATGAAAATAATAAGATTGTTTTTATTTAAATCAAAACGTGAATAAGTCTATTGTGAAATAAATGACTGAATAACGGGCTTCTCCACAGTGCACGCTCGTGAATCAAGCGCGTGAGAATGTTCTATTCAGTGTTCGTATGTTGGAACAAAGCCAACGCCGTAACCCATCATCTAATATTTTCTTTTAACCCAGCTTTGGGTTTTCTTTATATGTATTATGCTATATTATTTTACATAACAGGAAAATATTTTATCACGAGACAGCGAGTGTGGAAGGAAATGTTTGAACAAATTAAAAACAAAAGTTAAACTATTTCTAAAGGAACGAAAATTCAAAGCAAACAGTTGTAGGTTTAAGTTTTCTGTAATTTCGTGCAGTAACGTGAATATTTTCAACCAGATTAATGGACCGGAATAAACAGTGTGTATTGAAGAGATTTTGGTCACAATGGCCCACAGTTTCACTACAAAATTGTTATTCAATGTTAAATAACTTTAGGTTATATATTTATACATTGTACAGAATTATACGTGTAGAAAAATGAGCTATCGTTACTGCAAACTTTAACAGAAACCAGACTGGCATTACCACCTACTTTAAACAGAAACCAGGCTGGCATTACCACCTACTTTAAACAGAAACCAGACTGGCATTACCACCTACTTTAAACAGAAACCAGACTGGCATTACCACCTACTTTAAACAGAAACCAGACTGGCATTACCACCTACTTTAAACAGAAACCAGACTGGCATTACCACCTACTTTAAACAGAAACCAGACTGATATTACCACCTACTTTAAACAGAAACCAGACTGACATTACCACCTACTTTAAACAGAAACCAGACTGGCATTACCACCTACTTTAAACAGAAACCAGACTGGCATTACCACCTACTTTAAACAGAAACCAGACTGGCATTACCACCTACTTTAAACAGAAACCAGACTGGCATTACCACCTACTTTAAACAGAAACCAGACTGGCATTACCACCTACTTTAAACAGAAACCAGACTGGCATTACCACCTACTTTAAACAGAACCAGACTGGAACCACCTACTTTAAACAGAAACCAGACTGGCATTACCACCTACTTTAAACAGAAACCAGACTGCATTACCACCTACTTTAAACAGAAACCGGACTGGCATTACCACCTGCTTTAAACAGAAACCAGGACATTACCACCTACTTTAAACAGAAACCAGGCTGGCATTACCACCTACTTTAAACAGAAACCAGACTGGCATTACCACCTACTTTAAACAGAAACCAGACTGGCATTACCACCTACTTTAACAGAAACCAGACTTTTAACCAGAAACAGAAGACTGGCATTACCACCTACTTTAAACAGAAACCAGACTGGCATTACCACCTACTTTTAAACAGAAACCAGACTGGCATTACCACCTACTTTAAACAGAAACCAGACTGGCATTAACAGAAACCAGACCATTACCACCTACTTTAAACAGAAACCAGACTGGCATTACCACCTACTTTAAACAGAAACCAGACTGGCATTACCACCTACTTTAAACAGAAACCAGACTGGCATTACCACCTACTTAAACAGAAACCAGACTGGCAACCACCTGCTTTAACAGAAACCAGACTGGCATTACCACCTACTTTAAACAGAAACCAGACTGGCATTACCACCTGGCATTACCACCTTTAAACAGAAACCAGACTGGCATTACCACCTACTTTAAACAGAAACCAGACTGGCATTACCACCTACCACTTTAAACAGAAACCAGACTGGCATTACCACCTACTTTAACAGAAACCAGACTGGCATTAGAAACCAGAACAGAAACCAGACTGGCATTACCACCTACTTTAACAGAAACCAGACTGGCATACCACCTACCACAGAACCAGACTGGCATTTAACAGAAACAGACTGGCATTACCACCTACTTTAACAGAAACCAGACTGGCATTACCACCTACTTTAAACAGAAACCAGGACTGGCATTACCATTACCACCTACTTTAACACAAACCAGACTGGCATTACCAACAACAGAAACCAGACTGGCATTACCACCTACTTTAACACAAACCAGACTGGCATTACCACCCTACTTTAACAGAAACCAGACTGGCATTACCACCTACTTTAAACAGAAACCAGACTGGCATTACCACTTTAAAACAGAAATGGACTGGCATTACCACCTACTTTAAACAGAAACCAGAAACCAGACTGGCATTACCACCTACTTTAACAGAAACCGGACTGGCATTACTTTAAACAGAAACCTGGACTGGCATTACCACCTACTTTAAACAGAAACCAGACTGGCATTACCACCTACTTTAACAGAAACCAGACTGGCATTACCACCTACTTTAACAGAAACCAGACTGGCATTACCACCTACTTTAAACAGAAACCAGACTGGCATTACCACCTACTTTAAACAGAACCAGAAACAGACTGGCATTACCACCTACTTTAACAGACTGGCTACCAACAGCAAACAGAAACCAGACTGGCTACTTTAAACAGAAACCAGACTGGCATTACCACCACCTACTTTAAACAGAAACCAGACTGGCATTACCACCTACTTTAAACAGAAACCAGACTGGCATTTACAACAGACTACTTTAAACAGAAACCAGACTGGCATTACCACCTACTTTAACAGAAACCAGACTGGCATTACCACCTACTTTAAACAGAAACCAGACTGGCATTACCACCTACTTTAACAGAAACCAGACTGGCATTACCACCTACTTTAAACAGAAACCAGACTGGCATTACCACCTACTTTAAACAGAAACCAGACTGGCATTACCACCTACTTTAAACAGAAACCAGACTGGCATTACCACCTACTTTAAACAGAAACCAGACTGGCATTACCAACTTTAAACAGAAACCAGACTGGCATTACCACCTACTTTAAACAGAAACCAGACTGGCATTACCACCTACTTTAAACAGAAACCAGACTGGCATTACCACCTACTTTAAACAGAAACCAGACTGGCATTACCACCTACTTTAAACAGAAACCAGACTGGCATTACACCTACTTTAAACAGAATGGACTGGCATTACCACCAGAAACCAGACTGGCATTACCACCTACTTTAAACAGAAACCAGACTGGCATTACCACCTACTTTAAACAACAAACCAGACTGGCATTACCACCTACTTTAAACAGAAACCAGACTGGCATTACCACCTACTTTAAACAGAAACCAGACTGGCATTACAGAAACCAGACTGGCATTACCACCTACTTTAAACAGAAACCAGACTGACATTACCACCTACTTTAAACAGAAACCAGGCTGGCATTACCACCTACTTTAAACAGAAACCAGACTGGCATTACCACCTACTGGCAGAAACCAGACCTACCACCTACTTTAAACAGAAACCAGACTGGCATTACCACCTACTTTAAACAAACCAGACTGGCATTACCACCTACTTTAAACTGGCTGGCATTACCACCTACTTTAAACAGAAACCAGACTGGCATTACCACCTACTTTAAACAGAAACCAGACTGGCATTACCAAACAGAAAAACTGGCATTACCAACTTTAAACAGAAACCAGACTGGCATTACAGAAACCCTACTTTACCAACTTTAAACAGAAACCAGACTGGCATTACTACTTTAAAGAAACAGAAACCAGACTGGCATTACCACCTAGCTTTAAACAGAGAATTACTGGACTGGCATTACAGACTGACATTACCACCTACTTTAAACAGAAACCAGGACTGGCATTACCACCTACTTTAAACAGAAACCAGACTGGCATTACCACCTAACCAGACTTAAACAGAAACCTGGACTGGCATTACCACCTACTTTAAACAGAAACCAGACTGGCATTACCACCTACTTTTGGACTGGCATTACCACCTACTTTAAACAGAAACCAGACTGGCATTACCACCTACTTTAAACAGAAACCAGACTGGCATTACCACCTACTTTAAACAGAAACCAGACTGGCATTACCACCTACTTTAAACAGAAACCAGGACTGGACTGGCATTACCACCTACTTTTAAACAGAAACCAGACTGGCATTACCACCTACTTTAAACAGAAACCTGGAACCTGGCATTACCACCTACCACCTACTGGCATTAAACTACTTTAAACAGAAACTGGACTGGCATTACCACCTACTTTAAACAGAAACCAGACTGGCATTACCACCTACTAAACAAACCAGACTGACATTACCACCTACTTTAAACAGAAACCAGACAGGGACTGGCATTACCACCTACTTTAAACAGAAACCAGACTGGCATTAAACAGAAACAGAGACTGACTGGCATTACAACCTACTTTAAACAGAAACCTGGCTGGCATTACCACCTACTTTAAACAGAAACCTGGCTGGCATTACAACCTACTTTAAACAGAAACCTGGCATTACAACCTACTGGCATTACAACCTACTTTAAACAGAAACCAGACTGGCATTACAACCTACTTTAAACAGAAACCAGACTGGCATTACAACCTACTTTAAACAGAAACCAGACTGGCATTACAACCTACTTTAAACAGAAACCAGACTGGCATTACAACCTACTTTAAACAGAAACCAGACTGGCATTACAACCTACTTTAAACAGGACTGGCATTACAACCTACTTTAAACAGAAACCAGACTGGCATTACAACCTACCTAAACAGAAACCAGACTGGCATTACAACCTACTTTAAACAGAAACCAGACTGGCATTACAACCCTTTAAACAGAAACCAGACTGGCATTAACCTACTTTAAACAGAAACCAGACTGGCATTACAACCTACTTTAAACAGAAACCAGACTGGCATTACCACCTACTTTAAACAGAAAAACAGAAACCAGACTGGCATTACAACCTACTTTAAACAGAAACCAGACTGGCATTACAACCTACTACTTTAAACAGACTGGCATTAAACCAGACTGGCATTACAACCTACTACTTTTAAACAGAAACCAGGCTGACATTACCACCTTAAACAGAAACCACCTACTTTAAACAGAACCAGCTGACATTACCACCTACTGGCTGGCATTACATTACCACCTACTTTAAACAGAAACAGAAACCAGACTGGCATTACACAACCTACTTTAAACAGAAACCAGACTGGCATTACCACCTACTTTAAACAGAAACCTGGCTGGCATTACAACCTACTTTAAACAGAAACCAGGCTGGCATTACCACCTACTTTAAACAGAAACCAGACTGGCATTACCACCTACTTTAAACAGAAACCAGACTGGCATTACAACCTACTTTAAACAGAAACCAGGCTGGCATTACAACCTACTTTAAACAGAAACCAGACTGGCATTACCACCTACTTTAAACAGAAACCAGGCTGGCATTACAACCTACTTCAACACAAACCAGACTGATATTACCACCTACTTTACTTTAAATAGAAACCAGACTGATATTACCACCTACTTTAAACAGAAACCAGGCTGGCATTACAACCTACTACTTTAAACAGAAACCAGACTGACATTACAGACTGATATTACCACCTACTTTAAATAGAAACCTACTTTAACAGAAACCAGGCTGACCTACTTACCAGGCTGGCTACTTTAAACAGAAACCAGACTGACATTACAACCAAACCTACTTTAAATAGAAACCAGACTGACATTACCACCTACTTTAAATAGAAACCAGACTGACATTACCACCTACTTTAACAGAAACCAGACTGACATTACCACCTACTTTAAACAGAAACCAGACTGACATTACCACCTACTTTAAACAGAAACCAGACTGACATTACCACCTACTTTAACAGAAACCAGACTGACATTACCACCTACTTTAAACAGAAACCAGACTGGCATTACAACCTACTTTAAACAGAAACCAGACTGGCATTACCACCTACTTTAACAGAAACCAGACTGATATTACCACCTACTTAAACAAAAACCAGACTGATATTACCACCTACCTTAACAGAAACCAAACTGATATTACCACCTACTTTAAACAGAAACCAGACTGACATTAGAACCTACTTTGTTCTTGCTCCATTCTTGTCGGTAATCAGTCACTGATGTAAGATGTTTAGGATAGATCTAAAAACTAGAAACCTAAAGCAAGAAAGTATTTTTTGAATCTAATTTCCACTGACACCCCAAAACCTGATATTATATAACTTTTTCCACGTAGATTTGTTTCGTTAAAAGCCTAGCGCCGAGTCAAGATAATGTTTAACAGTTTATAGAAAACGTTATCTGAAGACAGAGCATTTCTTTGACGTCTATTCAAAGATAGGTTGAAACATTGACTAAACAATTTCATGTAAAAACATAAAATCTTTCAATAAACACATGAGAAATACAGTTAAAAGTTACTAATGGAAATTTCAGGTGTTTTTTTTCTGGAATAGCATTTGTTGCTTTAAACAAGTTTTTCTAAACATTAAATGTAAAATTTGTTGTTAATTCCAAAGCTGAACCATGGGGCGCATACTTGTCCTCAGTTACTTTGTTTTACAGATGCTACACAACAGTTGAAAAAACTTCACTTGGAACCGTTTACATATCTCTGTGTCATAACAGTATGCACATATGAGTGTCTTTCGTACATTTTAAATAAAATGCATTCCATGGTCGCCACCTGGAGATACGATTACTAACAGCCTCACTTCTCGTCATTACCAACTAGTGGAGAATTGTGTGTTACTTGGTTAGGAAGCCTCCAGGCACGTGCAGGAATTGATCCTCTTTCCACAATAGTTTTAAAACTAGCTAGATCAGCAATGCTCGGCCCTCTAGCGGAATAGCGAATGTACACATATTTCACAAAGACTAAAACACCAGCTGTACAATTTAGACAGAAGAGACAATAATGTTGAATTAACTGTAGGTGGCCAGAGCCAGTCGGTCTGGCGTCAACAGTCACCATAAAATGGTGAACTACCGAGACAGAGATTATCTTCATGGACAAAAGGACCGCCGTGTGTACTATGGTTAACCAACCTCAGGGTGGCACACCACCTTAGTGGGTGGCGCAAACTTCTTCAGAGAGACCGAGAAAAGAACGAAATAACTTTAGTGATAAGCAATCACATTTAAAGTAAAACTTGTGAAACAGAATACCTGAAGCATAAGTGGTATTATACCTATTAGTGTACGTGTGTGTCAAGAAACTTTAAATAAAAATCTCTCCAGGAAAAATATTAAGACACACGGCAGTGGCCAAAACAACTTGTAGGACAGTGTGAGATAACAGATGACGAGAAACCCACTTGAAGTAAAAATGTATCTCACAACGGCTGGTATGGGTATTAACACTTTTACTAATAAGGCAGAGAGCAATAAGTGTTAATACCCATACCAGCCGTTCGGAGATACAGTGTGTTATTAACAGGAGTGACAGTTTAGCAATTTTCTACTTTTTGTATCTCAGACTGTAACAGTCCAAACTACCACACATTTTCAATGGATGTGCTCTACTGGGATGTTACTTCACATGTCACATTTAATGGCAATCGATTACAAAATACACGAGATATAAAATCTCAAATTTTGATTTAAATTCCCACAGAAAGTACGAAAAACTTACTTGTGATAGAAAACATTATTAACTTTTTCGGATTGTTTCTTTCTTTTTTTATTAGATTTGGTAGAGAGAAAAATATTTTCAACCTATAATTAGGTGTGAAATTTGGTTTACATATAAGCAACATGTGCAAAATTATTTAAAAATTTGACCAAAAAGTTACGCAAAATATCACGTGAGTTATCGGTGTGAAAGGTTTGCTTCAGTTTCATTTAAGAGTAAAGATGGATAGTTTTTACTTTTTTAGTCTTTTTTTTCCAGATTAAACAAGTCTGATTTAGAGTAGCCAAACTATAAGGTGAAAGGACATGCAGATACATAAGTATTGGTTAGGCAAACTAGATTAACAGTTTCTAGCTCAAGTTTTCAAAAAATTCACATGGGTACACAGTTATTATTTATTGCTAACTTTTAAGCATAAATCTGCTCAATTTTATGAAACTCTCCCCATTAAAGAGCGTTTACCGTTACATGATATTAGCTTAAGCAATTAGTATAAATAATGACACTTGATACGGCTGTACTAACGAGTGCATGAGGGCGATGACAAGAAACTGTTGGTATATATTCCATGGTGTTACAATAAAGGAGGTTATTAACACTGTTTTAGAGAGGAAAAATTTCCACCATATATTTTATCTGGTTGGTTATGTAAAGTATAGGGTTGTAAGTGTTACAACATTAATAAGGAATTTACAGCAAATATTCATTCCTTATTTAGCTATGCCGCATGTTTTATCTACTATCATGCTAACTAATGATTAAATATTTGCTGTAGGATTCTTATCAGTACTATAAGTGTAGCTACAAGTTTGAATGATTATTTTGATTTCATTCCTTTAAGTCACGTATTCAATCCTTTTTTTGGCAGCACCTTTTTTCACACCTAAGAAGTTTGTGATTAAATCGATCTTTGCAACAGTAATAAAAATTAAATTTGTTTCATTTTTCATAAAAATGAATTAAGACAAGTTCGAGGACTCCTTCTAGTGCATCCCTTCTAGTTTTACATTGCTAAATTAGGGACGGCTATGGCAGATAGCCCTCGTGTAACTAACAAATAAAAAATTCAACTTGAATAGTATCTCATTCTATTTCAATAGAATGTTTATATATATATCCGTTCTGTTCCCTCTACTCAGCATGTCCAAACGAAAAAAAAATTGTTTCCTATCTGACATACCTGTTCAACGTAAGCGGTTCCAAAAATGGGCAGATGCAAATGTTAACCCACCCACCAATCCCTTTCCCTGAGTGGCGTCAAGAGTGCATGCCAGGTTTGGTGATAATTGGACTAGCACTTTACCAGTTGTAAGTGGACTCACATAAATAAAGTTTTGTCAAATAATTAGTTAGTTAGATTACCAACACATCAATATTTAAACCGCTCTGAACTATGTCGGAACACGACTGCAAGATCGGTGTTTCCTACTTTGTCATTGTGTATAACAAACCAGAAAATCATAACTTGAGAAACTGACACAATATTTTCACATTCGAATACTGTTTTCTAAGGAACCAATATAAAATATTTGGGAAACCCATTTGTCTCTAGGGCTGAGACGGAAACACAGAGTAAAGCGGAAATGCATACATTCCCCAAACCTTATGCACCGAAATTTTCGAGTGGATTCTTCTGTTATTGACGCAGACTTTGGAGACTGAAGAAACAGGTAAACTAAACTTAAAACAGTTTAGTTGCACAAACCCAAAAGAACAATTTAATGTCTACCATTTCCAGGTTTAAAACAATCACAATTCCAGCTAGACTTCTTCTCAGTTTTCACAAATACAGCAAAGCTTACTTTCGATCTCTCCAATTACAACTGGGACTACTTTGAATTTCCAGAATTACAACAACACCTATTTTCGATCTTTAAGATTACAAATAGAATAGCCCAGCATGGCCAAGCGGTTAGGGCGCTCGTCTCGTCATCTGAGGGTCGCAGGCTCGAATTCTCGTTACACCAAACACGCTCTCCATTTCAGTCATAGGGTCGTTATAATTGTACGGTCAGTCCCACAATGGGATTGTAACCCGCGACCCTCAGATTACGAGTCGAACGCCTTAACCCACCTGGCCATGCCGGGCCCAACATTGTTATTAACACTAACTTTTGTGTATACTATAATCCAACCCGAGATATGTATAAAATTGTTATTATCATATTATAAACATATTTGTATAATAACGTAGAGTGAGAACATATAACTTCTAGTACTGTGGTAGTACAGCAATGGGATCGTCATCTTTGCTACTAGCGACATCTCTGTAAAATATAATTTTTGTTGTAGAAGAATATCGTAAATTTTCTTACGTGAAAATAATTACTAAAAACAACTAAAAATTATTATTCCAACACTTTGATTAAATAAGTGACAGTAGGTGGCGGTAGTAATAAACTGGTATACAAATCCAAGAATTGGTGAGTGAATGAGTCAACTATGTTTATTAGTTCTTTATACAACAGTGAAAGTACTTCCATTAACATTCATAATTCTATGATGTATAGTTAGAATTTACAAAAATAATGTTCACGTCAGTCAAAAAGAATAAAGGGAAGATGAAATGATAAATACGCACAATGAAAAATATCAACAACACTTAACGGTAGAACCTTAAACACTTGGTCATTTTTAAGGCTTTGGAGAAACAAAAGGGTTAGTATTTTAGTAGCGATTATCCTCATCTTTTGTTTTATTTAAAAGACTTCATCATAATAAGATAATAGAGGCACTGAATTATTTGCTAATGCTATCTGTTGTGTTGTTTTCTTCAAGCACAAAAGATAAACACAATTCAGCTATGTTTATTCCAAGTCCAGACGAATTAGGACTACCATCAGGGCTGTCTGGCCACCCAGAGGTAAAACCGGTGATCAAAATCAAAGAATGAATCTCAGCTGAGATGCTTTGGAATTAAAAAGGATATGCAGTGAAAAAAGTGGACGAAGAAATGAAGGAAGGAAGAGAATAGGGGAAGAGAGATGATGTACAGGAATGATGGAGGTAGGTGTAAATTAAAATGATGGGCATGCGACTGACCACTTATCAGATAAAGGTTACGATGAAGATAAAGCTATACAATGGGCTATCTGCTATGCGCACATCACAGGGATCCAACCAAGATCTTTAGCGTATAAGCATTAAGAACAATAATTTTAATGCTGCAACACGAAAATTATCGCTCAGAACCATAAGGAATGTCTTTGTAAAGGTAAAATTTCCTCCTAGAAACCAGGAAGACATTATTTCCAGCAATGTATTTAACTGTAATATTACCGATCACCAGCGATGGGGTCAACGCACTGACTGGTATACGTTTTCACCTGAACTGACCAAACAAAGTGTAAAATCATTCCCTTTACGCGCAAAATACATAAGGATCTGGAGCAGTGAAATTAAATGCAATATTTATGGTGCTTTTGTTTAGCTTTTGTATGTGTGACTCGTACGTTTATAGGAACAGTCTAATAATTTTAATTATAGAAGCAAAAGCAATTTTCTTCATAAATAGTTTTAAAAAGCCTTGAGGGTTTAACTGAATTCCGTCAGTATTTCAAAGACAAGAAAAACTTCCATGTCTAAACACGCTTATTGGAGAAAGTCTTCATTTTAAAGTTTTATTTGTAATTCCATTTTGTTATTTAACACTTCATTGTATCTAATCCTAAAACTCGTACTCTATTCGGATCCAGTTCAACACCAATGTAAAAAACAAATCGACTTAATCAAATCACGGCGGACGTAACTAATATGGTGGACGTTTTTACATCCGTATTTCGTGTTGTTGTTGGGTTTTTTTAATTGAGAGAATGGAGTTCGGCTCTTCTCTCTGATAATTAAAACTTAAAAGAAACCACAGAGAAACAAGCGAAGTGCTAAAACACGAATTATATAAAACTCTCGTGACCGGTGAGCATCGATGTTATTAATCAAAGACATCTTTGTGTACTCCGGTAATATTTTCTTGTCACGTTCTTTAGATAAACCAAACCCATACATCATACAGTATAAAAGCGATGAGGAGAGATATTCCAATAAATATTCAAGGTGTTTGGAAGAATAATTAAACGTTACACACTGTGCAAAAACAAGTTTAGTGCTTGTGTCGTCTTTTATACCTCGTTACGTTACCTAACTATATATATATCATCATGCGTAGAACTGTTTTTCTTGCATGTTAAAATTAACATGTTCCTTACACAAACACACACGCAAACGTATATATAAGTAAAATGTCTGAATTAATTACAATCGATTATCAGAATATATGTTTTGGTGTGTTTGTCTTTTGTGTTTTTTCTTAGTTAAACACAAACTACACAACGGGTATCTGAGTTCGGCCCGGCACTGCCAGGTGGTTAAAGAACTCGGCTCGTAACTTGAGAATCACGGGTTGGAATCCCGGTCGCACAAAAGATGCTCACCCTTTCGGCCGTGGGGGCGTTATAATGTGACAATCAATCCCACTATTCGTTGGTAAAAGAGTAGCCCAAGAGTTGGCGGTGGGTGGTGATGACTAGCTCCCTTCCCTCTAGTTTTACACTGCTAAATTAGGGACAGCTAGCGCAGATAGCCCTCGTGTAGCTTCGCGTGAAATTAAAAGAAACAAATTCTTTTATCTTGAAAATAGAAACACCCAAATACTTTGTTTAGATGTGTTGCCCCCAGTGGTACAACGGTATGTCTGCGGACTCACAATGCAAGAATCCGGGTTTCGATACCCGTGGTGGGCAGAACACAGATAGCCCATTGGGTTACTTTGTGCTTAAATTCGAAAAACAAACACATGTAAATATAATAGAAAACAGGAAGGAATTCTCAATAGCCTCGGTTGTAATTAGATCTCAAATCAGACACTAGATGGAGGTATAAGCTAAAAGTTTGTACTTAGAAAACAAAAAACTCGAAGACATTCTATGAGCCGTTATGTCGCAACTAAAAAAGAAGGGGGGGTAGAAAAGGAAAAATGATGGGCATATCCTATCTTGGTTAGTGTGTCCAGAGGATTCAGGATGCGCGACCCATTGCCAAAGAAACGTACTCCGCACTTTGGGGCCATGGATACCCTATGAATGTGACTATTCTTCAAATTACACTACTGTATCAGTTAAATGTCGCCCAAGAGTTTGTGTTGGACCCTACTGACTATATCTTCCTTCCCTTTAGTGAGTTTAGTCTATCAGGTAAAAATCAGACAGCTATAAACAGAGAGAGCCTATACCAACTAATAACCTAACATCCACCTGCAACGCCACCTATAAACCCATACCCGTTTATACTCTCATCCCTAAGACATGTATCCGTCAACGGTCACATTCAAACTCTCTCTTTCTTAACCTGAAGATGATCTCGAAGTGTCGAAACGTTGTTCGCTGTTTATCAATGAAAGTTTTAATACCCATACCAACCGTTCTGAGATAATTGTTATTTCAAGGGGGTTTTCGTCATCAAGATAGAGCCTTCGTGTAATTGCGAGAAATTGTGAAGCAGAACTAAAATGTCAGAAAGACAGAATAATCCTGTGTATGCTTTAACACAAACGATTAAATTTTTTTTAAAAACGGTATAATTTTATTTTATCAAGCGACAAACAAACAAAAGTGTTCTCGGAGACTGGAGGACTGAAGTTAATTTTTAAATTCTAAATGGTTGTTGTTTTATTTAAAGTATTAACACGAGGAAGAAGACACATGTAAGTGGAGTTCACACTTCTACTTTTTGGGGTTTTTTTTCGTCCTTGACCCAAGGGAACTAAGAGCGGACATGACAGAGCTGAAAGTACTGCATTGCGGTACGTGGCACAAATGTTTGGTCTGCGTTATTCATTTAGTGAAATGACGTTAGTATTTCCTATCTATGTCTTTTCCTTAAAGTTCACAGAGAGGTCTAAATACTTGTTACCTATAATCCACTTTCCCAGTGAGAACCGTGAGAAACATGTATCAGCAAATATTAAATCACTATTTACGTTTCTTGTATTTTCTGTTTCAATCGGTCCAGCTCAGTATCCTTTGGTCTATATGGCATCCAATGCTAACAAACTGACGATAATAAGTTTGGTTTGTTTTGAATTTCGCGCAAAGCTACACGAGGGCTCTCTGCGCCAGCCGTCCCTAATATAGCAGTATAAGACTAGAGAGAAGGCAGTTAGTCATCACCACCGACCGCCAACTCTTGGGCTACATTTTTACCAACGAATATTGGAGCAGACCGGCACATTATAATGCGTATTTAGTGTGACGGGGATTCGAACCCGCAACCCTAAGATTACGAGTCGAGCGTCTTAACCACCTAGCCATACCGGGCCACGAGAGTAGATATTACAACTTCCGTTATCTAACAGCTTTTGAAATAAAATCCTAAATTAAAGTATATTGTAATACAATAATATGAACCTGGTATTACTACATGTATCTGTGTTACGTTATAGGTAAGTTATGCACTCATGTTATACAGCTTAGGGTCCGTACAAAGTTTACGATAAAAACTACCAAACCCTTTCAAGACTCATACAAAAATTTGCAGGATTGTGGAATCTTGTGGTTTAGTAATCTCCTAAGATTTTCGTTCATCAAATGTATTCATGAAAGTTGTGACTGTCTCGTGTCTCGCAAGGCCCTAGATTCATAATGACCAACAGGAAATGTACACAAACCAACTTTCAATAACCATATTGGTTTGTTGGACAAACAGGAATCGTCCAGAAATAAAATGTCTCTCACAGAATATATTTCAAAGACAAGAAAAACTTCCATGTCTAAACACGCTTATTGGAGAAAGTCTTCATTTTAAAGTTTTATTTGTAATTCCATTTTGTTATTTAACACTTCATTGTATCTAATCCTAAAACTCGTACTCTATTCGGATCCAGTTCAACACCAATGTAAAAAACAAATCGACTTAATCAAATCACGGCGGACGTAACTAATATGGTGGACGTTTTTACATCCGTATTTCGTGTTGTTGTTGGGTTTTTAATTGAGAGAATGGAGTTCGGCTCTTCTCTCTGATAATTAAAACTTAAAAGAAACCACAGAGAAACAAGCGAAGTGCTAAAACACGAATTATATAAAACTCTCGTGACCGGTGAGCATCGATGTTATTAATCAAAGACATCTTTGTGTACTCCGGTAATATTTTCTTGTCACGTTCTTTAGATAAACCAAACCCATACATCATACAGTATAAAAGCGATGAGGAGAGATATTCCAATAAATATTCAAGGTGTTTGGAAGAATAATTAAACGTTACACACTGTGCAAAAACAAGTTTAGTGCTTGTGTCGTCTTTTATACCTCGTTACGTTACCTAACTATATATATATCATCATGCGTAGAACTGTTTTTCTTGCATGTTAAAATTAACATGTTCCTTACACAAACACACACGCAAACGTATATATAAGTAAAATGTCTGAATTAATTACAATCGATTATCAGAATATATGTTTTGGTGTGTTTGTCTTTTTGTGTTTTTTCTTAGTTAAACACAAACTACACAACGGGGTATCTGAGTTCGGCCCGGCACTGCCAGGTGGTTAAAGAACTCGGCTCGTAACTTGAGAATCACGGGTTGGAATCCCGGTCGCACAAAAGATGCTCACCCTTTCGGCCGTGGGGGCGTTATAATGTGACAATCAATCCCACTATTCGTTGGTAAAAGAGTAGCCCAAGAGTTGGCGGTGGGTGGTGATGACTAGCTCCCTTCCCTCTAGTTTTACACTGCTAAATTAGGGACAGCTAGCGCAGATAGCCCTCGTGTAGCTTCGCGTGAAATTAAAAGAAACAAATTCTTTTATCTTGAAAATAGAAACACCCAAATACTTTGTTTAGATGTGTTGCCCCCAGTGGTACAACGGTATGTCTGCGGACTCACAATGCAAGAATCCGGGTTTCGATACCCGTGGTGGGCAGAACACAGATAGCCCATTGGGTTACTTTGTGCTTAAATTCGAAAAACAAACACATGTAAATATAATAGAAAACAGGAAGGAATTCTCAATAGCCTCGGTTGTAATTAGATCTCAAATCAGACACTAGATGGAGGTATAAGCTAAAGTTTGTACTTAGAAAACAAAAAACTCGAAGACATTCTATGAGCCGTTATGTCGCAACTAAAAAGAAGGGGGGGTAGAAAAGGAAAAATGATGGGCATATCCTATCTTGGTTAGTGTGTCCAGAGGATTCAGGATGCGCGACCCATTGCCAAAGAAACGTACTCCGCACTTTGGGGCCATGGATACCCTATGAATGTGACTATTCTTCAAATTACACTACTGTATCAGTTAAATGTCGCCCAAGAGTTTGTGTTGGACCCTACTGACTATATCTTCCTTCCTTTAGTGAGTTTAGTCTATCAGGTAAAATCAGACAGCTATAAACAGAGAGCCTATACCAACTAATAACCTAACATCCACCTGCAACGCCACCTATAAACCCATACCCGTTTATACTCTCATCCCTAAGACATGTATCCGTCAACGGTCACATTCAAACTCTCTTTCTTAACCTGAAGATGATCTCGAAGTGTCGAAACGTTGTTCGCTGTTTATCAATGAAAGTTTTAATACCCATACCAACCGTTCTGAGATAATTGTTATTTCAAGGGGGTTTTCGTCATCAAGATAGAGCCTTCGTGTAATTGCGAGAAATTGTGAAGCAGAACTAAAATGTCAGAAAGACAGAATAATCCTGTGTATGCTTTAACACAAACGATTAAATTTTTTTTAAAAACGGTATAATTTTATTTTATCAAGCGACAAACAAACAAAAGTGTTCTCGGAGACTGGAGGACTGAAGTTAATTTTTAAATTCTAAATGGTTGTTGTTTTAGTTAAAGTATTAACACGAGGAAAAAGACACATGTAAGTGGAGTTCACACTTCTACTTTTTGGGGTTTTTTTTCGTCCTTGACCCAAGGGAACTAAGAGCGGACATGACAGAGCTGAAAGTACTGCATAGCGGTACGTGGCACAAATGTTTGGTCTGCGTTATTCATTTAGTGAAATGACGTTAGTATTTCCTATCTATGTCTTTTCCTTAAAGTTCACAGAGAGGTCTAAATACTTGTTACCTATAATCCACTTTCCCAGTGAGAACCGTGAGAAACATGTATCAGCAAATATTAAATCACTATTTACGTTTCTTGTATTTTCTGTTTCAATCGGTCCAGCTCAGTATCCTTTGGTCTATATGGCATCCAACGCTAACAAACTGACGATAATAAGTTTGGTTTGTTTTGAATTTCGCGCAAAGCTACACGAGGGCTCTCTGCGCCAGCCGTCCCTAATATAGCAGTATAAGACTAGAGAGAAGGCAGTTAGTCATCACCACCGACCGCCAACTCTTGGGCTACATTTTTACCAACGAATATTGGAGCAGACCGGCACATTATAATGCGTATTTAGTGTGACGGGGATTCGAACCCGCAACCCTAAGATTACGAGTCGAGCGTCTTAACCACCTAGCCATACCGGGCCACGAGAGTAGATATTACAACTTCCGTTATCTAACAGCTTTTGAAATAAAATCCTAAATTAAAGTATATTGTAATACAATAATATGAACCTGGTATTACTACATGTATCTGTGTTACGTTATAGGTAAGTTATGCACTCATGTTATACAGCTTAGGGTCCGTACAAAGTTTACGATAAAAACTACCAAACCCTTTCAAGACTCATACAAAAATTTGCAGGATTGTGGAATCTTGTGGTTTAGTAATCTCCTAAGATTTTCGTTCATCAAATGTATTCATGAAAGTTGTGACTGTCTCGTGTCTCGCAAGGCCCTAGATTCATAATGACCAACAGGAAATGTACACAAACCAACTTTCAATAACCATATTGGTTTGTTGGACAAACAGGAATCGTCCAGAAATAAAATGTCTCTCACAGAATATCATTCTTAGCATTTCAAAAATACTATATTTGTAACAAAATAGCCTACCCAAACATGCCTATGCAATTATCTTAGTTTTAGAATTCGTTATCCATAACTTTCCAAGGTTTTAATAACTGTACAGGGACACCATTCTATACAGAGACCATTCTTGAGTTCGGGAGATTAGAAGTGTTCAGGCCATAACAAAATTCCTGAACAGAGGTCACAAGGTGGGTCGTGTGTAAAGAAAACGGAGACCTTAAAAAGTGTCAGCGGACTAGACTCCCTAATCGAACTACCTGAACAGAACATTAGAAGCAGTATTTATGGATCAAGAGATCTTAAACTTCACGAAACTGACCATACAACTACTGTGTGAGGCCGTTATGAAGGGTGGGATGGAATACCAACTTCAAGAGATAAGTTTTTTATCAAAGAGTCTCTAAAACAGGGGAGACGTAATTCCTGATAGATTGCGATAATTTAGCTATCACAGCTCTGTCAAGTTGTCAATCAAAGGGAGAATGGTTTTCAGTACAAGCAGCAGCATGCGGCGTTCCACAGTAAATTGTGTAAGCGTTAGTAATACTAAAGGGAAAAATAGAAGCAATCACAGACGTTACATACCCTCGTCACGCGGTCTTTTTAGAGATTGCATGTGTTTATATCGGATAACGAAAAATTTCACCTTCCAAAACTCGGAAATTCATTCTCAGATCCATAGTAATCAACCATCCAAATCACATCTTGTAATGTGGTGAGGAGTCTCAACCTAAAGGTGCCTGTGGAATTTGGTACAAACCGAAAATACTTCAAAAAGCTATTAACGCAAAAACCACGAAAGTGTCCGACCTCTCCATTATAGAAAAAAAAAAAAATGCTTCTAGTGTCCGGATTCGGATCAAATTTGGGGAAAACTCTCCCATAATGACTTCCCATCTTGCTTAAAATTTTCGTGTCCATCACTCAAGTTTTCGAGATACGTTGTTGTTTTGAATTAAGCACAAAGCTACACAATGGGCTATCTGTGCTCTGCCTACCACGGGTATCGAAATCCGGTTTTTAGCGTTGTAAGTCTGCTGACATACCGCTGAGCCACTGGGGGGCATTTCGAGACACACGCGTGGGAACACGTGTATATCAGGACGGCTGGTATGGATATTAACACATTTACTAATAAAGCAGAGAACAACGTTTCGACCTTTCTAGGTCATATTCAGGTTAATACATACCAGAACCTGATTGCAATATCCTCACTCTTCTACTTCTGGAGACGAGAGTAACCATATAGTATTATTATTCAAATTCCCGAAAGATTCAGAGACTAGTGTCAGAATGTACTAACAGTGCACGTTTCCCTTAAGATTAGTGCCGTGAACAATCAGTTCCCAGGTATGACGACCGTACTTGGCATTGCTTGCGTTTTTAATCAGCGCATGATAACTGTACTGACATTGTTTGTTACAAGACAACAGTGCTAACAATGCTTGCATTTCGTTATGACTGTAATAACGCTGCCCGTGTTTCAGTGAAAACATAAATGGAATTTAAAACGTCGGAAAGAAATGAAAACTACTCAAATTATAAAAATTAAATAATTAATTTTTGGAACTTTACTGTGTTAATCAGTTTTAAACTACAATTTCGGTAAATCTGGGACCGTCAGTAACACCACCCGTGGTATTGTGTAGCTTTGTGCTTAATCCCAAAACGACAACAAATTTGGAGAATGTCTGTGGACTCGCACCGCTAAAAACCGGGTTTTAATACCCGTGGTGGGCAAAGCACAGAGAGCCAATTGTGTAGCTTTGTGCTTAATCCCAAAACGACAACAAATTTGGAGAATTGCACTTACCTCAGCTTAAAACTAAACTTAACTCACATTACGGCCACTTTAAAACTCTCTGATCCATATCTACCTCTGGAATACAAACAGTGTTATTTGCGATGTTGAACGTACAACTTCTTTTGTTTGTCTTAGAGCAAAACCGCATCAGGCTATTTGCTGTATCCACCACGGGGCCTAAAACCTCGGAGTTTAACGTTATAAACCAGTAAAGTTACCGCTGTCCCTTCACGGGATAATTTAAACGAGGGACTTTCCTGTATATGAAAACATGTTGATAAACACATAGCTACACAATTAGCTATTTGTATTCTGTCTGCCACGGGTATCAAAACCCGATTTTTAGCGTCGTAAACCTGCAGACTTATCACTAAGACGCTGTAGAACTCTTCGTTGTAGACTCTTCCTTTGCCAAACTAGATAGCATACATGTAGAAAAATATCCAATCTACATACATCTTTAGAGATACTTAGATGACGGTACCTTGTTGGCAAGATATTACGTGTACTAAATAAACGATATTTAGATTATACGAAGTGCAGGAGTTTTACTTCTGTAGATACCTCTCCTGTTACGCTATTCATATTCAGTCCAGTTCAGAAATTGACACATCACATCCCACATGTTATCCTAAACCTACTTGACACAGCTTCCTTTTACTCTTATATTTTTTCTATAAAATGCATTTTTCTCAGAATTATATAGTTAACCCCTAAAGTCAGAATTTGGGATTCTATTATAATGAATTCACTACTGAATATCTGGGGCTAGCCCACCATTCACCACTGAATATTTAGAGCTAGCCCACCATCCACTACTGGATATTTAGTGCTAGCCCACCATTCAGTATGGGGAATAAACATCCTGGAAGTAACAAGTTCAACACACAGTGTAGCGCGTAGACACCGATCTAATGATTGAATTACGTGTGTAGACCTATCAATACAGCAGTTGTTACTTCACTATAAATAAGAATTTCATTAAAAAACCCGCAAAGATGAATGTGAAAGTTTTTTCAAGATGCTGGTACGCAGGAGGTTGCTACCGGATATGAACCTTGTCTCAAGATGCTGGTACACAGAAGAAAAGGTTACTACCGGATATGAACCTTGCCTCAAGATGCAGGTACACAGAAGAAAAGGTTACTACCGGATATGAACCTTGTCCCGGCTTACTTTTCTTATGCGAAGAATCTAAATGCGTGTTGACTTCTAATTAATCGTTTCTTATTCGAAGAAGTGTAGCTTATAGGCGTAATATTTCAGTTAAAATTATTGAATTTGCATCTTCTCGTATACCACATTATTCTTAGCCTGTCCATTACGGACTTAAAAATCGGAGATATATAAAAATGTGCAATATGAAAATAAAGAAAATGAATATATGGAGGCAAAATTATTTCTGTCGCAGTTAAATGGCCGAATTGCTTCCAGTGGATTCACCAATTTTGGGCGTTTCAACGGCAGCATTGAGTAACAATGAACCGCTCTTTGTTCTCCATGTAACGGTTTCCTGTACTCCACACTCAAGTCTTCATTTAGTGGTAAAATGATTACTAGTTAACTCTAATGAAAGTGAAACAAATACCGTCTTGTTTGTTAGCAAGCAGCGCGAAATTGAGGTAAAAAACAGAAGTGACATAGATATTAATCTGCATTTCGTCTCATAGATATCGAAGATTGCACTAATAATACAAAGTCACTTTTTAAAAGTGGTTAAACCTGTCAGGTAAAAATGAATCAAATAATCAAAGGCAAAAACGATTGATTAATCGTGATTAATATGCATGTGTAAAAATAAACGTCTTTAAAAGTGGTTTAAACATCAGTGAGCTTTCTGTATCTTGTAATATCTTCAACAATAAAACACGATAGCTTTATTTTGAGAAAAATAGCTGGAAATAAACAGGAACTGTTTGATGTTTGTTTTATTTATAAACATATAACTCGTTATTATGTGTTTATTACTAACCGAGTCTACAGCATGTATTTTCGTTTTATTATAGTTTATACAAAAATGATATACATTCTGCTTTATAAAAACATGATATACATTCAGCTTTATAAAAACATGATACACGTTATGGTTTATAAAAACATGATACACGTTATGGTTTATAGAAACATGATACACGTTATGGTTTATAGAAACATGATACACGTTATGGTTTATAAAAACATGATACACGTTATGGTTTATAAAAACATGATACACGTTATGGTTTATACAAATATGATACACGTTATGGTTTATACAAATGTGATATACATACATGAAGTACAGGATAACGACATTTACTTGCTCTGGAAATTATAGAGTTAATTGAGGTACCAGTTTCATGACTATCAGGGGAACTACAAGGTTAATTGAGGCACTGATATCATGCATTAAAAATGTTAGTATACACATGGATTAGTTTTTAACTTTATTTCTTTGTTTACGTCTTTTATTATTTTCCGTATCTTGTTTACGCCAATGAAACACTAGGCTGTTCATTGTCTTACTGTTTCTTTGAGTGTATAAAAAAACACAGAAATCTGAATTATTTAATATCCTGAAAATACTTGCAACGTCATCTAAACTTTTGTTACACGTCGCAGTGAGTAATATACAATATTCATATCCGGTAGTAACCTTTACCTCTATGTACCAGCATATTGAGACAAGGTTCATATCCGGTAGCAACCTTTACTTCTGTGTACCAGCATCTTGAGACAAGGTTCATATCCGGTAGCAACCTTTACTTCTGTGTACCAGCATCTTGAGACAAGGTTCATAACCGGTAGTGTACCAGCATCTTGAGACAAGGTTCATAACCGGTAGTAACCTTTACCTCTATGTACCAGCATCTTGAGACAAGGTTCATATCCGGTAGCAACCTTTACTTCTGTGTACCGCTGCCGATTACTAAACACTGACCTAAGATTGTCTTAAAATCTTTCAGTACTATATAACACGTGCTGGGTTATAACTGATTTTACTTGTAAAAATCAGTTCACTTTATAAAAGTATATTTTAATATAACAGATATCCATTAATGACGACACAACATATCGAAGAATTTATTACATTATAAACAGTGCGGCGAGATTAAAATACATAAAGAGCACCGACAGCTTTTATTTTCAATAAACTGTCTTTTAGACATCGCAGTTTGCCCCAAATCGCTTACTATATCCGAGCTTATAAAGCTTTATTTTGTCGTATCCCATTAACATTTATCTACGCCAAGGAGAAATTATGATTTTGAAAATGATACCCAAATCGAGATTAATAGAAGGGCTTCTACTCTCCAACTCGGAAATACACTACCTTTCTAACTACAGACCACCCTAACCATTTCCACCATCTAACCACACAAATATGGTTTAGTTCGTGTCTCCTCTATGCATTTTATAGAACTAAGCATCAGTATACCTAAACCCCTATAAGTTTTAAGTCTCAAAGGCTTAACTCGCTAAAATCCTGGGTTCGATACCCAAAGTTTGTACAGTACAGATAGTCCTTTGTGCATATTTGCTCTTAAAAATAAACGAAACGTATTTATTAAAGATATTGATTAAGCATTTTAATTAGATAGGTAAGATTTTATTAGTACCTTAACGATTTCACTATATAGTATGAGACAGGGATTTACTGTTACCATAACAACACTGTTAATCAGTATCAACGTTTTAATGTTACCATAACGACAAAGTTAGGTTGTATTAGACAGGGTTTTTAAATGTTACTCTAAAGACATTTTTAGTCGGCCTACTGGCTAGTTCCAATATGTCGCAGTGAATCGTTTGGTAGTCACGTGATCGTTATTCATGACGATACATATACAAGAACTCTCTGGTCATATTTATGCAATCAAGAAACGGAAACAGAAAACGGATGTTGAAAAACATCCATGGGAAAAAAAATAAAAGATCACAATAATAAATATTGTACAGTTGCATAAATGAAAATAACGTCGTACTGACATGAAATTCAGACATGTCTGCTATTCACACAAGATGAAAAAACAAAAGAATTATACAACTTAAACCAACACAAAATAAGGAATAGAGCAGTGGCATATTGAGGTAGAGGCTAGAGGGGGCTCAGCCCCAAAGCCCGTGGCCTTAATGGGGGCTCACTGATACTTTTATTCTATGTAAAATTATGTGGGATGTAGAGCCCACAAAAATTATTAGTCCGTGAGCCCACACAACCTTAAATCCGCCACTGCGATAGAGATGTCCTCAATTTCACATGGTCTTGATTTGGTAAAATCAGTCATGTAATGGACACATACTGTACTCCCAACTCCATTTTTCAGATGAAATCTAAATGAACATTGGCATTTCTTCATCTGGTTAAGAACAACAAACTATAATCAAAGTGCTTTAAAAAGTAGATCCTTCCTTACAAACTGAGAATGAAGAAGTAAAGTGTGATAGAGGTGGAGTAATACAAAGGTTAACAGGTTAACCTGAGAATGACCTAAGAAGGTCGAAACGTTGCTCTCTGCTTTATCTTGGTAAAAGCGTTAATACCCATACCAGCCGTCCTGAGATACATTTTTACATCAAGTGGGTCTCTCGTCATCGCGAAGGGAGGTGGGATGTCGTCATGAAACTGTTTCCATTGAACACAATCGAAACCACCGAATATGATAGGTTGTTGTTGTTTGTGATTAAGCACAAAGTTGCACAATGGGCTATCTGGGTATCGAAATCCGAATTCTAGCGTTGTAAGTCCACAGACCACTGTGCCACTAGGGTAGGGGGTGGGAATATGATGAGAACCAGGTCAAATCAGGAATTGCTGCCGTATCTACAGCACTCATGTCCTTGTCCGGATATCTTTATCCAATTCGATATCCGCTTTTCTTTTTTTACGCACTACTGGAGTACTGGAAGCAAAGCCTAAGGCTACATTCAGTACTCACCAACACAAATAGAAAATAATTAGCAGTTTTTCAAACTAACAGTATAAAAAAAGATGGTAAGTAAGAAACTAAATGTCTCTATCATTATGTCTTACGTCCTTTTTACACTCACACATCACAACGACACATACAGCTTCACAGCGAGTACGTCATCATGGGCAGTCGTAACACGCTGGAAATAACCGGTTAGAGTCCGGCCCAATACCATGGAAGTTAGCCCACATATGTGAATAACACGATCTACACTTTTATACGTACAATATTGTTTCACTGGATTAATATCCTACATTAGTATTAATTCCAAAAACATGCAAACGCACGTTCTTAATAATATAGGTACCTAGTAAGATTGTTAGCTATACGAAAGTACTGTACGAGACGGGGTCAGAGCAACAAATGTGACACGAAACTTAGTATTTAATTTTTAAAATAAGAATTGAGATGATTCTAAAAATATGAAGGAACAAATTTTACCTAAAAGGTAGAAACTGGGTCTCATTATGCATTGTTTCGTGGATCTTTATTGGTTTGCTTATGGCCTCCTTTAAAGTCAACATTTTATCTTTACTATATTGTCTCTAGAATCGCTACTACAGAAGTAAAGTGAAACGAACCAAAATGATCGATAGCAATTTAGGTTTATGGCCGCCGTTCCTATTCGGTCATCCAAAATAAAGTATTTCCACTCCTACGTTGCGCTGTTGGCTACAGTTACTGTACAACTTTGTTTAGTAAGATAGAATGTCGGGGATTCCTGGGGCAAACAAAATTCCCCAATACTGAGAGGAAACTGTCGGCCATACACCAGCTGGTTTCCACAAATAGAAATAATAGAAACACCACGTTCTAAAGAAAGGAGGATTAGTGGGTTATTTCTATTTGTGAGACATGACTAGTGTTAGATAAACACAGTAACTGGCTTTGGTTTCTTTTGATACATGATTCATCGTCCACTCTTAACACAGGAAACTAATAATTATGATCGAACTGACAGCACGATTTCTCATTAAATTAGTTGGTTTTGGTCATTTTATTTAAAGTTTATATCACGTGATCTTTAAGTATGTAGTTCATATAAAACTGCCGTTGTCCTTATTGAGAACAATGTTTGATTTCATTTTTCATTAATCACATGATTACTGAAAACTAACATTACTGCTCTCGTAAACTGATGACACTGAAAAAATTGATAAAAATAAGGTTACACAAGAACTATATCTGCGCATAACCGTCCCTAAATTTGAAGTGATGAACAAGAAGAAAGGTAACTAGCCAACAGCACCCCACCGTTAACTATTGGACTACCCCTTTCTTGGTCTGCTAGGATTTGCCATTCACTCTTTTAGTGTACTCATGGCATCAAAGTGTAGATCACGTTTTCTCAGCAACGACTATCGAACCATCAATACTCTGGTACATTTTTCTGACTTACTAACCACAAAGCCACGCGAGGGCCAACGTATACAAATGTTTTGTTTAATGCTAATAATAATCTAAGCAAAAATACCTCGAGTGTGAAAAAAATGTATGACCACAAAATAATTGAACGAGCGACTTAAAGGAAAGAAATCAAAACTGACAGCGGCACTTATATCACCATTAAGAATGGTACAGTATATACTCATTCATTAGCTGGCCAGACTGAGTTTTCAGTTCCACTTGAACACGTTCGATCCTTTTTTTTTCCGCAACTTTTCTTCACGTCTAAGGTGTTTTTATTTAGAAATCACGACTTTTTGTCAATACACGCCTACAAAGTACAGCACATAAGAAAGTGTTTGTTTGTTTGTTTGTTTTGAATTTCGCACAAAGCTACTCGAGGGCTATCTGTGCTAGCCGTCCCTAATTTAGTAGTGTAAGACTAGACTAGAGGGAAGGCAGCTAGTCATCACCATCCACCGCCAACTCTTGGACTACTCTTTTACCAACGAATAGTGGGATTGACCGTATTATTATAACGCACCCACGAGCATGTTTGGCGCGACGAGGATGCGAACCCGCGACCCTCAGATTACGAGTCGTAACCTTAACACGCTTGGCCATGCCAGGCCATGAGAAAGTGACACTTAGAAGTAATCAAGATTAGCTTTAGGAACACAATCCTATTATTTTGAATAAACCACTACTTTGCAAAACCAGCCACACTCATTAAAATATATGGTAGTAGATTTCCTCTGTAAGCAGTTTTAATAACGTCCTTTATAGTAACACCATGGAATCTAGATTAACAGTTTCTTGTCATTACCTGCATGTACTTGGTACAGGTGTATCAAGCATTATTATTTACGCTAATTGCTTAAGATAACATCACTTGAAGCTAACACTTTGTAATCATAAGAATTTAATAAAATTTAGCAAACTTGTGCTTAAAAGTTAGCAATGAATAATAATTATCCACCCATATGGTTATTTTGAAAACATAAGCTACAAACTTGTAATCTAATTTACTTAACTTAACCAATACTTGTGTATTTTACTCTATTGTTTTATCTCTCTAAATCAGCCGTCTTTAGTCCTAATAACAAAAGAGTAAAAACTGTCCACCTTTACTCTTAGTTGAAGTTATAGTAAAAAGTTCAGATCGATAGGTACTTTTTGTGGAGGCGTGCATAACATTTTTGGTTACAACTAGGTTTGTTTTTGTTAAATAACTTTGCACATGTGAATATTATTTGGACAACATTTGACACCTAATCGTAGGTTGTCAAAATTATATCAGTATACCAAATTTGAAAAAAAAAAATCTATGTCAATTTTTTCCGTCAGATGAAGTTTCCGCACTTTCTTGGAATTGAGTATAAATATAAAAGAAATTAATCAAAATTGGATATTTTATATATTGTGTATTTCTTAAAGGATTGCTTTAACACTTATTTTCTGCAGTAAATCCACTAGAACAAATCCATTGAAAATATATGATAGTTTTAATTACCACAATGTTTAAACAAATGAAGTTTAATTTCAATTCGAACAAATCTAGATATCAGTATTAACTACCAAAATCCGAGCTTTTGTAAAAAGAAACATATATTTTCAAAAGGATATTAATATTCGATACTTCGAATTTATTATAGCAATTAGAATTATGGCCGAAAACGTCGATAATAACAAAATTACCCAAACGATGGCTCAGTGCATTCTAATTATTATAAGTCTTCGTTTTGTGATTTTTTACACTCTTACAAAGAACAGTATGATAGACATATTAATTACTGTTCTATGTAGATAGCTTTCTTAGATCAGAAGCTTTTTATAATTACTTTAATATCTGAAAATTGTGCTACTTATAAATTATTCAACTTTTCAATTTTTTCATGTTAAGTAAAAGCTTCTATAAACTAACATATATATAAAGTTTCCGTTTCTAAAATGTAAAAAAAACAAAATAATAGCTAATTAAAGTTGAAGTAAATGTAACTATTCACTTCGAAAAGAAATATGGATCTAAATCAGTGTCTGTTTTTGTTTGTTTTTGAATTTCCGCAAAGCTACACGAGGGCTATCTGCGCTAGCCATCCCTAATTTAGCAGTGTAACACTAGAGGGAAGGCAGCTAGTCATCACCACCCACCGCCAACTCTTTTACCAAGGAATAGTGGGATTGATCGTCACTTATAAAGCCACAAGGGCTGAAAGGTGCGACTGAGATTCGAACCCGCGACCTCATATTACGATTCGAACGCCTCAGCCCACCTGACCATGCCGGGCCTCTAAATCAGTGTCACCCTCCCTCTTCAAGGCACACCTGGATATACTAGAAAACGGGTGACACATCACTTAATCCTAGCGACACCTGGACGTACTAGAAAACGGGTGGTACATCACTTAATCCCAACGACACCTGGACATACTAGAAATGAGTGATACATCGCTTAATCCTAGCGACACCTGGACGTTCTAGAAATGGATGATACACCGCTAAATCGCAGCGCTCACAACAAAGCGAGAGTAAAGCCACACATGCACACACAGAGTGAAAAACCCCGGTGGTTAAAAAATTCTTATAATTGTATTTTTATATATCTTATGCTAATCTATTTCATAATAATATCCAAATTCGCTAACAGCTTATACATTTTCGTATTAAAATAAGTAGTACCCCACTGCGGTTCACCAGTAAGCCTGAAAGCTTATAAAACTAAAATCCGGTTTTCTATATCCGTCGAAGGAACAACACAGACAACCCATAACGTAGTATTGTGCTTAACAACAAACAAATAAGTACGACCACTATTGCAGTAATTTTCAACAGAACGTATTCTAATTTTATCATAATTTCCATCTATCGGCATTGTTTGTGTGTTTTGAATTTCGCGCAAAGCTCTCAAGGGCTATCTGAGCAAGTAATCCCTAATTTAGCAGTGTAAGACTAGGGGGAAGGCAGCTAGTCATCACCACCCACCGCCAACTCTTGGGCTACTCTATTACCAACAAATAGTGGGATTGACCGTGACATTATAATGCTCCCACGGCTGAAAGGGCGAGCGTGTTTGGTGCGACGGGGATTCGAACCCGCGACCCTCAGATTACGAGTCGAATGCCTTAACCCACCTGGCCATGCCGGGTCTCTCTATCAGCTTTAAATTCTCAACTAATTTATATATTCCTATTTGGCGTGTAAAACTCATCCTTATATTTCATAAACAGTTGATAATTGTTTATTTTTATTTTAAAAGCTGTTGGTAAGAAAGATTATTGAGACAACCCAACCAGATTACTCGTGTACTCATGACATACCCTGTGGAAAGCATTGGTCTAGATTAATCAAATATTCAGCAAATTTACTGCAACAGAACACAGGCTGTTAAAGACAACGTGATGCCAAGCCTGGCTGGTAACCGTGTGTTTTCCTTCTGTTCTAAAAGTAGCCTAAGAAACTGAAACATTTACGGGCCCCCATACTGCAAACACCCCCAGGACGGATAATGTAATATATTTCCCTCTCGAGAGTTGAACTTCACTATTCTTATTACGTATTTTGACATGACATCGTGGTTAAGGCGCCAGAACTCGCAATCTGTGGACAACGGGTTTAAACCCCTCAATGAGCATATTATCCATGTGGGGAGAGGGCATTGTAGTGTCACAATCAAACCCACTACTCGTTAATAAATAGTTGTCCAAGAGTTGGCGGTGGGTGGTAGTAAACTAGCTGCCTTCCCTCTAATCTTTCACTTCTAAGTTGAGGACTGATAGCATAGATAGAATCGAGTAGCTTGCGCGAATTTCAAAAGCAAGCAAACTGGATGTATCTGTGTCAGATTTCTAACAGTCAACTCAGGTGCGAAATCTATTGGATCAAACAATGGGAATTAGTATCACCGGCAAGAATTGGACAAAAACAATTTCTAACAAAAAGATATCTTACTGTTATGTACCTGGATTTACACATTTCTCCAATTAATACGAAATATCTTACTGTTATGTACCTGGATTTACAAATTTCACTACTTAATACGTCATGTCTTACTGTTCTATACCTGGATTTACAAATTTCACCACTTAATACGTCATGTCTTACTGTTTTATGGTTGGTTGGTTTGGTGTTTTATGGTACAAAGCAACTAGGCTACCTGTGCCAAACATCTGGTAAAAAGTTAAAATTAAACTAAAACAAAATAAAGTTTAATTTTTGAATTAAAAACATAAATAACATTAAAACCAATGTTGACATCTAGTCTACGGCAGTAAGAGAAAAACCTACAGTAATACATGTTGTAGAGAACTTTCTGTAGCATAATTTTAATTATCATAACTCGCCAGGATGACTAACGGGTAGTTCAAACATCAGCGTTATTAATCACCTGAAGGTGGTCTTTCAAGTCCTGGTTCCGAGTTACTTGACGTTACGGGCATTTTCTAATTTCAAATCGAACTAGATGGACTTTGATTCTTAAAAGAGAACCACATTAGAAAAAGTCGAATGCATAAATTTAAAAATTTAAATATCATTGAAAAGTTTAATGGCCTTTAAAAACTAAAAACATTTCTTAGGTGGACAGTGTCACCATCGCTAATAACACTATCTAACGTTAAGGATAAACCTTGGGACAGAAAATGTTTAAAATGGTGCCGTCGTTGAGAGTCATAACGACGGCAAAACAGTAAAGCGTTGCTTATTGTGAACTGAGTGTTACACAAACTACACACTGATGCATCAGTTCCAGATGAAAGAAAACGATGAGTTAGAAAACCGTGACCAATGTGTAGTCTAGTTAGAACAACTTCCTCTTTCTGATCCTTATGGAAGCAAGACGGCCAAAGTCCACTAGGAGGTTTTATTTGGAAAAGCCTGTTTTCACATAGCTTACTCCAAGTCAACTGCCAACTGGTACAGAGCCGAGCCTTGAACACAGGACCATAATCTATGTATGGAACAGGCACAGCAGTGATAGTGCCACAGCAGACAGATTTAGCTGCGGTGTCGACGAGCCCGTTCCTGCAAATACCAACGTATCCAGAAAAATTGGATAGAAGTAGGCGTTAAAGAGAAATGGGCCAGTCAGTTTTGAATATCAGCGAGAACTAATATGAAGCTATTCCAGGGCCAGTAGAGAATTAAACGAATCAGTATAAATAGTGCAGTTTGAGTACTGTTTAGCTTCTATATGATCCAGGGCAAGAGAAATGGCATACAGTTCAGCAGTGAACACATAAGCTGTCGAAGGGGTTCTGCAAGCAACCATTAAACCACAACAAATCATGGCAGAGCCCACACAGTCACCTGATTTCGAACCATCTCTATAAATAGAAATGGAATGATGGTTCGAAAGATGTTCAGCAAATAACAGAAAGCATTTCCAATCGGGAGTTTCTGCTTTTCTCAGATGACTTAAAGACAGGTCACATTTGAGGACTTTAATAAGCCATGGCGGGATGGGCCGACCAGAAGATACAGCAATGTTATCCAAGGACAGGCCCAATTCATCCAATTGCGCCTGGATACGAAGGCCAAAAGGAGCAATGGCAGATCGTCTATTCTGAAGAAGCATGGTCCATCGAGGAAGGAAAACACAACCATAGGTGGGATGCTTTGGTAAGGAACGAAGTTTCGAAGCATATGGTAAAGACAGTTGCAAACGGCAGAGGTGCAGAGGAGGTTAATGAGACTCTGTGTAGAAGCTCTGAACTTATGATGAATGGGGTCCAGCATCTCTAAGGCCGAGGTCCTGGTACAGCCATAGACCAGTGATCCATAGTCGACTTTCGATCGAATAAGAGCACGATATATTTTTAGCATAGAACATCGATCTGCTCCCCAAGTGGTAAAAGAGAGGACACGGAGGATGTTCAGTGCTATTGTACATTTGACCCGTAGCTGCTTGATGTATGGTATAAAGGTCAGCTTACGGTCAAAGATAAGCCCCAGGGACCACAGGCAGCACAACTTCACCGATACAGAGTTCAGGATCAGGGTGAATACCCCGTTAGCGGCAAAAGTGCATGCAAACAGTTTTAGACAGAAAGAAGTTAAAACCGTTTGTTGTGGTCCACTTCAGTAAACGATTGATGGCAGTCGGTAGCTGCTGCACAATATACTTCATGTTCGATAACTCACGTTAGATGCAAATGTCGTCCACATAGAGCCCGTTTACAACAGTAAGAGGGAGTTGTTCAGTGATGGCATTAATCTTTATACTCAAAAATGTGACACTCAAAACACAGCCAAGGGACTCCGGGTTCCTGTAGAAAAGAACGGGAAAGTGTCGAACCCACACAAACTTGGGAACGCCTGTCCATTAAAAAAAATTTAATAAAAATGGGCAAATGGATACTTAACCCATACTAATGGAGGTCTCGCAAAATAACACACCTCCATGTTGTATCATAAGCCTTCTCAATGTCAAATAATATTGATACAAGATGTTGTCGTTTGAGAAAGGCTTCTCTGATTGACGTTTCAAGTCGAATCAGGTGGTCTATGGTGAAGTGGTGTCGTCAGAACGCATACTGTGTGGGCGAGAGAAGGTTGTTTGATTCGAATAACGAAACAAGACAAGCATTAACCATCCTCTCTTACAGAGACAGCTCGTTAAGCAATTGGACGGTAGTTTGAAGAAATCTTGGGATCCTTTCCAGGCTTAGAGAAAGGTAGGGCAATAGCCTGGCGCCAGGCGTCAGAAAACACATTCTCCTGCCAGATCCAGTTAAAAACAATCAGAAGAATAGCAAGAGAAGCAGGAAATAGATGGCGCAGCATTTTGTAGTGTACATCATCAGGTCCGAACGATGTAATGCCAGACTGATGAAGGGCCAGTTTGAGTTGTTTATTTTTATTTTCCCTTTTCTTAGTTTCATCTTTCAAAGCTCCACTCAAATAAGTGGTTGAGTCTAACAACTCAAAATGCATATTTTTTCTTTATGTTCATTGGCTTTAAGATTTTGGCTACCAGTGTACCTGGATTTATAAACTGCACCACTTTAACAAGTGATATCTTCAGAATACCTTCAGGTTGTTTAACTTTAAATCATTGACTTTATCGTAACACAGCCCTGAATGAATTCTTTGTCGGGTAATTTCCGATAAAAATACATTTTCTTGGCCATAAACAAAACTAATAAAACAAAATTTGAATTTTCAATGAGAACGGCCAGGTATACGTTACACGTACTGAGCAGCTAGATCACTGGTTCCCACGATACAGGAACAAGCTCTGAATTTTAATTATTACGTAGAAAGAAGGCTATCAACTAGAAGCACCACCCGCAGCTGCAAAGACTTTATCCGGCTCCTGGAAACGAATAATGGAATTGTTCGTTGCTTTAGAGCTCGCCTACACCTGCAAGTGTGAAGCGCGTTCATGCCATTACGTCTTAAACCGCGGACCCTACCATACACAGCCCAGCACGTTATCCATTACGCCACGCTCGACTCCAGTGGTGAAAACTGTGGTTTTTAAGCATTATATATTTTCCTGTTGACTCAAAATCCTATTCTCCTTACAACACTTTCTATAAACTCTTAGGTAAAATCATATTAACCTACTGCTACTAAAGATATAACAAAAATTCTTTAAAATAAATGTTCGTTATCAACTTGTCCTAATAATAATCGTTCATTTAAAGCAACAGATCGTTAGTTTTGATCCAGAATAGGTGCAAATACTTGTTTTCATCCTGTGGTAGAGGGTGGGATAAAAGTAACTATACACTTTTATTTATAACTTTCTACTACAGAACAAACAATAATTAAACTGGTTTCAGTTGTTTTCGCATTATCTTCTTTAACACCAGTCGTACTTGAAACCTGAACCAGCTATAAAGTAACTTTTACTACACCCTGTATATACATCTGAAGTCTGGAATAAAGACAAATGGTTTTAGAAGAGATGCCAATATATTTCTTTGTTACGTACATGGTGTCTAAAAGGTGTGGAACCACAGGTAATTTGCAACTCGGGAGTCCTAGTTTGGTTGAATGACACCTTCCCACAACATTGGATTGGCAAATGTTATCCCCAAAAAGGGTTCCAACATCTCCAATCTTGTCTCCCACGGATTTCTTCTTCTGGAGATTGCTCGATGGACTATGTACAAAGGGACACCGAACATTTGAAACAACAACTTGTTTGTCTTGTTTCTGAATTTCGCACAAAGCTACATGAGGGCTATCTGCGTTATCCGTCCCTAATTTAGCAGTGTAAGACAAAAGGGAAGACAACTAGTCATCACCATCTACCACCGAATCTTGGGCTACTCTTTTATCAACGAATAGTGAGATTGACCGTCACAATACAAGCCTCCACACGACCGAAAGGTGGAGCATGTTTAGTATGACGGGGATTCGAACCCGCGACCCTCAGAATACGAGTCGAGTGTCCTTACCACCTAGCCATGTCAGCTCCTAAATAAATGAATTGGTATGGTACTGTTGACAATATCACGAATTTGCTTCCCACAGTTCAATGAGAATGGAAATAGCGTCTCCACACTTGTTTCTAACACCAAGGACTGCACGTGAAACACATTCTGTAAAATTCGTTGAAGTACATATGGTTACAGATTTTTCAGATACCCTGCATAATAGATTTCATGTTTAATCATCAGTGAGGATAACAAATGTATTTTTGGAACTGTTAATATTTCTTTACGTATAACGTTCTACTATCACGTACTAAAAATACGCTGGTGTAAAGAAACACATTACGTGGGTCTAACGGATCTATGACAGACCCTCTTACAGCTATTACTACAAAATGTTCTATGATAATTAAGCTATAATGAGCGATCGACTGGTTAATTGTAATCTATAATTACTGCAGTTACAGTTATTATTTTCTCGCAAAGATACACAAGGACCTTTCTGCGCTCTGTCAACTGAGGAGAAAGGAATCTCGTATTTTAACACTGTAAGACAAACTTGTAGCTGATCAACTGGGGGACTCCAGTGAAGGTTTATTTATTTGCTTGTTCTTGAGCATAAATATAAACAATGGACTATATTTATTCTTCTCATCAAGGGTGTCAAAACCTGATTTTCAGCTTTCCCAGTTCGCCACTGAAGAAGAAAGGTCCACCTTTCGTAAGCTCTCGGGTTGTAAGGTTTCTTATTCGTTTCCATCAAGACTTCTAGAAGCTACCTGTTTTTCTAACATCGTGGATGATTGATTTTTAACATTGAAATTCCTCAGACATAACACCGAGTCACCGGTTAACTTCAGATTAAAAAACATGATGACAGCGACTTATGTTTTTATGTTTCGAAAGCCGACATATTACTTAGAAAATCGAACTAAGCACATTTTTCTGTTTGTGATAACAACTACTTGTTTTATAGTCAATGCACGTGAACATACACGTGCTAATGAACAAGCAATATACAGCCTGGCATTTTTTGTGTGTATGTGCGAGAGCACGCGCGCTCGTATATGTACGTAAAATAAACAAGCAACTAGTGACAGTTTTAACACTGGACCCCACTGAAAAATTTTAGGGCAGGCTTAACAATGGAGACCACTAAAACATTTTAGAGCAGGCTTAATACTGAAACGTAATTAAAACATTTTGGGGCAGTTTTAACATTGGAAAGCACTAAAACATTTTAGGGCAGGCTTAACAATAAAGCCCACTAAAACATTTTAGAGCAATTTAATTTTTTGTTCTTTAAAGTTAAAGGAGAGGAGTCCAGCTGTGTCATTTTTTAATCTCTCATTATAATCCAAACAAAATATCGTGACTCTTACAAAAAAGAAATGGCCCACAGTTAAACAGTGACAGACTAACTAGTTGCGTTTAAGAAGTTTATTCGATGGCATACAATATCCCAAAATCGTTAGCTTGACTAAGCCAATATATGAGACGTCAACCAAGTCACACAACATAATTGAATACCGGAAGTAAGATTAATATTTGAGCGCTGTATAGCCACGCCATCAGTTATACAGAAAACAAGTGTTCACGTACATAAACAACTGCTATCTGAGTGGTAGTTTTATTCTGTGTGTAGTACACAGTTCCTGTTAACTCTTCCACGAAAGTCTTCATATTAACAGACTCACTTAAAAACTACAAATGAAGAGGAGGTATTTCTTTACCGAACTGCCTGCCTCTTTTCTTCTTATTATAAGGCATCAGTAACAGAATATCCTATATCAATTCACGTGGCTGGCTTGTAAACTTCTATGTCCGTGTCCAACGGATTTGGAAATAATAGGGCCAAGCTTGTTAAACGAATTCAAGGTGCCACACAGTGCCTGTTTACCTACAGGGCGTAACCTCTATTACAGGGGAGGGGTCAAAACGCTCTCTAAAGATTAACCAAGTATGATGGGGTATAAGATTGGTTTCAGGGCCGCTGAATCCAAATCTGGCATCGAATTTTGTGTTACTGTCCCCTCTCGAGATCACGATGCACCATGTTTGAAACTGTGTTCACACCAATACTCACAGGGATCTAACGTGGAAAATGTGTTCAGCTACCTAGGCCAGGGACTTGAAACGATGATAGATTAGAAAGGAATTTAATCGGTAAGATGGGGCCTCTGTAAATCATAAGGTAGAGGTAAACCCTGTAAAAAAACTCAAGTACTTTAAACAATGTCTAGCTGCTAATGTTGTTTTTCATTCAGTTTTGTTATCGAATCTACACAAAATGTGAAACCGTAAATTTGCATTATCTTCTCATGGATCCAACAAACCTTCATACCAGATTTAGTGAAAATACATCAACAGGAGCGCAGCAATGGTTAAAAAAAACACTCATAAAAATCGCATAATGCAAAATTGAAAATTTGTATGTATTTCCCCATGGACCTAATAAATTTCCATATCAATTTTGGTGAAGATCCATCTAAACCCTGCGAAGTATTTAAATGGACACACAACAGATAGTACTATTATATCTATATAGATGGCGTCGGTGCATTAGTTCCGCGTGTGGCATATTTAAGACGTCATATCTGCACCCTGAGAATGGAGAAAAGTAAAGTACTTGTTTGATGGGAAACGGAGGCGAAAAGAAAAAATCGTGACCACTGTTGAAAATATACATGCATACAGGATAAAATTTTCGCTAAGTTGAGGGTTGCAGATCGCGTAATAAGAAAGTTTTTTTCAGTATCATATAAGCAAGAGTTCCACTATAGTGTTATTACAAAAGTAAAGAAAAGTGCAAGTCCAATATCAGTTTCAACATGGCTGTGCTCAGTAGATGTAATTGATCTAAATTTTTAATGAAACTGTCATCAAAACAAAGCAAATCAAATGTAATATCGTTTAAAGAAGTTTTATTTTTCACTAAATTATTCAAAGCAAGTTTATTCTATATAAAAGCTTAAAAATTATATGTGATTATCAATATTCCTAAGTTTTCAGGGGACCAGGCCCTCTTGCCTTCCACACTCGGCTACGCCTCTAGCTGTACGGAGTCTTTTAAATGCATAATATGTGTTTATAGTAAAATTGTATAAAATAATAAATTGTTCTAAGCAATGTTTTAAACACTACTTATAGTTTTTCAAAGATTGAAATGCTCTAAAAAAGGATAATTTCGTTAAAACTAAATCCTTAAGATACTTCCCTGTTTTCTTTCTACATTATAACTCTAATAAAACACAACCTTCGCCATTACTCGAGAGTGGTTCTTTTTTTATGTAAAGGGACTTACTTTCCTTATAAAAGAAGTCAATAGGTCTTAAAGCCAAATCTTACGACACCCTGAAAAACGGTGTTATATTGCATAAACAACCACTTCAACAAAGTCCATCTTGATCACAGATAACTGCACTTCGCTCAAGCACAAAACATTACCCAGTAACCAAGATCTCACAAGAGACACCGAGAACTGTGAATTTATTTCATCCTTAAAGCTCCTCTCCACCAGTGGCACAGCGGTATGTCTTCTGACTTCGAACTAAATAAATCGGGTTTTAATACCTTTGTCGTGTTGCTCTGTTCTCAACTATAAACAAACAAATCATTTTTGAGATGCAGATATCGTTCAACATAATAGTTTGTCGTACTTCGATGACTGTTGACGTCGTGCAGTAGTGTTCCAATGACGCAGGAATCAGTTCTATTCAAGTAAACTATTTATTCATCTCATTTTTCTTTAGCTCTTACGTAATTTCTTTGTAGTCAGGGCTTAATGACACCTGAATTAACTTCAAAATGTTACAATATTACGACAATTTTCGTTTATTTGTGAAAGTTCACGTAAGTTACTCGAGGGGACCATCTATCCTTACATTTAAAGGGATAGATTAGATGGAAGGCAACTAGTCAACAACACCCACCATTAATTAACCTTGACCTTTAGCTATTATTTTGCCAACGAATGGTGAAATTGGCTATCGCATTATAACGCTCCCATGGTTGAAAAGGCGAGCATGTTCAGAGGCGGGATTCGAACCCGCCACCCGCAGATTGTGAGGCGAGTGCCCTAACCCTTAGGCAAACGGGAAATTCGTCGATGTTATTTATAAATAAAAAAAAAGAACAGAGACAGTTTCTTTCTTTGTAAGTAGATTTTCAAAAACTTAGGCAACTGAAAAATGTTTAACGATGAATTACATAGATCACATGAACGTGGTTGTTTATAAAAGACTGGTTGACATACACGTTCAACGCATGAGGAAAACACGGGGTTTAACGTAAGAATCGAACTGTAACATACAACCATCGATATCAAACATGGCCCAGACCATTCTTCAAGATAAGAATTATCCATTCAAGATTTGGTAATAATCAATCCTGTGGTTTGTCTATTATAACTGGACACACACACACGGAGACGTCCAATAAATAATTGTAAGAGACCAAAAGTTCCAACAAAATATCAACATACGTTGTCACGTTATCAGCCTACTTAGATATTCAAACGCAATTTATGTTTCTAAAGGAAATCTAGGCTACAGCTTATTTAGTAATACGAGGGAAGAGGTGACGTGTGCACTCTAGCTGGAGTCATCCTTACAAGTAACTTGTCTATCGTTAAGAAATGGCTATCTTTCCAAGATTTATGACGCATGCTCTGTATCAACTGGCATCTCTATTTATGTAACATTAAGGTATTTACTAGAAAAATCTTTGTTGTTTTTTTTAAATCATAGATGAGCTATATATGTAACCTACATAAAATCCAGTATGTATCACGTCACGTTACGCTTCATTTCTCTTGATATATCGAAATAAGAAGAGTCATAAAAGACAAAATACATTTATTCAAATTCGATCACTGTCTGCCCATTAAGATTTTAGTGACGACGATGAAAGGAGGTCGTTAATCCTCCTTATAAGTGTAGTGAGTGTTGGGATTACCTGGCCAACAGCTGAGTGCATAAAATTTATCACGAAACTAAAAATATCGATTAAATTTTAAACTTAAATTGTTTGTGAACTAGGCTAATTTCTGTTACATCCACAACGTTTTTAATAAAACACAAACCCCTTTAATCAACGGAGACTCTAAATTAAGAAATCAACAAATACTTTTCCAGTTTTCTTGTCTATACATTTCATTTTACACTTTTAGTACAAAGACTAACAAGAATATTAGATTATACTTATGACATAAGCCGTCATTGGAACGTAGTATTATGAAAACGCACTGGCTTTTTATGTATTAGAAATTGTTGTTTGTTTGTTTTTTGAATTTCGCACAAAGCTACTCGAGGGCTATCTGTGCTAGCCGTCCCTAATTTAGCAGTGTAACACTAGAGGGAAGGCAGCTAGTCATCACCACCCACCGTCAACTCTTGGGCTACTCTTTTACCAACGAATAGTGGGATTGACCGTCACATTATAACGCCCCCAGAGCTGAAAGGGCAAGCATGTTTGGCCATGCCGGGCCTGTTAGAAGTTGTTAACCTGATTTTTTACCAATAACTATACAATGTATACGCCACGAATTCATTTCATGAACGATCTTAACTTTGATTGGTCAAGCTTCATTTCGAAAAATTTATCTATTTGATTTAGCTACGAAATGTGAGGTTAGGGTACACTACAGGGTGGGTGGTGGTGGTAATAATTACCTCGCCATTTCTGACGGGTTATAAGCTAATGTGTGTGTGTGTGTGTGTGTGTATGTGTGTGTATATGTGTATATTTTACAGTTGCACGCGCAAGTAAACAATTTATGAATTCAATTTTATAAATAACAAATCGAAATAAATAGTAACGGCATGTTTTTTGTTGTTTATTTTGTGACACTGTTATGAAACATAACAACAGCATTACTTGTAGGCATCCAATTATCAGTTTTATAACTTTTCAGGCCCGGCATGGTCAGGTGAGTTAAGGCGTTCGACTCGTAATCTGAGGGTCGCGGGTTCGAATCCCCGCCACACCAAACATGCTCGCCCCTTCAGCCGTGGGGCCGTTATAATGTAACGGTCAATCCCACTATTCGTTGGTAAACGAGTAGCCCAAGAGATGGCGGTGGGTGGTGATGACTAGTTGCCTTCTCTCTAGGTTTACACTGCTAAATTAGGGATGGCTAGCACAGGTAGCCCTCATATAGCTTTGCGTGAAATTCTAAAACAAACAACTTTTCAAAAGTATTCAAATTTCCGTATAATTTTGGACTGTATCGGTGAATAAATAATCATAAAGAAGATATTTTCAAAATAAAAACGATAAACACACAGACATTAAATATTTGGCATTTTCAACCTTAACGTAATTTCATACACACAAGAGTTAAACGTTCAGGTCAGAAACCCCTGTAACTCAGGTAGAGTTGTCTCTAACTTTACACCACTAATCAGAAGGAAAACAGCCAGTTAGCACCAGGTCTTTGTCTGACGTTTGGAACCGAACAATACGATTGAATGTCACTTTTATAATGTGTAAGAATCTGAAAATGTTTAGCATATTCAGCAACATCACGACTCGAACCTTAGACCTTTCGATTCGCAGCCCAGCACGCAAACCACTAGACTAAGTTCTGCCTGTCTATAGTTCGTGCCTGATCGATGCGTTCGACTACGAACAGCAAAGGTAATAATTGTGATTTTGAAAGGACAGCAAAAATTGACCGCAAATTAACCTATGGTTTTATTCTTTGTGTGACTATTTCATGATAACGCTTTAATATCAACCTAAAATATCACTGCACTTTCAGAGGTATCAAAGAACAAGGCATATTCCAAATTCAAAATCGGTCTATTACTATTTTTTGAACACAGACGTCATAAACTATTATGTACAAAGTGTTGTGGCACACCACCAAATCCCATCTTGTTCAAATACAACCCGTTGCCTATAATACGCATGCGTGTGACGTTGAGGAGATTCGCCAACTCATCGGTTCATTTTCGCTCTATTGCCTTTAGAGTTGAGAAGATTTGTTTGTTATTTCCCACAAAGATGCTCATCACAGGAATCGAAATCCGGATTTTAGTGAGTTAGAAACGACATGACTGCACAGTAAGTTCTGCCCGTGTCTTTAACAAGCTAAGTCCTGGTGAACAAACTTGACACTAAATACATCTACCAAAAACAAGCGAAAATATGCCCGAGAGTTAATATACCTATAGAAAACTTTATATCGTAAAATCATTTGTTTGATTGATAATTAAACTTATAAAAGTGGATACAATGAACAAGTTACTGATTAACAATAACCTTCGTATGACCTTAAAAAAGAAAGGTCATTGTCAACTGGAAAATAATCCATCTGCATAAATGTATTTATCAAGCTTCTAGACTGATAACAACATGAATTTTTCACAATATTCGTTTAACACCACCTTTCTTTAACGAAACACAATGCTTCCTTTTTAAAACAACACACGGCTTACCACTCAAGGAAACAAATGTTTCATCATTAGCGATCCATCGGATCAAACTCGCTGATTTTTGGCTTAATACAAAGGTTTCAAAATAATTCGAGTCTGCGCAATAAGACGGTTTTTTCACGCGAGAACATATATAAGCGTTATCATTGTAAGACTATGCTTTCGTGCAATAGTCTGAGATATTTCTTTATTTTCTATTCTGTGATTTGTTTACTGTATCTCATAGGAAATCTGGTTTAGAAATATCAAATCGTATAATATGTAGTAACAAAAAAAATTCAAACAAAATGGAGTCGCTTCTACAGGTTCACTGGTAAAAATAAATCTCATTTAGCCACAACCTACAGTAGTTAATGCAGCGGATAGGTTTTCTCAATTTTCTTTGAACTGGGCGTCTCATCACAAGTGGTATGATGTCATACTATTGAATACTGACATCATTTGGCTAGAAAAACCTGTATGTTATATGTTTTTTTGTTACCACGTCATCTGCCGGAAGTGCGTTAAAACTAAAGATTGTACTCACCTAGAATCAGATCAAATTTGAATATTGTTTGTTTGTTTGCTTGTTTAATTCTGCGCAAAGCTACACGAGGGCTATCTGTGCTAGCCGTCCCTAATTTAGCAGTGTAAGACTAGAGGGAAGACAGTTAGTCATCATCACCCTTCACCAACTCTCTTGGGCTACTCTTCTACCAACGAATAGTAGACTTGACCATAACATTATAACGCTCCCACGGCTGAAAAGGCTGGCATATTTGGTGTGACGGGGATTCGAACCCGGGACCTTCAGATTACGAGTTGAGCGCCCAGTAGCTTAGCGGTAAGTTTGAAAGCTTGTAATACTAAAAACTGAGTTTTGACAGCCGTAGTGGGCATAGCACAGACAGCCCACTCAGAAACATGGAAAACACTGATCAGCCTTGTTAGTACTGGTTGCGTTTCTGTAAAACTATGTTCCAACCACTAAGCCTTGTTAGCACTTTGCTGTAAAATTCTCTTCCCATAAGAACCGTTGTTAAAATAAACGGTTTTTTTCCTGAAGGTCAGGTCGTTACTAAGTGAACAACGAGTTCTACGCATGTGTATTTAACTACGTCACATACTAACCAAAGTTAAAAGAGATACCTAGTTAGTTTAGTTTTTCTACTCGTGAAACATCTCAAGGGACTCTTAAGTATTTATTATTTACAGACGACTTGTGTATGTTTTTGTAACGCAATGGGCTATTAGGAGTAGAAACACATGGCTTATATATTTCAGTGTCAGAGCTCGAATATAAATATAGCAGCTTCTGTAACATGTTTGGCTCTGATTCAAAGTTTAGTGTGTTTTTTGCTTCACTCTTGTTGAAAATATTTCTATCTTCTTTTTTAACTCTCTAAATACTTATTTTTATTTATGCAGAATCAGACTCGACTCTTTTTGCTCGTCACCTTCGTTTTCACATTCATTATTCTAACGTTAGTTGTACTTACACTTTTATAAATTTGAAATACCTTTTTACTCCTGTATTTGACACTTTGTTTTATTTTTTACCACCTTTATATCTTGTTCCACTGTAGTTGTGTTGCTGTAAAACTATGTTTCAAATACTAAGCCTTGTTAGTTCTGGTTGTATTGCTGTAAAACACTATGTTCCAAATGCTAAGCCTTGTTAGTTCTGGCTGTGTTGCTGTAACACTATGTTCCAAATGCTAAGCCTTGTTAGTTCTGATTGTGTTGCTGAAACACTATGTTCCAAATGCTAAGCCTTGTTAGTTCTGATTGTGTTTGTTATGTTCCAAATGCTAAGCCTTGTTAGTTCTGGTTGTGTTGCTGTAACACTATGTTCCAAATGCTAAGCCTTGTTAGTTCTGGTTGTGTTGCTGTAACACTATGTTCCAAATGCTAAGCCTTGTTAGTTCTGGTTGTGTTGCTGTAACACTATGTTCCAAATGCTAAGCCTTGTTATTTCTGGTTGTGTTGCTGTAACACTATGTTCCAAATGCTAAGCCTTGTTATTTCTGGTTGTATTGCTGTAAGACTATGTTCCAAATGCTAAGCCTTGTTAGTTCTGGTTGTATTGCTGTAACACTATGTTCCAAATGCTAAGCCTTGTTAGTTCTGGTTGTATTGCTGTAAAACTATATTCCAAATGTTAAACCTAGTTAGTTCTAGTTGTATTGCTGTAAAACTATGTTTCAAATGCTAAGTCTTGTTAGTTGTGTTGTGTTTTTGTGCAGCTGTTGTATCACCGATTTCTATATTGTTCTTTGTGATAAACCTATCATTGTGATGTTCTTCCATGGTTAAATTACTTTGTTATAAATTAGTTACATGTCTTAACCCTAACGTACTGTTTTATCTTATACTCCGGTATTAGTGTAGCTGTATGTCATAATCTTACCATGCTATCTATCGACATTTCTATCGTGTATTTTTTTTTTAGTACCGATTCCATGTTTGTGTTTCTAAACAACTTAAAGTTTCCAAGTAGGTTAATATTTTGCTAGTAGTTATGTATTTCCCTTATTTTTTCAACTTATTATACCTTACTTTTGTCAAGAACGTGTGCGTAAGGAACTGCGTCACAAACTCTACAAACTACACCTGATAAAAAGCAGTCTAAACGAAGGGGTTTTCCGGGTAAATGTTTCTAGAGCACGTTTCTGACATCACGATTAGGAAGAGCTCCGTTCCACCTAAACTCCATTTTATGTAAACCATACAAATTAAATGATTTTACATTTTGTTCGAGCACAAATGTCGCACGCTTCAGAATCAACATATAATATCAACATATATGCCAACTCGTGCAATCCAAGCTGCACGTACACCAACTGCATCACGAGCACACGTCACGAGAATGTGGTTTTGCCTTCCTACACCTTCCACCCTGCACGTGGCTGTGTGTCAGGTTTCATCCATCACGTTCATACTTTTTAGGAGCTCCTAAATATTCCAAAATTAGTTTCTTTATTTAATAACGTTTAAAACTGACGCAGCTGTTACTTCTGCGAAAGTTCGACCCCGTTTCTTTTGAAATGTTAAAAAAAGAAAGAAAACGAAGGCCTTTAGCGAAGTAAGTGTGTCAAGAACAACTGTATGTATATACTGTAGAAACAACAAACCTTTTGTTATAAATATTCAGTGTTCTTTCATCAACGTTGTTTTTAGTGACGTATTAATTTGAAATAATTAAAAACAGATTAAACGCTAGTAGGCCCACAATGTATCTCAATAAGCTTGAGAGCTTATACACTCAAAATTGACATTCGATTCCTGCCGTAACCACAACATGTGTTGTGTAGTTTCCTGCTGAAGAACAAACAAACAGGATCTGGTGTACATGTTTACTAATATATAGTGAAAAGAGAAAAATACATTAGATTAAGGAAGTTCTTAAAATATTTATGTTCATAGTTTGGGAAGCAACTAAACCATTAATTTTGTTAAGGAAGGAACCGCACCTAAGCTCGTGTCAGATAATCTATGAAGGTCCAGTATGAAATCAGTAGCTGTGATTAAAAATTTAAACAGAGATTCCCCCTTCCCTCCCACAGTGGCTCAACGCTCAGCTTGAAGGCTTAAAATGCTAAAATACGGCATTTGATTTCCTGTTTTGGGCACAGAACTCATATCCCATTCACAGTTTGCACTTAAATTTCAAGCACTTAACAATAAACAATAATTTCACAGGTAAACCTAACATCACAAACTTAAATATCCAGCGCTTAACAATAAACAATAATTTTACACACAAACCAAACATTACAGACTTAAATATTCAGCGCTTAACAATAAACAATAATTTCAGAGACAGACCAAATTTCACAGACATAAGTCCAACTCTAAAAACAAATATTTGGGACTTAAGCTCGAATCGCTCCACCAAACGTGCTCACATTTTTAGTTGTGTGGGCGCTATACGCTACAAATAAATCCCACTGTTCGTTGGTAAACAGTAGCCCACGAGGTGGCGATGGGTGGCGTTAATTAACTACCTTTCTTATCTATCTCTTCAAAACTAAGGGCGGCTAGGGCTGATAGCCCTCGAACAGCTTTACGCGAAACTAAGCAAACTAAGAAATAAAAGCTATAAGGTCACTTTTTTTTTTTTTTTACTTCAAAGCCTCGGACAAAGAAAAAGTCCTCGCGAATATAATAAAACCTATCAATGCAAACATGTACTGTGTAGAAGGGCTTTCGCTGTCGGCTGTACCAAACCCCTATAACATAGGAATAAGCAATTCCAGCCCCAGAAAAATGCCTTCAATTTCTAGTTATATGACGTACTGCAACTGCTATATGTGAGACAACAGATTTATTATAATAGAACGTTTCGTCTGAGACAAACTCTTTGAATGTTATATATGATCATGTCTCACCGTCAGAGACAAAACGTTCCACTGAAATAAATCTATTTTCTGACAAATAGTTGTTTCAAAATTCCATGCAATTTCGATAATTCAGCAGATGGCTCTTAAAACGAAAGCACTTCTGTCGTATAGATTTATAAATTTCAGATAAGATTTAGCAGATGTATTGTTTGGCAGCTTTTATTAATATTCAAAATAACTTCCCGTTCTTTCAAAAGAAGTCTTTCACTGTTGCTACCACGAACCACGGTCAACAATGGAGTTTAATATCCTATAACTGTCACATATGACTTCCGCTTTAAGTTGCTTCTCTGAGTGACTTTTAAGTGTGGTAACATCGAACTTCATAGAAAAACAAATGACGTGAAAAAGTGGGAAGGGTAAAGTTTGGTGTTCCTAAAAATGTAAACTTACAAATTCGAGATTTTGTCCAATCGCATGATCCCGATGTGGTTCGTCAACCTCTGTATGTAGTTGTTGGCAAAATGAACGCGATCAGTTGATTATACACACACACACACAATTGTAAATTTTCAACACCACATGCGAGTGATGTCATACTGCTTACGTCACCATTTCACAAAATTTAGGGCCCAGAATAGATCCATTAAATCCGTCCAGTTATATAGGCTATTTCCATTTGAATGTTATCCCTCGGTTACGGAACGTTTAACAGAACGAGAACGTGTTCACTACCAGATTCCCCCCCGGATGTGTATCGTCATACGAAAGTTAAATGAGATTTTGTTGGGTTTTTTTGCGCTACAGTTCGTAAAGTCAACATTCTGCTTTTGCAGTTTTGTTTTTTGTTCTTTTTTTTTTATTTTAATCAGGTAAGGTAATATTTAAGAGAAGGATAAAGTGTGAGATAAGTAAGAAGTTCGGATGTTGGCTGACTCAACAATAATATCTAAATTTGGCCACCTAGTGGGAAAAGGAAAAATTGTCAGATCAAATAATAACGTCGCGATGCAAGACTTTTTACTCTCGAGTGTTTGTTTGGTTTGAATTTCGCGCAAAGCTACACGAGGGTTATCTGCGCCAGCCGTCCCTAAATTAGCGGTGTAAGACTAGAGGCGAGGCAGCTAATTATCGCCACCCACCGCCAACTCTTGTCTACTCTTTTACCAACGAATAGTGGGATTGACCGTCACATTATAACGCCCCCACGGCTAAAAGTGTAAGCACGTTTAATCGCACTAAACCCTCGAACCTCAGATTATGAGTCGAGCGCCTTAACCACCTGGCCATGCCGGGCCTACCCTCAACTGTTTCTAATTCATTACTTGCTTTATAAAGAACAAGTGTGGCCTGCTGGTTAGGCGCTCGATTAGTAAGCTGGAAATTGAGAGTTCGAATCCCATGCACCAAATATACTCGCCGTTTCAGCCGTGGTGACGTTTTCATGTAACGATTAATCTCATTATTCGTTGGTAAAAAAGTAGCCCAAGCGTTGACGGTAGCTGATGATAACTAGTCTATCACGCCTAAATTAAGGATGGCTAGCCAAGAAAGCCCTCGTTTGAAAAACAAGCTCTTTATAAAGGGCAGACACAACTATGTAAAAATCTAGCTGTGTGTCGCTTGCAAGCCAAAGGACTACTACGTAAATTAATGTTTTTTTCTGTAACACTTACATAAAACATTTGATAGAAAAACAATCATAAGTGATAAACCTCGTTCACATGAGCGACAAGAAAATGTAATTCTATATAAGATTAGCATTTAATGTCTTTTAATGCAGGTAAAACATGAAAAACCCATGCGCAAAAGGAAACAAAAAGGTTTTGGAAGAACAAGTTTTAGAGATGAGTTACTAAGTGACGAATACTACATTACCCTTCTGTGTGCGTCATCTCAGCTTTCTGGAATGGGAAGAAATATTTCGTAGACATATTTCAACTATAAATATACATATATTAACTAGAATCGACAGAAATTCACCAACCTATTTTTGCTTCACTTGAAAGATCATCAAATAAAGGAAAACATTCTGTACAGGTAAAGCAAGAGTTGTCTAAAAATGCATAGGTCCAAAGATGGCCACCTCAATCCATAAAAAAGAAAGAGGAAGCCAATGGTCAAGATCTAAAACAGTTGACCTTGTGGTAGAGGTCTAGAAACTGGAGAGTCGGGTTCGAATCCATGCATTTTAAGCTGAGAGTATGTTATTAGAGTGACAGTGAAGCCCTTAGTAGATATTCGGTTAGTGCCAAGCTTCCTACTTTCTTCTGGTCAGCAGTTCCAAGTTAGGGACGTAACAGTTGACCTTAATAAATTTATCGTAAATACCAAGTACAAATAGGGGGTCAAAATTACAGCAGAAAAAGACCTTCGGAACCAAAAGAAAATAGGTCACGTGTCAATTATTTCATTGGGCGATCTCCCCACCAGTGAGAACCTGTTATCGTTTCATGTTAACAACTAACTATTAATTTACTACAAACACCAAATTTTACCTCCATATACAACAATATACATGTGAGATAAACAAGTAATTGAATCTGTCCACGAAACAGACGTTAGGGTGGGAGAGCAGAAACTCCCACGCCCTTCGTTCACTTTTCAAACTAACTGGGAGTTCACTGAATTGCTAAATTGTTTGTTTTTTTTTATTTCAAAGAAGCTATATTGGGTGTTTATTAACTTACATATACTCCAGCAACCACGATTAGACACACAAGGTTGATAAGGCCAGACATCTACAGTAAACCTTTAAACAAAAAAAAAAAAAAAACAAGAAGGGCTCTTCAATAATCGCGGCTGTAATTAGATCTCAAATGGGCTACGAATTAAATGTTACGTAAAAAACTCGGTTTGAGGGCTTCTAACGCTAAATTACGAGGTTTGATCCTTGCGGAAATTAATGTTCATAAGATTTATTTCTGCGTAACTAGAACATTTATAATTCCAGAGATCCGGAATTTTTTTAAGATAATTGATTAGAATTAGGGATATATCCGCAAAATGTCTTCAACATTCTGTATGTCTCAATAAAAACGCTGCCACCAAGCAGATTAGGTGGAGTTCTGTTTTATATCTAGTAGAAGAGCATTTCGAAGTACATCACGTTCTTCCAAAAGGGAGAACAACAAAAACAGACAAATGTGATTTTATTCAATGCAAAGAAACCTGACTATCACCACCTCCGCATAAATTACACAACTTATAATGAGTGAGAAAACAAGTTCTTATTGCTTCATCCCACATAGAACTCTTTGACTGCAATACTAGTATTACTTGCCCTGACGAAACTTAACGGTGAAACGTTGGTTGAAATAAAACGTTTTACTATTATCATCTGAACAATAAAAATATTTTTTATTTCTAATTTTATTGCCTAGAGACAATACTAATTGTTTTAATACTTTGTTAGTTATTACAATGTTAATTTTACTACCATCATAAATTGTTTCATAACGCTAACTGTTATTCTACAGTAAGTTATTTTCCACAGTATAAATTGTTCTCTTATTTAATAAAATGATAACATACATCTTTTAAAATCGAGGTGAATTTTCCTTGTCCGATTCTTATCGTCCAGCAAGCTAAACCTTTCATGCAAAAGGTTCAACATATAGAAAAACGACCTTGTCTGTCTATTTTGAGAAAGACCATCAATTACAAACAAAAACCTTGGACACACTTTTTACAAACTTCGACCTTTCGAAGGAAACGTGCAGCGATTATCTCTTTAAGACTAGCGGAATGCCTTTGTTATGATTTTTTTATTATGCTTTGTCTTGTCTTTTTTTAAGAAATATTTTTAAATTCCAAGAGGATAAAGCTAATAAAGAAAAAAATAACAGTTAAAGGCAACCATGTGTTAGTTATTTAAAAAGCATTAACCTCAGTTTGCTCAGAATAGAGAAAACAAATACAGTCTACTCCCGTAAACCGATGTATATTAAGTTTGTTTTTTTTTCTAGAGATTTGTTTGTTTTGGATTTCGCGCAAAATTACACGAGGACTACCTGTCCCTAATTTAGAAGCTAGAGACTAGAGGGAAGGTAGCTAGTCAACACAACCCACTGCCATCTGTTGAACCTCTCTTTACCAAAAGTCACATTATAAAAACTCACGAATGAAAGGACGAGTTTGTTCAGTGACAGGATTCGAACCCGAGAACCACAGATTTCGAGTTTAGCGCCCTAACCCAATAGACCATCAAAAGAGAAACACACATACAAAATAATGTTCTATTAGATCTTAAAATTGTTAAAAGGCACTCAATAAACTATTGAAGCATTTTACAGTTATACCGAGTTTTATATCTTATGTGTCTGTTTTAAAATAAAGATTACTCTAAGTAACTTACGTATTATAATTTATCTCGGATGAGTTTCCGATTTGTTATCTTACGTACGTTAAGCATCGCAATTTCAAATGACCGGAAATTTTAATTTAAAAGTTTATTCAATATTAATATCTATCAAATCTATAATATTTGCCAACAAGATTGAAACACACAACTTTCTTTCTCAACACAAATATATTTTAAGATAAAAATAATAATAGTAATAGTACAATTTATAATAACAGTTATTACTAATATTGGTTTATATACACTAGTTTTACAAACTAAACTGAGTCTTCTATTCGGTCTAGAACTGAATATTGCATCGACGATCCAAGTTTACAACAAACAAATTAATCCTGAATTGGTATTGTTACACCTCGCTTAAGCTAGCTAGCTTGGTTGGTCTCACGTCGCTGACTTTTTACCGATGAAGATATTTAATGTTCTCATAGAAATACGAAGTTCATTTACAGAAGTTGAAGGGTTTGTAATGCTCAAAATCTATGAACGTTCCTGGTCCAATTCTGTAGTTTTCCGATTAATAAGTGTTAATTACAATTTTAGCTTCCGAGGCTGTAATTGACTAATAATATTATGTTCTGTCTAACTGTGCGTCGCTTTATATATAGTTTAAGGCGAGATTCTCGAATGTTCAACAATCTTCGAAAACACGCTATCGTTTTCGTAGAACAAATATTGTTGATTCTTATTCTCAAACATCTACAAATTTAGAGAACAGGGGAGATTTGCGCAATACACATCCAACAGTATACGTCATATACATTAAAAACTGTACTAAAATATACGTATAATGGTCAATCCGTTGCAGTAACACATTACGGATAATTAAAATACTTAACATAATTAATACGCCACGAATAATTAAGTTCAACTGTGAGAGATATGACAAAATATCATACCTATACTTGTCATTTGTGACATAATTATTTCATTATGAAAACTTTATGTCGTAGGCTAAATACTTAAAGTGGTCAAGAAAACATCATTAGTTCCGAGTAGTCGCTAAATGTGTATCTATGTGTGTTTTCTTATTGCAAATCCACATCGGGCTATCTGCTGTTTCCATCGAGAGGATTCGAACCTCCTGATTTTAGCGTTGTAAATCTGTAGACTTATCGCTGTACCAGCGTGGAACCGCTAAGTGTCTGTTTAGAAACTAATGTGCATATAAACTGAATGATGGTTCACATTCAAAAAGCAGTAAAAAGCCCAAGTTTAAGACGCAAGTGACTTGATTTTTTTCTCTCTTGTTATAATCATAAATTTGGTGAAGGATCGGAATACTGAGTATTCAGAAAAGGATTCAAAATTAAGGTTTACGTTAAGAAATAGGCAAAAGATTTACGATATTAAGCTTTTACGTAATTATACTTCATAATTAAAATTCTTACAATTAAAAAGTGGAAAGACGAGAGCTACCACAGTGAGAAACGAGTCCGTTTTCCCAAGTGAAATTCCGCGTCATATTAAGTTCTTGGACAGGCATACGTTACAGCCAATAAAACTACCCTTCAATTTGGCAGTAAAACTGTTTATAAAATGTGTGATTAAAGTTCTAGTATTTTTAGTGGTACAGCCGGGTTCTCCACTCGAGGGGGGCGGCGAATGTTAAGGGGACGATAAATTTAGAGGCTGAAATTGGACAAAATTTTAATAAGATGGTCAACAGAATAAATCGAATATAATAGTGTTTATAGAAGTTTTGTTCTTTTTAATTAAATGACAAAAAATAGTTTATTATATATAAAAGCTGAAAAACAATACATGATCAATATGCCTAAATTCTTCTGGAGAAATGGCCCCCTACCCTGGACACGCCTCTTAATGTTTCCATTAAAACATTAAAGTGACTATTTATGCGGGATAAAGAAAATAGCGCTCATTATTCATTTTACAAACCTGTGCGCCTTCGGATAAATTTTACGAAAACTCTAGAGACAGAGTAAGGTTAATAAAGATAACGACATTACAAAAGTTATAGAAAAGTACCCTGCAGCTGTTAGTTGATTGGCGTGTAATTATTACAAATTTATTTTCAAGTGAGGAAGAAGGTGGGGATGGGACATTTATCAAGTAAAACGTGACAATTAGGCGTCCCGAATAGTCTCAAATTTTCGAGACACACCAATAAAAGTGTGTGAGTACGTACTGTCACCTCAGTTATAAACCGTTTCCATCCTCAGTATTTTTACTGTTCCTCACAAAGAAAAGATTGTCATAAAAGTAAGACACGGGTTAATCATTTTCGGTTGATAATTAATAAATGAAATATTTTTTTCATAAAGTTTAACATATACAGTGCTCGCCCTCCACCCCCAACCCCATTGGCTCAGCGATGAGTCTGTGGTTTACAACATTATACAAGAGGGAATCTTCAGTAACCACGGCACTTGAAATTCCTTCAGGCAAGATTTTTAAAAAAAGGTAACCCATTTTACCTTTTTTTATTAACTATATTTTTGTGCGCCACCAATACCAAGCGTGGGGCGCGCATTTACTCGATTCGATTTTATTACTCATCAGGATCTCTACTAAGCTACCCTAAAACTGAAATTATTTTAGGCAGGATTGAAGCAAATTAATTTATGATACCTTGGGCGTGGTAAAATACATCAATCAAAAGGGTTTGACCTCCTTACTCCAAAACTGTAATTAGATTTCAAATCAACCAAGAGACGACGGAGCTACGAGATATAAGTTTGTACTTGAAAAACAAAGCAAAAAAAAACAAAACAAACTCGGAGCTTTTCTATGAATCGCGGCTAAAAATTGATTCTCGATATCTTTGGTGGGCAAAGTACAGATAGCCCATTGTGTAGCGTTCAACGACAACCATGCTTTAGAATTTTTAATCGATTTTTAAAAATTGACGACAGTTCTCATTTTATTTAGCACTTCAATAGGCTCCAAGTTCTACGAAATGTCATGATCTTCACTTCACTCAGAAATCCCCTGAAGTAATTTTGCGCACGTGAACTGAGACTGATGAAGCAGTTTGACGTGATGAAACAAAAGATAAATTGTTCATAGAAGAGATTTAATATTTAATTCTCTCACACGAAATGTTATAAGATGGTGTTACATTTAATGAAATAATACAGAACAGATACAGAGTGAACAAAAATGGTAGTTCGAACCTTTTTATATATTACACTAGCCCCCTATCGGTGGCTCTGTCATCAACTTATAGCACCAACTATCGAGCTTCGCTGGCCACAACTCATATAACACATTGTATAATGTTGTTGTTGTATTCTAAATATAACACACTACATTTACAGTAGCTTAAAGCACAGATTTGATTTAGATAAATCAATTGAGTAGTTCAAATAACACGAGTAAAATTTAACTACAAGACAACAGAAAAACGAACCACATCCTTCAATTTAAAGCAACAAATATACATCTAGATATCATTAATGTTTATTTCTAAAGGTACGTACGAAAACAGATAACCTATCTATCTCTGAGGGTGTGGATGAATAGAAATACTCTGTCTATCTATACGGGTATGAATGAAAACACTTTATATCTATTTTTAAGTAAATGTGTGATAACCTGCGTCTCTAAGAGTAAGAATGAAAATACATGACCCATATTTCTCTGAGGACACTCACGAAAAAGACGAATAATTAATAAACTATATAACCTTTAAATCAGAAGGTATATATATATATATTTCAACATCCGTACACTTACACATGAAGGTGTGTTTATTAAAATACCATCTACCTGATCAGTGAATAAGGACAATAATAATATTTCGTACGGGAAATAATTATAATTCTTTACTCTTATTCAACGTTACTAATTAACAGAATACTCATTAACACAACTAGCGTTTCAAAATTACGACCTCGTAAATGACCACAGTTTATTACTAACTCCGTTGACAAAAACAAAAATGAACTATTCGTTGGTAAAAGAGTAGCACAAGAGTTGGCGGTGGGTGGTGATGACTAGGTGCCATCCCTCTAGTCTTACACTGCTACATTAGGGACAGCTAGCGCAGACAGCCCTCGAGTAGCTTTGCGCGAAATTCAAAAACAAACAAACAAACAAAAAACCACCCTGGTTGATTGTACCAAGCCGCTAAACGAGTCTAATTGGTCAAACTACACTGCTTTTTGGATTATGCTTCGGAGTTAAATTACATTTTTCACGAGTACCATAAATCCCTGAATACCCTATCAGAGTATCTAAAGATGGTGAATGCCAATTTAATTTCGTTTTCCTTGCTAGTCAAACGGAAACGAAAATTCGTTCTCGTACGCCAAGTTCTTTTTTCTGGTCACTATGCATCCCAATCGATACGAGGATACAATAAACCAACCAGGAAATAGTTAACACAACCTGCATTTTTGTAGGTAGGCTAAAGCAACAGAATGAAACATAATAATTAAGCTCAATCATCAGGTTTTTTTGTATGTGTTGTGGTACCTCTTGATAAAACGAAAGCTCTGAAGCGTTTCATATGAACTTAGCGCTTTTCAATCTAAACATTTGATGAGATCGACATATGTCACGTGCCTTTAACTTTATATAAATACTCAACTCTGAGATTTGTAAAACAAAAATAAAATAAAACAAGTTTCAATGAGCTTGGTACAAAACTAGAAATATTTCAACAGCTGTTGTACATTACGTTTTGTTACGGCGCTGGAAACACATTGTCTATTCCCGATCGCCAATGTTTCGCATCATGGTGTTAGAAAAACATGAGGTTAAAAAAAAATCAATTTCACATAAAAACACAAAACTCTGTAATCTGATCACTTGATAAAGTTGGACCTTTAGAAAGCGTTCGGATTAAAAACTTCGTACAACATTTAGTATAATACGTAAATTACCCTCGCTAAATCAGTGGTACGTTTGATGACTCATAACGCTATAAATCGAAGTTCGATACCCAGTGTAGACGCAACACAGCTACATTATTGTGTATCCTTAGGCCTAAAAACAAGCAACCAAAACCCGTATAATACAGAATGGTCAAGTGTGAATTACCCAACTCTTAATGTACGTTCTTTTCGTTGGTCATTTGTCTGTTTGTCTGTCTGTTAAGCTTATTTATTGTTTCTTTATATTTGTTCATTAACCTGAAGCAGATGCAATTTATTTACTGCTCTCGGAGTACTAAATACCTTTTGAACTACACTCTACAAGGATTATCTAATACTCGCCTGTTTCTTTTTCAGTTGAAGTTCGTATATAAAGATGCGGTGATACAGCGAAACAAGAATCGCATCCCGAGCTGTGACACGATTGTGTCAATACATCGTCTGATACGCTAAGATTTGAGAACGTTCACAAAATTTAACAAGCTTTCAGTAAACATTACAAGTCTTTTGTACAGAATAAATCAAAATTTCTAATCAATTATTTTTGCTAAAAAATTAATGATTCATAAAGAAAGATGATTATTTAGTATATCTTGTCTTCATTTGTTCCATGAGAAACATCACATGTAAAGTAACATAACAAACTAACAATGTTAATTTTTTTAAATTTTTACTTCTCTTTCCAGCTGCTATTTAGTTGATCACACCTGAGAATTTGAATCGGCGCTGTAAAGTGTGAAGTACTTGGATAAAACAGTGTTAATAATATGGAGAATAAACTACAGACAAGGCTGTCAAACTTCATAACAAACCGTTAGTAATACATACGTATTTCGTTACGTATCGTATCGACCATCTATGATGAGATACGCACCCCTGGCACAAAACTATACGTTATCTTTATGTGTGGTAATTTCATGCGAGAACGTTTTAAAATCGTTATAAATTATAAGAATTTAAAAAAATGTTTTTGATATGAAAATTGAATGTTCTCTAATTTAAAGTTTCTTAAATATGATAAATAATAGATTCGCTGTTTCCCTTCCTTTCATCTTACACTACTGTCTTTTCACCTTAATCCCAATATTATTTAAAATGTAACACCCAACTTGAGTAGGTGTGCAAAAACCACCACAGAAGAATTTTTATCTTAAAACGTTCAACAAATCGTTATATAAGTTAGGCCTAGTGAAGGGGAAGTTTTTTTGCTCATTATATTTTCTCTTGCACAATGTTTCTCATGACAATATAATTATTTAAATATGGAAGAAACAAAATAATGTAACGAAAGACAAAACGTCTTTCAGTTCATTGAAAAAAAAAATCTAACGCTCACTGAAAAAAACAGAAAGATAAATTAAACAATTTTTGTTCATAATTGCAGACGACAGTGCTTTTGAAAAATTTCGGCTTCCCCCCACATACCGCTTCGTTCGTATGCGTATGTAAAGTAATTTATACTAAACTCGCCCTCTAACGACTCTAAATATAATTATGTCAACATTCAAAACAAAATTAGCCGGCACCCTGTTACAAATGATTCCTTAAAATTAGTCCTTAACAATAATAAGAAATACGAGCAGTAGCTGTAAATTCAAATATGTTTTATAGCATGATTATTGGTTTTATACATATGCAAAGTATACTGCGGTTGAATAAAAAACACTTTTCTTTTTAACTTCATCTCAGTGAGAAATTGTTAATTTCATGCAGGACTGGCTCGGGAATCGATGTATTTCTTCTTCTCAGTACGAAAGGTGCCTATGGTTTCAATATTTATCAACTAACTGAATACATAAAGCATAAATTACCGCTCAACGACAAACTACATTAAAACAAAACTTACTGGAAGACCTAAGGAATAAATTGAACGAGATTACATAAGCAAGTCAAAGTTTATATTTGATATCGAACTTCTACAACTTGGGCAAGTCCGCGTGTGTGTATAAAGGTGTGATCAACTTAAGCAATGGTCTCAAAAACCTTACCCTAACGACGGAGCATCAGCGATGCTCGTGAGGCGAACCCTAGTTACGGGTTGCGTCTTACTACTGCCGGGAGAACTTACCACAAACGTTCATCCAGCCTTCCACTCGAGAAGGAAACTCGTATCCTCCACGTTTATACAAAATAAGTCGATCCATATCTGTTGACTCTAATTACGTCCGTTGTTTTGTTTTCGGTTTCATTGAAATCAAATTTTTCACATTGCTCAAAAGCAATACCTAGGCCTTTCGTTGCAACATGGCACGCCGTACGATCTGACCCGTTAGGCTACAAATACTAGAATCCCTCTGGCGACACATCGTTGTATGCGTTCTGACGTATGAAGTGTTTCGCCGCGAGAGAACGCTACGGTCTGCTTAGCACCTGCATTACCATGACGAAACCGTCGCAGCATGACAAAACTTACACACGACATCCAGCAAATGTTAGGATAAGAGTAAGAGATTCAACGTTTTACGAATTTGAGCAGTGTATCGCCGCGAAAGGACGCTAAGGTCTGGTTAGTACCCACACACAGTATTGGTTCACTAACATTGGATTTTGATCAGGGCTTCCTTTTGATGCAAATGAGTTTTGCAGCATTTATAAACTTAAACAACGTTCTAGTACACACTAAATTTAAGCTGTTCCTTATTTTAAACATAAATTTTGACCAATTCTTAAAGTCTAAAATACCACTTAATGTAATTCGTCATATTATACTTTCACCAATAATTAGGTTACTGAAAAAAATATTATTAAAACATATAAACGTTTGTGTTTTTTTTCTGTTGTTGAATTACACAGGACCAGAATCTACATCTAAGCAAATAAGACGCTTACAACTCAAAGTAATTTACCACTGAACTCACGATAACAAAAAGAAGCACTCAGATCATTAGTACCTTGATTAACTTCTGATGTTGATAGAACGGGCTGTTCGTTCTAAATCAATTTTACGCTGATGATGTACGAAAATGTATTGAAACGCCGCTTCCAACAAAGAAACGTTCTAGCAGGTTAGCTATTATAAATCCATTTTGCCAAATGACCAGCCTGCTACCTCAGACCTTTAAAAAATGAATCGCATGTTTATTAAATACTTAGTTTGGTTTGTTTTGAATTTCGCGCAAAGCTACACTAGGGCTATCTGCGCTAGCCGTCCCTAATTTAGTAGTGTAAGACTAGAGAGAAGGCAACTAGTCATCACCACCCACCGCCAACCTTTAGGCTACTCTATTACCAACGAATAGTGGGAGTGACCAACACATTATAACGCCCCCACGGCTGAAAGGGTGAGCATGTTTGGTGTGACGGAGATTCGAACCTATGGCCTCCGGAATACGAGTCGAGTGCCTGAGCCGCCTGGCCATGCCGGGCCTTAAATACTTAGTACAATCTAGAACACTTGTACATGATGTCTTTCTTGGTTGGTAGTTAGGGCACATGAGTCGTAATATGAGGTTTTTGGATTCCTCTCCTTCCACCAGTCCAACTTACGCTTCCAACTGTAAGATAAGAGGGGGCGTTATGACATGACAATTGATCCTACTATTTTATTGATAAAAAGTAATCTAAGAGTTGGCGGTGGGTGGGATTGACTAGTTACCTCATTTAATTCAAAATTATGATGAGCTAGTGCAAATAAACCTCAAATATCTATGCACAGAATTTAAACAATAGTCATTTTTTGAGCCCGAGCCTGTTAGGAAGGCCCGGCATGGCCGAGCGCGTTAAGGCATGCAACTCGTAATATGAGGGTCGCGGGTTCGCGTCCGCGTCGCGCTGAACATGCTCGCCCTTTCAGCCGTGAGGGCGTTATAATGTGACGGTCAATCCCATTATTTGTTGGTAAAAGAGTAGCCCAAGAGTTGGCGGTGGGTGGTGATGACTAGCTACCTTCCCTCTAGTCTTACACCGATAAATTAGGAACGGCTAGGTGCAGTGGGCTAACAACCTACTCACTTAAAAACCTTGTTCAAGAAACCGCAGTGATTGCGGCCCTGTATTCCTTGAAGGAATTGAGTGACAGATGATGATGATGAACCTGTTAGGAGATTAATCTACTATAACGTAATCACTAGATATTGTAATATCTTTTAGTTATATTATGAGAATAATTACAGCAGTTTCTAAAATTCCTGAAATACCTTAAAATGTTAATATCATTGATGTTTGTTTCGTGATAAAACAGTCAGGTTTTTATTTAGTAGAACCGTAGTGTCTTGATTACAATCAACAAATAATTTTCAATGGAAAATCGTATAATCTTTAACTTGCAACCACAATGTAAATAAGACCATTTACATACAATAATAATATTTTCGGTTATTGTTATGAACTTCTGGTATATATTTTCAAAGCTTATATTTTACAATAATAAGATAATTGAATGGCTATATGACTTTTGATGTATAGTGACCAAACATCAACATGTCATGACATTATAGTTACAATCACCTTATACCACTAAGTTACATATAACCTTTTAGTTATCGTAAAGAAACAACATGGTATATATATAACCTATAAGCTACAGTGATCAAACATCAATACATATATTATTGTGACTCATAGTCATCGGTTTGTTTGTTTGTTTGTTTTGAATTTCGCGCAAAGCTACATGAGGGCTGTCTGCTCTAGTCGTCCCTAAATTAGCCGTGTAAGACTAGAGGGAAAGCAGTTAGTCATCACTTCCCACCGCCAACTCTTGAGCTACTCTTTTATCAACGAATAGTGGGATTGACCGTCACATTATAACGCCCCCACGACTGAAAGGGCGAGCATGTTTGGTGCGACCGGGATCCCAAAGTTATCGGATGCTATGAACACGATTTAGAATAACAAAATTATCACAGAACAATATAATGTTTTTTTTAGAAATGAAGCAGTTTTACTTTTATAATGTTTATAGATACCAGCTGGAGTATCCGTCTCCTGGACGGAAATTATGAGCATTCATAATCAATGAAAAGTTATCTAAGGGCATGAAGAGTTGCTTCCCTTATAGGTACAGTGGAGTGCCATTAAGCCGCAGACCAGTAAACCGCGAAATCACTTAAGCCGCTGTAGCAAGTCTTGTCCCAAGATTGTTGATGTATTAAATCTACTACCTGGCTTTTTAAAGTTTCTCACACTCTCCTTTTCTTTATAACTTCAAGGGGATATTTAAAAAGGATCTGCTTTAATTTGGGAAATAAATAAAATATATTACAATAGAATTTTTTTTTTTTTGAATTTCGCACAAAGCTACTCGAGGGCTATCTGTGCTAGCCGTCCCTAATTTAGCAGTGTAAGACTAGAGGGAAGGCAGCTAGTCATGACCACCCACCGCCAACTCTTGGGCTACTCTTTTACCAACGAATAGTGGGATTGACCGTCACATTATAACGCCCCCACGGCTGGGAGGGCGAGCATGTTTGGCGCGACTCGGGCGCGAACCCGCGACCCTCGGATTACAAGTCGCACGCCTTACGCGCTTGGCCATGCCAGGCCTATTACAATAGAAATCAACCGTTAATCTTCCTTATCCGCTCTCTATGTCAGCTTTATGGAGGCCGCCATTGTTACCGAATCACACCTCTCCATACATTAAAGTTAATCCGCGGTAAATCCGTGAAAAAAGTGATCAATAATTAAAGTATTATTTTTAATCCGATAATCCGATATTTTTATGGAATTGCATAAATATTGGCCACAAACCCAATAGAAATCACTTCAGTTTCTGAATTAATAGTGAGCATATCTTATTGACATGGCGGCCCGCATGTAACACGGGAAGACGAAGTTTTACAGGGAAAAGCGAACCATCGCAATGCATTGGTCGTTTGTGTTAAAACGGCACTTGTCAATTGTATCTGAATAGTCTATACATTAATATTATAATGATCACGCAATGGCCCGGATGAGGCTCCTCGGCGGAGCTGTTGGCGACTTCGGCTTTTCAGTTACAAAGATTTAAGCCGCGGTTAAGCAGGTTGACCCGCCAAATACCGCGGCTTAACGGCGCTCCACTGTAATTGTAAAAAAAAAAAAGTCCAGTAAAACATAAAATGTGAAACTTTGTACGTATCTCCACATGAACACCACAAACCTTCATGTAAAATCTTCCATCTACAGGAAGTGAAGTAGTGGTAATAAACGTTAAAATAAATAAAATTATATACGAACCTTAAAATGCAAAACTTAGCATTTGTTTGTATCTCCTCATGGATCCAATAAGCCTTCATACGAATTTGGCGCCCCTCAGTGGCTCAGCGGTATGTCTGCGGACTTACAACGCTAAAATCCGGGTTTCGATATCCATGGTGGGCAGAGCACAGATAGTCCATTGTGTAGATTTGTGCTTAATTCAAAATAACAACAATAACATAACAATAACTAATTGGTGAAGAGCCATTTACAAACTGTGAAGTACTTACACGGACAGACAACAAAGAGCACTATTATATTTACATAAACATATATAACAGCCCATCTGATAGCGACACGTCTTTATTTATAACACTCATAAATAGACGAGCCTATTTTTCTATTTCCTAAAAACAACAAGTCAAATTTTATTCTATTAAGAAACAATAATATTTTTATATATATATTCGATAGTTAAATGATTAAAATCGTATCTGTTAAAACTTTTCTAGGATATATTACAAAATAGACTTACACTTCACATTAATGTCCATTTGTTTCTTTCTTTGCTTTTTGTGAAACAAAGCCATATTTGGTTGTATGCTGCGTCTATCTGTTCTCAGACTTACCGTAGTCCCACCGAGTGATGTATTCGATGTTTATTAATACACATTGTATATCAAAGATTACAAAACAATATCTGAGTTTTTACTTTTATTTTTAATGAATTAAAGTTCTGTAGTTCGTGATTTGGAATAAATTAGTAAAGTTTTGTAGTTCCTCATTGGAATAAATTAGTAAAGTTTTGTAGTTCCTCATTTGAAATAAATTAGTAAAGTTTTGTAGTTCTTTATTTGAAATAAATTAGTAAACTCCTATAGTTCGTGATTTCGAATAAATTAGTAAAGTTCTGTAGTTCCTCATTTTAGGAAAGTTTTGTAGTTTGTGGTTTGGAAGAAATTAGTAAAGTTCTGTAGTTCCTCATTTGGAATAAATTATTAAAGTTTTATAGTTTCTTATTTGAAATAAGTTAGTAAAATTTTGTAGTTCCTCATTTGAAATAAATTAGTAAACTCCTATAGTTCGTGATTTCGAATAAATTAGTAAAGTTCTGTAGCTCCTCATTTGGAATAAATTAGGAAAGTTTTGTAGTTTGTGGTTTGGAAGAAATTAGTAAAGTTCTGTAGTTCCTCATTTGGAATAAATTATTAAAGTTTTGTAGTTTCTTATTTGAAATAAGTTAGTAAATTTTTGTAGTTCCTTATTTGAAATAAATTAGTAAAGTTTTGTAGTTCGTGATTCATTATCGTTTCCAGTTATTGTATCGGCTTCGTTCTTTCGTAATATCTATGGATATTTTTTATAATAACTGAAGATACGTAATAAACATCATGACTAAAGTTGCACCGATGGAAAATCCCTTGAACAACGTACTCTTTCTGTAGGGGGATGACGTCATACCTTAACAAGATTGTGGAGCAGGCTCCCATCCCCTTCCCTTCCCCGACACAAATTTAAGTACAACTAATTTTATGTCTCCTTCAAACAGTAAATAGAATATTTATTGGTAAGGTAAAAGCTATAATAACGGACTTTCTGTCCTCTGTCCACCACAGATACGTAAAACTGGTTTTCATAAACCTACACATTTCATGCTGCGCCAGGGATAACGGTTGACTGAATGATTTTAATAAGTCAATAGCAACGTTGCTTAGACTTGACATCGGTCACCTTTGATATTCAAGAACTCTCGTGAGAGAGTCTTCCAAAACAGTTTCAGTTTCCTCTTTTCTGCGCTTGTAGAGGGTTTTCACCTTACTGGGGCCGGGCGTGAGTTAGTGTTAACATGCCCAGAAGGTGAATCTGAAGATTTACTGTTCATGCTCCACTTCCACACACGTATACATAATCTTTTCATACTTTTAGACGTGCGGCGCTGTAAGAGTGACGGTAAAGTCCTACAGTTCGATCAGACAAGAGTTGGTGGTGGGTGGTGTTAACTAACTGCTTACCTTCCTTCTAACCTGCCCCCCAGTGGCTCAGCGGTATGTCTACGGACTTACACGCTAAAATCCGGGTTTCGATACCCGTGGTGGGCAGAGCACAGATAGCCCATTGTGTAGCTTTGTGCTTAATTCAAAACAACAACAAAATCCTTCTAACCTATCACTTCAAAATATGCAACGAACATGCGCATTTTGTGTAATCTTGCGACAACTTCTGAAAGCAAACAATTCATCCCAGCGGCAAAATAAATAAATCTGAGAACTCATCGATAATGGCAAGTTCTTTAATAGCGATGGCCATAGTACATTTCGTCTCGTGACGGTCTGGCATGGATTGGTGATTAAGCGTTCTGAGGATCGGAGGTTTGAATTCCCGTCCCATCGAATATGCTCTTCCTTTATGTCGTGATGGCGTTATAATGTAACGATCAATCTCACTATTTGTTGGTAAAAGAGTAGTCCAAGAGTTGGCGGTGGGTGGTGATAACTAGCTGGCTTCCCTCTAATCTTTCCCTGTTAAATTAAGGGTGGCTAGCAAAGATAGCCCTCATGTAGCGGGAAATTCAAACCAAACCAAATCGTTATGTGACACTGGAGCTGGAGTTGGTGTTGAATAAAATTTGTTTTATATCTTTCACAATACCACTAAAATTACAATAAGCTCAAGACAACTTTCATGCTACGTATTGGTGAGAAATAATGAATTCAGTTTTGCAAAGGAGGAATCTAAAAAATGTTATAAACAACTGCTCTGAGATGACATTTACATCTAACATGATAACATAATGTTTTGGGACAGCACGTGACCTATTGGTCCAATCCTCTAAACTAAAAGTATTGTTATTATTACTTAATCTTGAGCTCTTATGCTTCCTCTTAAAGTCACTTACATTTACTGCCTCTATTCAAAGGGCCAACCACCCTATTAGAAAAATAAAACTGTTTTATCTGAAGATGACTCCTACCCTGCCAGAATTTTAATCGTACTGTTCTATAGGAGTATAAAGGTACAATTGTGTGACTCTCTTAGTCATCAACGTAGCTGGTCTGACGAGAGCTGACATTTCTCCAACCTGCTCTGCACAACTGGTTGTGGAATGAGTTTTGTGTTACGTGATGCGAGACAACGTGTAACAAACAATAAAGGTGTTTTTATAAGTGGGTGGAGGAAATCCTGCTTCACTAATGAAGACTCCTTACAGAAATAAGTTCATGCGTTTGTTGTCTTCGAAATGTGTCGAAGGTTACTTATTTATTTATTGTACGAAAACGTGCAAAGCAAAAAAAAAAAAAAAGCCAAAACGTAAAAAGGTGTTGAACGCACTTTTTGTTGTTGTTGTTATACGGTAATATTTAAATGTTTATTTTGGGATTTAGTATCAGTTACAGTTTTCGTTTATTCGTAACATAAAGTAATAATAAAAGGGTTATGTGTAACGCCCCTATCCCAAGTGGGAAAGCGGTGAGACTACGAACTTATAGTGCTAAAATTCGGGGCTCGATTCCCTGCAGTGAACACAGCAAATTGTTCAATGTGGCTTTACTCTGAAAAACAGTGCGTAACGTCAGCTCCTGGCAAGAAATATCATTTTCTAGTTAACAATGATTACAAACAGAATATTCTTATTTCGTTCATCGATTTCAAAAGACAACAATGACAATTTTACTCTCATTAAGGCTTCCTCCCCACACACACACATCCAGTGGTTCATCAGCAGATCTATGGGCTCACACCGCTAAAAACTGGGTTTTGATACGTTGTAAGCACAGTACAGTTGCGTGTCTTTGTTCTTAAGATATGTTGTAAGCACAGTAGAGGTTGTCTGTTGCGTGACTTCGCTCTTAACAACAAACAAATTTTCAACAGATATAAATAATTAAAGTAGATAAATTAAATGTTTTTAATCAGATAAATTATTTATTTTTTCTTGTTATGTCGGGATGTTATTTAATAAAACCGAAACACACTGGACATTTCATATTAACTTCACCATATATAATTATTAAATGTTATAATAACTGATCAGCAGTTATCTGTTGACGTAGCACGTGGACACTGTGTGTCACATCGATGTCAAGTAGGAGTTTAGGTGATACAAAAAGGACCCTAGGGTAGAGATCTGGCGGAGTTTAGGTAATACAAAAAGGACCCTAGGGTAGAGATCTGGCTTTCGGAGGTGGAGAGACCGACTCAGGTCCATACAACATCTTAAAATGTTTTCAAACTTTAAACTATGGTTTCTTATAAGAGTAACAGTCAATACCTTAGCTTATGTAGTGCTTGATGGGATGTTGTTAAATGTATATCTTCCCTCAGGTTAGTAGTTCAAAACCTTTTAGATAACCTTTTAGATAAGTAGATAACCTTTTAGTTGTTCACGAAATATAAACTGAAACAACTTCTAATAGGTATGATGCTTAAATATCTATCTATTACAGTGATACGCAGGAATTTATTTACGTTCCATTGATTTTGGATATTCTATATTTCGGATTTAGTTAAAATAAATAAACTACTAGTGTAATTTTAGACATTAAAAGAAACACGTACTTGGTCAGTTAAAGAATTAGTGAAGCCTGTTTTTTCCACACACGTGCCTCACAGTGGCACAACAGCATATCGGCGGACTTACAACGCTAGAAATCGTGTTTCGGTACCCGTGGTGGGCAGAACATAGATAGCCCATTGTGCAGCTTTGTGCTTAATTCCAAAACAAACAAAACAACAACTTACAAACACAACCAGCCAAACTTATAAAAATGTAGCGCCACCTAGTGTCAAGAAGCTACTTTCTTAATTTGTACGGTTAATAATCACCTTTCTTGCTAAAAGAAATTAGAACAGTGAAGATATCAAGTCTCATTGATTTATCGATAATATTTAGTTTGTTTGTTGTTATGGGCGAAGCTGCGTAATATGTAACACGTTCAGTGCCAACCACAAAGACCGAACTCAGAATTATAAAAGTTATTTGTTATAAGCCATTAGGCTCACCGCTGAGCTAGTTGGGGGAAGCCTATATAACAGAAAATTTAATATAGTGTAAAACAGTAAACTTAATTAATATTTGTGCGTCTGTAACCCCACTTCTGTTCGGCAGTGCACAGTTTTCTCTTTCCGTATGAAAACAATTGAAACGTAATTACAAAACTTTAAAACAACAATAACCACATTCCCACTTCTCCAAACAAAATATCTCCGTCACACCAAACATGCTCGCTCTTTCAGTCGTAGGGACGTTATAATGTTATAGTTATCCCACTATTGGTTGGTAAAAGAGTAGCCCAAGAGTTGGCTGTGGATGGTGATGACTAGCTGCCTTTCCTCTAGTCTTACACTGCTAAATTAGGGACGGCTAGCGCAAATAGATCTCGTGTAGCTTTGCGCAAAATTCAAAACAAACTAAACCAATACAAACAAAACTACTGTAAAGATCAGGTGCACCTAGTGGATTCATTTCCGATCAGAAGCCCGGATCCTGCTATTCTGTCTATTTGTGCAGGTTTCTAGTTTGGAGACTAAAATTACGTTAGCTTATGTTGTCTGAAAATATTTAATTTTAAGAAATCACTGGGTCTAATATTTAATTTATTTCTAAAACCTGTTGTTTAACTCCGTCTTACATGTTCTGTATATTTTACCACAGAGTTTGAGGCTCCTTTGATGTGAATGAGACAGGACAAATGTATTCGTGATGTTATTTCTGTTTATAGGAGGCTACACGGTAAAAGAGGGTGTGAACAAGGAGTTTTGTGTAAACCTGTAACAACTTAATATTGACTTCAGGTCACTTGACTTCCTGAATAAAATTTTGTTTTTTTGTCTTTGAGCTGCCCTATGTACCGAACTTATTACATACAGTTCAGTTTTCCGACCGCTACTATTCAAGATAACGCCGGAATGACGTCAGAATTACGTAAAAAAGCCTTAAAATGTGATTCATTAATTTCAAAAAAATAATTATTAATTACCTTTTTTGATATCTATGAAATAATTTTATATTAATTTGTAATTTAACGTGGTTTTTTTATCATTTTATATTTATTATAATTAGACCATAACAACTTACTGTGTTTGGATTAATTTCTAGACCGATGAGCTGTTAAATACACACTGAAATTCATGTGAGGTTATCTTATTTCAGTTTTCAAATATAAACTAATCTTGTAATATGAGTAATTCAGTTCACTTTGTTTTTATCGGCTTATAATTTATTTAGAATCAATATTAATTCAACATATTTGTTTTCGGCTAATTTTTTGGCAATTCCCCAGGAAAGGCACAGCTCCCACTGAGTTGGGGTATCCGGAAAGGAGCGTTCTAACCGATTTTAATGAATTGTACCGAACATACTGCATACAGTTCAGTTTACTGTTTAGGGACCGCTACTACTCAAGATAACGCCAGAATGACGTCAGAAGTAAAACTATCATTAAACCTGTTCATTTCCTGTGACATGACTTCTCAGAAATTCGGGTCACACTACTTCGGACAACATAGGGCAGCTCAATGACAAAAAGATCAAATTTTATTCAGGAAGTCAAGTGGCCTGAGGTCAATATGAAGTTGTTACAGGTTTACACAAAACTACTTGTTTACACCCTCTTTTACCGTGTAGCCTCCTCCAAACAGAAATAACATCACGAATACGTTTTTCCTGTTCAGAAGTCAACCATGAAGCTTTGTTTTTTCTAAACCTTCATTGTCCTGTAACTGACTGAAACATTAACGAGAACTGTTTATCTACTTCTTGTTGTTTACAAGGTTAATGTTTGGATTTTTTTTCATAAAGTAATCAACAAAATAACACAACACTTTATCGCCAAATTTCCTTCACAAACTGTGAAAAATATTATACACACATACCTAGACCAACAACATAGTCAACAAGAAACAAATAATAATAAATTCAAATAAACAACAAAATATAATACCTTACAAATGGCGTACCATATACAGCTGCTGATACTGACGATAAAATAACCAACGTTTGAAAAAAAAAAAACGAACTTATAACAAAACACAACATTCGAGTAAACACTAAACTTATTTAAAAACAGGTACAAAACTATGGTCTATACTATGTACGAACTATACTGATAAACACAACACCAACATAATTTATAAAATACAATGGAACAACTACCACGACTTCTATGTTGGAGGAACAAACAGAAAAATGGAAACCACATTCAAACAACAACAAAAAACACCGCACGTTTTTGAGAACTGTAAATCACATAAACACAACATAACCATAAAAAATACAAACATACTAAGTAGGGAAATAAATACAAACAAACACAAAATCAAAGAAGTTCTACTTCTACAAGAAGTCAAACCAAAATTAAAACAATATAAAGGAACATACCTATATTTATTAATAATCTATCATTTAACTGTAACGCCCTCTACAATCTTGTACCTACCTCTTCACATTCTCGTTCCTAAAACGTGCCCAGCAACTGTCAGTTGCAAACTCTTTTTGTAAGCCGTAAGATGACCTTAAAAAGCCGAAACGTTGTTCTGTACTTTATTTTTATTAAAGTTTTAACACCCATACGAGCTGTCATTAGAACACTTTTGAGGTTTTTCTTAATATTCTGCAATATACGTAGTTGTGTACCATTATTTAAAAAGTTCCCTATTCTAACAATAGTTTAACTTAACTACTGATAAATACTGTTGTTAAAATGTCCCTTAATCATTCAAATTATGCTAACCAGAAAAAGTTTCATCCTAAGTTAATAAAATATATATTAATCCTTGATATGAATACCTACCTACTCATTAAAATTTGTTTCACTGAAAGTACTGTATTTTAAAAAGTACAAAACGTTGAAATTAGAAAGTCAAAACTATTCGTTATATGTAGGTTCGGGACATGTAATCTATAGAATAATTTTGAACACGGATAACAAAGTGCAGAAAAATCGTAATGCGCATGATCAAATAAAAGCAAATATTTATTCAAAATAGTGTGGATGTTCTGTTCACTTTTGGTGGGCTTCTGTCTTGTTGATTAATGCTAATTGGCTGTTGGTATGAAAAGATATTCAAATATTTGTTTGTTTAGAATTAAGGACAAAGCTACACAATGGACTATCTGTGCTCTGCCCATTACGGGTTTTTTTAGTGGTGTGAGTCCGCAGACATACCGCTGTGCCACTGGCAGAGCAGGCTTCAAGCATACCTGCTCTGAACAAAGATAAGATGTCCATATAAGTCATGGATCAAATCAAGGACAACGAAATACACAAATTTAAAAAACTGAAATCCTTAAAAATTGGTTTGATAGTTAGGGCATTCGAGGTTCACAGGTTCGAATCCCCGTCACCGAACATGCTCATTCTTTCATTCACGAAGCCGATACAATGTGACAGCCAATATCACTTGTCGTTGGTAAAATAGTAGCCCAATTGTTGGCGGTGGGTGATATTGACTGGCTGCTTTTCCTCTAATCTGTCACTACTAAATTAAGAAAAGACAGCGCAGATAGCCCTTGCTTTGCGCAAAGTTCAAAATGAACCAAACTTTGAAAATCGAAATTAATGACCGAGTTTAAAGATTTCCGACATTGTTTTCACCAGATAAACTCGATCTCTCGGTCTCGTGTCAGCTTTCTTCAGCACATGTGTGATTTTTATAACAACATAAAACGTTTCCTACTGTGAACGGGATTATGAATGGACTGTCCTGAATAAAGTTTTAATATAGGCTAATAAAAAATGAGAATGCCTGCAAGTAGATAAACAAAAAGTACCACTAGCGTTAATAACTTGAAAAGAAATTCTCTGTTTGTAATTAAGTATAAAACTTTACCTGTGTACTGCTCACTACGGGTATCGAAACCCGGCTCCCAGCGTTGTAAGTTCGCAAACTGTGCCACTGCGGACAAGAAAATGTCAAACGAAAAAAGAAAAACAAAACATGCAAGTGCCTGGGACATCTTACATCATCCTGGTGGTTTTAAACAAGTTGTCCGAAATGTTTTTGTTTTTTGAACCAAAGTCACATTGGGCTATTTACTGTGTCCACCACATTGTAAGTCCGTAAATTTACAGCTGTTCCACCAGAATACTTCTCGAAAATTCATGAAAGTAAAGGAATTATCAGGGATTCTGGGTCAAATTCAGAAAGTTCCATTTGTTTGTTTTGTTACAGCAAAGCCACATCGAGCTATCTCCTGAGTCCACTGAGGGGAAACGAACCCTTGAATTTAGCTTTGTAAATCGGTAGACATACCGTGGTACCAGCGGGGGACAAGTTCCATTTGGTTTGGTTGTGTTTTGAATTTCGCGCAAAGCTACTCGAGGGTTATCTGCGCTAGCCGTCCTTAATTCAGCAGTGTAAGACTAGAGGGAAGGCAGCTAGTCATCGCCACCCACCGCCAACTCTTGGGCTACTCTTTTACCAACGAATAGCGGGATTGATCGTCACATTATAACACCCTCATGGCTGGGAGGGCGAGCATGATTGGCGCGACGGGGATGCGAACCCGCGACCCTCAGATTACGAGTCGCACGCCTTAACACGCTTGGCCATGCCGGGCCTAGCTGTGTCAGGAATAATACAATATAATTGTTAGTTTGTTAACACATAACTACACAATGAGCTATCTGTGTTCTGGCAAAAGAGTAGCCCAAGAGCTGGCGGTCAGTAGTGATGATCAACTGCCTTCTCTCTAGTCTTTCAATGCTTAATTAGGGACGGCTAGCGCAGATAGTCCTCGAGTAGCTTTGCGCGAAATTTAAAACAAACCAAACCAATCTGTGTCCTGCCTATCTCGGGTATCAAAACCAAATGTTTAGTGCTACAAGCCCGCGAACTTACGTATTTGAGTTTGGAATTTTGTACCACTAGGTAGAATGTTCGTTCCTGCTCAAACTTACCATAATTTATCAGCTTCTAAAAAAGTAACGAAAAGTTAAAAAACACACGTCTACTCTTTTGCCAACAAATAGTGGGATTAATCGTCATATTATAATGACCCCACGACTAAAAGGAGCGAGTATGGCTGGTGGGAGGGGGATTCGAACCCGCGGCCCTCAGATTACGAGTCGAACGTTTTAACCCATCTGGCCATTCCGGGTCCTATGATATAAATCACCATAAGATTTTACATTTTCATGTTTAACATCTAACAAAACAATGCAGACTCTAGAGAATTAATTATCTAATGTCGTTAACTTCTGACACTATAAAATATCCATCTATGACGGTTATTGTGTATAGAAAATTAAGTTTTTCTCTCTCTATTTTCTCCAGACTGAGATCTCTTGAGACAGTTTGAATTCAAATTAACTTTATAGCGTCTCTTATATTACTCTTAAATATCTATATGTGAGGTCTTCATAACAAGTGTCACATAAATAATTTTCCTACCGAAAAAATAAAAATAAAACTTATACCGTTCGTTACAGATATTTTGAAGTAAAATTTTTTATCCTTTGTATAGCGAACATTTAAAAGAGACTTCTAGTGGATTAGCGATAAGTTTGAAGGTTCATAACATTAAAAACCGGGTTTCGATACCCATAATTGGCAAAGCAGAGGAAGCTTATTGTGTGGCTTTAAGCTAAACAACGAAACAAACAAAAATATTATTTAACTTCGGGATACTTACGTTAGTAGCGGCAAAACCATTGAATGTTTACGTAGACAAAATAGTTAATTAAATACTCCCTAGATGCCACCAGCATAATCTCTTATGGTAGAAGCAGTCAACAGGACGCCGAGCGCTCACACCACATGTGTTTTCTATAATATTAGTTTAAATTAATTATGAAACATATCTGAAATCAGTACATTTCCTTACGTTTATTAGCTGTAATCTTCATAAGAATGATTTACATGTTTTATGTATATCTATATTATAAGAATCTCTACAAATATATTTAATTGTATTCTCAAGACGCCTGGTTTTGGTATTATAACTTTAATTAAAATGAAGTACAAAACAACGTTTTGACGTTCTTACATCATCTCCAGGTTAGCAAGAATATTTAATTAACTATTCTAGCTGTACAAACTTTCAGTCGTTTAGGCGTCACAGGGTCAAGTGTCTCTCTCTCTATATATATATATATATCTTGTTGATGAATGCCATAATACCAGAAATTTAACGTTGAGTAAACGGAAATATTTGACGTCATTTATGACATTATTTAAAAAAAGGAGACATTTAAAAACAGTTCCTGATTGTTCCTAATATTTCTGTTGCGCCTTACAAGACGGCGATTGAGAGAAGTTTTTCTCTTGAACAATATTTATTAATTTCATTAAAATTTCTGTCGGTCACCTTAGATAGCTCTTTAAATATAGAAGATGTATTAAAAGTAAAAAAAGTTTTGCATATTTAATCCCACTGTTATCCCTATTTACACCAATAATAATTTTTCTTTGAAACGATCGCATTTCCGTGACACTTGTGAAAACAAAAAAGCATATTGGAACTGTACTTCAAAATTATGTGAATAAACATATGTATATATATATATGTATTTCTAGCCTAATTGTGTCTATTCCTTTTCTGACTAACGAATTAAATGTTAACATTGATAGACGGTGTATCCCCACCGCAATGTGGGTCCTACGTTTTTAATCACCTTCAAAACCTAGAAGTTTATAATACTACGATGCAGCTTTTACCCTAGAATCTTTTTTTTAAATGTAGCGTATATTCTTTAAGTTTTTTTAATTTTAATGTGTTTTGTTATGGCTTTTAAAAATTATGGTTATAATATGTATATGTATATTTAACACTAAACTGTTTCTTCTGTTTCAAAATTTAATAAACCTTTTCAACAACCACAAGATGGCGGCACTTTCTAGTTTTATGCAGCCATTCAAATATTATTAAACGACAATAGATTCACAGCCATTTACACATAAATTATTTTGTTTCCTTTCAATATTAAAAGTGAATGTAAGTGTAAACTTCTTCCTGTTCCTTGAAGTTTTAAAAGCACCGACAGATAGACGGACACACACACAAAATGTCTTTTATTCGGCATCATGTTCTTGTTTTTCCTGTTTAATCATCATTACCCTGAAAGGAGGAAGAAGATCACCAGTGCGTTGTCTGTCAGTCAGTCAGTAGCCACTAAAATAACTTCACGTCAAGGACGCTTAATGTTACAATTTGTACCATCTGGACGTCTCTGAAACATATACATTCCACGAATCACGAAAAATTATGCACTTCGTAGGCTACAACATTGCAAGGCCTAGGAATTTGAAAGGCTTAGTTTGGTTTACAATCAGTGATGACGAAAAAACCCATTTGTAGAGAAAAATATATATATATGTAAAAACGGCTGGTTTGGGTTGAGAAAAATTTTATGTAGAGGAGCGAACAACGAACATTTATACAAAGAAACACCTTTATTTCTATATTAATAAACATAATCAAACATTTAAGCACGCCCTCTAAATTCCTACACTCGGTTACACAACATCCTTCAAACATGTGATCAACTATCGGTCGATCACCTCTTTCTTTCTTTGTGAACCTGACAATGACCGAAGAAAGTCGAAACGTTGTTCGATCCTCTACATAAAAATTTTCTCAACCCACACCAGCCAGTTTTACATATATGTTGGTTTGGTTTGGTTTGGTTTGGTTTGGTTTGGTTTGGTTTCAGTTTCGCGCAAAGCTATTCGAGGGCTATGTGCGCTAGCGATCTCTATAGCAGTGTAAGATTAGAGGGAAGGCAGCTAGTCATCACCATCCATCGCCAACTCTTGGGCTACTCTTTCACAAACAAATAGTGGGATTGACCGTCACATTATAACGTCTCCCCGGCTGAAAGGGCGAGCATGTTTGATGTGACCGGGATTCAAACCAGGGACCCTCGGATTACGAGTCGAACGCCTTAACACGCTTGGCCATGCCGGGCCCAAATCTTGAGCTAAAGCTTCCAATTTGGCTAGAACCCAAATGGCCCATTAAGTAACTTTACGCTAAAACCACAGTATCCAATACGGTCGCCAATCACCACTTGTGGCAAAAATGCTACTGACATGTGGCGAATTGGTGCTTTATAGATAGAACTAAATATACATATAAAAGTAGATGGTAGAAATAAAGCACCAATTGCATATTTTTCTACCACTCTATTATCTATAAAAATGCAGTTACTTTTTTGTCATGTAACGAAAATGTTAGATTTTCCACCATTTTGGTGATTATAAAAAACTATTGGACACCGCTGCGCTAAAATATTTAAAAAAACTTCTTAAACTAATAAAAAACCATTAGGATAACCTTCCTTTATGTTTTATTTTCGTGTCTTTTTTTTTTAAGTTTTAGATTTCAAGATGGCGTCTACAGAGGAAGGCCTAGCACTCGCGGGTCTTTTATTTATCTTATTTAGTCTTTAGAGTAAACTGAATTGTAAAAGTCTATTTATTGGTTACACCTGTATTATACGGTACGTTGCATAAGTAAGCGTGATGGCAAGTGGGTCACAGGAAGTTATTCTGTTAAGGTCATTCTACACCACTTGGTACGGCTTTAAGTTACCGGAAATCATTCTGTGGAGGTTGCTCCATACCTGTTGGTAGAACACTATTATATACTGTTTAAAGTAGTGCGAAAGATTTCGTGAAAAGGATTATCTGTTTGTTGTTTGGTGTTAAAGTAACCAGTGTGCTAGCTATCACTTGCCCACCGCAGTTATCGAAACCTAAATTGTAGCATTATAATTCATTAGACTTGCCAATCTTCCACAGAGGGGCTGATGAAAAGGAAAAAGAAAAGAAAAAAGTGGAAATTTAATGTAACCCTTGCTGAATATTTCCTCAAATTTTAGACCCATAAAAATACTATAAGATATAAATATGTAAGTACACGAAAATGTATTCCAATTAGGCATACATTTCTAAAAAGCTGTTAATAGGTAGATCGTGTTTCACTTATAGCAAAGCCACATTGGGACGTCAGCTGTGTTTACCCGCTTGATTTTAACATCGTAAATCAAAGTGACTGATAGGTGGATACTACTTCCTTTTAAAAGTACATGTTTGTTTGTTTTTGAATTCCGCGCAAAGATACAAGAGAGCTATCTACGCTAGCCCTCCTTAATTCACCAGTTTAAGAATAGAGGGAAGGCAGCTAGTCATCACCACCCTTGCCAACACGTAGGCTACTTTTCCACCAACTGTCACATTATCCCCCCTCACGGCTGAAAGAGTGAGCATGTTTGGCTAATTCACATTAGACCAAGTGGTTGAAGTACTCGACTCGCAATCCGAAGGTCGCAAGTTCGAATCCATGTCACACTAAAAATGCTCGCCCTTTCAGCCGTGGGGGCGTTATAATGTATAGGTCAATCCCACAATTCGTTGGTAAAAGTGTAGTCCACGAGTTGGCGGTGGGTGGTGACGACTAGCTGCCTTCCCTCTAGTATTACACTGCTAACTTAGGCACGGCTAGTACAGATAGACCTCGTGTAGCTTTGCGCGAAATTTCAAAACAATAATTCCCATTATGTTCCATGTTCATACCACTCTCTATGAGATAGGTTTAATATTAAATATTCTCATTCTGAGAGTCGCTCATTCGAATTCCCGTTATCGATCATACTCCTCTTTTTCTTTTAACCGTTGGTACGTTATGATGTGTCGCACAATCTCCCTATTCGTTGGTTTGGTTTGTTTTGAATTTCGCGCAAAGCTACTCGAGGGCTCTCTGCGCTAGCCGTCCCTAATTTAGCAGAGTAACACTAGGGGGAAGGTAGCTAGTCATCACCACCCATCGTCAACTCTTTGGCTACTCTTATGCTCACGAATAGTGGGATGACTGTCACATTATAACACCCCCACGGCTGAAAGGGCGGGCATGTTTGGTGTGACGGAGATTCGAACCCGTGACTCTCAGATTACAAGTCTGGTGCCTTAACCACCTGGCCATACCGGGCCACCACATAATCTACAGGAATAATAAAAAAAAAGATTGGTTAGTTTTAGTTCTAAAAATTATCACGTTCAATACAGCAGTAAAAAAGGACTGAACGAACGCTAACGTAGATAATATTGTTTCGTTTACCAAATGCAAATGTTCAGTGAATTATGTATCACGACGGTCACCATGGTGTACATGGAATATGTCTATGATGAATGTTTATAGATGTGTTGTTTATGTGGCTTTGCATCACAGTGTAAGGTTGAGTGCAGTTGTTCAACAAATATTTTTTTCTAGTCTAATATGGGTTTCTAGAAGAATAAAATACTATCTCGACCGGAATCAACTCACACCAACGTAACTGAAAGATGACCAGAATGTAATCATATTGGCGTAACTGAAAGATGACCAGAAATGGATAATTTGAAACTTAATGTCAGTGTACCTGAAACTTGATCAGAATTAGATCACACTAACGTAACTGTAAAAAGGCAAGTATCGAATAACACGGGTGTAACTTAAACTTGATCAGATTCGGATCACGTTAGTGTAACTGAAAAATGACCAGAATTGGTCCACACCGGTGTAACTGAAAAATGACCAGAATCGGATCACACTGATATAACTAGAAAATGACCAAAATTGGATCATACCAGTGTAACTGAAATTTGATCAGAATCTGATCACACCGGCGTAACTGAAACTTAATCAAAATTGATGTACAGTTGTTCAAATTAAAAGTTGCATAAATCAAAAGGTGTAAATATAACAACCGAACTGAAACAACACACGTAACTCCCTGTAATTGGAATTTCGCACAAAGCTACTCAAGGGCTATCTGTGCTAGCCGTCCCTAATTTAGCAGTGTAAGACTAGAGGGAAGGCAGCTAGTCATCACCACCCACCGCCAACTCTTGGGCTACTCTTTTACCAACGAATAGTGGGATTGACCGTCACATTATACGCCCCCACGGCTGGGAGGGCGAGGATGTTTAGCGCAACGTGGGCGCGAACCCGCGACCCTCGGATTACGAGTCGCACGCCTTACGCGCTTGGCCATACTCCCTGTAATTAACGACACTAAACTGAAGACTTAAACATCACATAGTTTTCATGAATCGTACTTATTTATTCGGAATATCCACCATAAACATATTTGTAGAAGTAAATCTAACTGCAGTGTATAGTTACTTATGTAGTAGAGTGTATGATGTTTTACAATGATTAATAGTGCGTGCATGTGTGTGTGTGTGTGTGTGTGGCATATTCCGAGAACAACTTGTTCATCAGAGCATAGGAACATGGATTGGTGAGCATGATCCATCTAGCACGTGACTACGTGCACTTTAACCAGCCTGTAACGAATAGTCACACTTCATTTACAAAGAAACTGGTCTGTTATAATAGTGGTTTCTAAAGGAAGGAAACAGGAAACATGTCTCAAAAAATTGGGTCTTTCGAACAAAAAAACAAACGCTGCTTTCCCATTTGGTTTACCCACGACGTTCTTACCCCCTAATAATCTTAACAGGACGAGGCACAAAAATATAAATTATTAAATATTAACGTCGGGGTCACAAAGCAGTCTTCACTTTGACCTCTGTCCTCCCTTTAATAGAGTAGAGTGTAAGAGTCGGTCTTTGTTTTAACGGTATAGAATACAAACCAGTCCTTACCATGGCTATGCACAGTCTGATTTCAGTCTTCACTTTGACGGTATAAAATGTAAAAATCGATCCTCGATTAAAATGATCAGACTCGCATGCTATTGTTGTTAACCCTAACTTTAAAAAAGAGCATAAGTTATTCAGTGCTCGCTTCTTACACAAACGCAATTACAGACGAGTGTCCAATGTGCGATTGTTAAATATCGGTTATTATCTAAGAAATACGTACCATGCAGTATGTAAGAAATATCAGAAAGAATATAAATCCAGTTTACGCGTGAAATATCTTGATTAAAAAATAAATTGTCATCAACAGCTGTAGTTAAACTGTATTACATACATTTTTTTATATATTACCTTAACGGATTATTATAAAAAAAAGATTTATTTTAGCTGTATATATCTATTATTATTAACAGCAAGGTGAGACTTAAATGGAACATTTTATTTCGAGCATAACAAATTAAAAAAAAACACGTGCATTGAAGCAAATGAAAAACATTTGTACACACTTGTATCTGGTGTGAACGACACATTATCTGAAAATCGATGTGCGTGGCTCACATACAGTCACATTTGTCGTGAACCTATTTCTTATGGTAGAAACGTAACTTCTGATTCAGTCGACCTGCCAGGCAGTAAAAACGTTCGAATGTGACAAGCGAGTAATCACAACCTTCTAAATCCTCGTGAAAAGTCGTGAATTTTAAAACAGCAGACTCCTGTTTTCCAAGCTGTTCCCACGAATTTCATAAAATAATGAGAAACTTTGTTTTGGGAAGGAGTGAAAAATCCCAATTTTTCATTTCACTTTCGAAACTCCACACTATTGTTTTGTTCTTGGATTACCAGTCTGGCTACGAAACAGTAAATTACAAACAACTTTATTCAATCAAAGGTGCAGGTGAATTTTGTCAACATTTTGACTGTTCTAAACGAGTAACCCCCGTTGAAATGCACCTCAGTGGTTTCGATACCCGTGGTGGGCAGAATACAAATAGCCCATTGTATAGCTTTGTGCTTGAGCTTGATTCCCAACAAACAAACCCATTTGAAATCTAATCGGAGGGAAGGGGGGTAACAAGTATTTACTAACGTCCAATCGGATTAGGTCCTTGAAAATCAGGGCCCGGCATGGCCAGGTGGTTAAGGCATTCGACTCGTAATTCGAGGGTCGCAACTTCGAATCCACGTCACACCAAACATGCTCGCCCTCTCAGCCGGGGGCGTTATAATGTAACGGTCAATTCCACTATTCGTTGGTAAAAGAGTAGCCCAAGAGTTGGCGGTGGGAGGTGATGACTAACTGCCTTCCCTCTAGTCTTACACTATTAAATTAGGGACAGCTAGCGAAGATAGCCCTCGCGTAGCTTTGCGCAATATTTAAAACAAACCAAACACCATGAAAAGCTCTTGAGTTCTTCAAATTGAGAATGTAAACGAATGGTGTTTAGTTATTCATCGTATTAGAGTTCTACAAAGCAGAACTGTTTTTTGACTGTTATTTTTCAGCATCCACTTACCTAATAACATATCCAGAAGTCGACTAAATCTTAAAGCCGCTCTTAAAGCGATTCCAGTTGTTGATTGAAGTCCTAACATACAAGACTATGGAGAAGATAGCCTTTCTAACAAAGAATAATCAAGGTCGAATTCTAGACATCATAATCACAAACAGTCATTGTCAGGACATCCCTGAAGAAGGTAATATACTAGCAGCTAAAACGTGGAAAATAACCTAATTATTTCCCACAAAACCGTCCCCCGCTGCTATAACGGTAAGTCTACGAATTTCCAACGTTAAAAATCAGGGGTTCGATTCTCCTCGTTAGCCTCAGCAAATAGCCCGATATGGCTTTGCTATAAAGAAACACACACCACACAAAACCATCACTCGCACCATAAGACTACTAGTCAAAACAAAAGGAATTCCTTTCTATAATGTCATGTATTCGTTATATTTACATGACAAACGTTTAGAAAAAATAATTACCGACTTATATAGTTAACGTATCAACCTCACACAGACACAATTTCTCTCATCATGAGTGACAGCTTAAGGGCGATATTAGCGTTGTTCACGGCAAGATACAAAATCTTTAACTGACTATATATAATGTCCCGAGTATACCTGAATTAAAGCACATTAATTATGCAAAGTTACGCCACAAGTGATTTGTTTTTTTTAGAATTTCGCGCAAAGCTACTCGAGGGCTATCTGCGCTAGCCATCCCTCATTTAGGAGTGTAAAACTATAGGGAAGGCAGCTAGTCATCACCACCTACCGCCGACTCTTGGACTACTCTTTTACCAACGAATAGTGGGATTGATCGTACATCATACCAACCACACGGCTGAAAAGGCGAGCATGTTAGGTGGGACGGGGATGCGAACCCGCGACCCTCAGATTACGAGTCCCACGCCTTAACCCACCTGGCCATGCCGGGCCCGCCACAAGTGATTCCAGTTCTTGGCCTGTAACGGTAAAGTTTCTTTACACCTCCAGTGGCTGGAACGCTCTTTCGAAAGCTCCATATAGATAATAGTTTATTTGTTTTGAATTTTGCGCGAAGCTACACGAGGGCTATCTGCGCTAGTTATCCCTAATTTAGCAGTGTAAGACTAGAGGGAAGGCAACCCTCACGGCTGAAAGGGCGGGCAGGTTAGGTGAGACAAGAATTCAAGACCCCGACTCTCAGATTGGGTGTCGATCACCCTGACCACCTGGCCATGCCGAGGCCTCGCTATCTAGAACTTGTACGGCACAGCACACTTAGCAGTGGCTCAGTAGCAATACTGAAGTCTTATAACGTTAGAATTCGGGTTTCCAGCTTAAAAAGAAAGAGACAATAGTTCAAACTGACTCAGAATTATCCGAAGAGGTTAATAAAATCCCCATCGGACCCCAAGCTTCTTATGAGTGCTTGATTAATTATTGTCGTCATTATTTACACAAAACATATAAATATGTACGAAAAAAAATTCATAATTTAACAGAAAATACTCACAATAAAAACATTTCGTTTACCAAATTCATGCATACTTGTAGTAAAATATCATAAGTCGTTTTCGTATTAATAAGTTTAGTTGTGTGAGGGAAGATACGTACATTTTGTAGCTTATTATTATTGAACTGCTTTAGGTACCAGAGAGCTCATGACTGATCGTGTGACATAGCTGAAGTTCTTATTAGTTTATCAAACACCCAGAACCTCGTGAAGACTCGTTTAAAAATTATGCGAAGAATTCTAAAGATTGAAATTAATAGGACTGGTAAATTATCACGTTACGCCTGTTTGTGATACTGCGGTAAGTCTGCGGATTTATAACGCTATAATCAAGGGTTCGATTCCCCTCGTTGGACTCCGGAGATAACCTAGTGTGGCTTTGCAATAAGAAAACACACAAACATTATATTATTATATAATATAATTTACACATGCAAAATAAACTGGAAATATTCACGCTTTTTGGATTGGCTCAATTACAACAGGAAATGCAGTATTATATATTGAAACCACTGAAAGACTTTATTCAACGTTATGTTTGTTTGTTTTTTGAATTTCGCGCGAAGCTACACGAGAGCTAGCTGCACTAGCCGTCCCTAATTTTGCAGTGTAAGACTAGAGAGAAGGTAGCTAGTCATCGTCACCCACCGCCAACTCTTAGGCAACTCTTTTACCAACGCTAGTCGTACCTAATTTAGCAGTATAAGACTAGAAGGTGACAATCCACGAACATAAATGTTGGTAACAAAAGCCATCCAAGTGGTTCAGGTAATAGTATGAAACATAATTGAAAAAGGTTTCCACCTGAAAACGAGGCTAACAAGGTGTAGGTTCACCAACGCAATTCTTCCAATCATACCTTTTGTTCGACCACCTTTAAAAAGCTGCAGAATGCCATGGGTTATTCATACAATTCCTTAAGAAGACACAACATTCAAGACAACATATTATTTTGGCGCCGTCTATAATATTCTGTTCTGTTTTTGTTTGTTTGTTTTGGAATTTCGCACAAAGCTACTCGAGGGCTATCTGTGCTAGCCGTCCCTAATTTAGCAGTGTACTTAGTCATCACCACCCACCGCCAACTCTTGGGCTACTCTTTACCAACGAAAACGGGATTGACCGTCACATTATACGCCCCATGATGGCGAGCTTGGCGCGACTCGAGCGCGAACCCGCGACCCTCAGATTACGAAGCGCACGCCTTAACGCGCTAGGCCATGCCAGGCCTTCTGTTTTGTACCTAATTACTTTTCAAGCATCTACTTTAATTTAATGACCTTCGTTCTAGCTTGCGATGGAATCGACTGCTGTATCTCAGCGTTTTGGAAAAGATTTATTGCAAAGTTTCTCACGCTTTTAAACTCTCTCACACAAAAATGTGAGTTACTTCTCACGCTTAATAACCTCGTTTTTCAAAATTTATATTTATTAAGCAACAATAATTAGGCCTAAAAATATGTAGCGATATTACATTCAATACCAACTACCTCAGCCATTATAAAATGCGAAGGCGTTTCCACACTGCTCTTTGTGTCGTGGAAATGTTTACTCGTCACAAATTGATGATCACACGAAAAATTAATGCATATTTAATTTTTTAATAACAAATACTTCAAAAACTTGGACTAGTTTTCTTCATTTTAATTACAATATACTAAAAGAAGAGAAAAGAGAGAGAAATATTTTATGCAGCCAAACATTCTACCAGTTGAGGTTATTCTGAAAAATGTTTCAAGCATCTGCGAAGAAATACGTGCGTTCTTTAGCGTCTTTATAACGAATTCTTGTGGCTGATTTCATAACGTTGAATCAAATATACTGAAAACACGAACGAGTCTCATGGTTCGAGCACTTGACTCGCAATCAATGAGTCGAGGGTTAGAACCTCATTTACTGAACTTCCTTGCCCTTTTAGCTATGGTGGCGATATGAGTGACGGTCAATCCCAATATTCATTGGTTGAAGAGTAACCTCAGAGTTTACGGTGGGTGTTGACTAGTTGCCTTCTGTCTAATCTATCGTTGCTGAATTAGGAACGAATAGAGAAGATAACATTCGAACAGCTTTCCACGAAATTCAAACCAAACAACAACTGAATGATCCAATGAGACTCCAGGCCCAACATCACGACGACTTCCAGCAGCTCAACGTAAGCACGAAAGTTTATAACGCTACCTTTTGAAGTACGATTTCAACAATGAGCACAGCACAGATAGCCCATTGTTTAGCTTTAGGTTATTGACAATTAAATGTATTTTAAATTACATGATAGATGCGCAAAGAAATAGTTTCGTCTCAGAAAATAGTCCTCGTTTTCTTCTTGTAAAAGCTCAATGATGTAATGTTCTAAATTCATAGAGAAATGTTTTTATCGCAGAAAATAGTTGTTGTGTTTTTCTTGCAAGAGATCAAGGGTTTAATATTCTGTATATCACAACGCATATCTTGCATGCTCCACTAAGACGGATAAATGTTCCATGAAAGATTACATCAGAAGCCTAGAAGTATAGGCTTGGAATGCTACTAAGTTCTGCACTTAGAACAACATAATGCGTTAACGACAGCTAACTGAAGAGTGATGACTTTATGTTTCTGAAAATACGGTGCTAGTTTGAGAAATATTTTGTTGTAGTTCAATGTTTTCCTGAAAATTATTCGCGTACAATAAATGTTTGTTGTCCTAAAGAAAGGAGTGGACAGTTTTATAATTAAAAATAACACAAACTGGTTATGTGTGTAAAAAAAAAAAAAAAAAAGCTTGCATCGAACCAGTTTCTAACTGAAACGTATTGTTCGATTTTTTTTTTAGTCTACGGATTTACACCGCTAAAATCAGGGGTTCGATTCCCCTCGGTGGACACAGCAGATAGCCCTATGTGGTTTTGCTATAAAAAAACAACAACATATGCACTCGATTTTTCGGATCATGAGAAACTGGCGACATCTAAGGAGTAAGTCCGAAAAAATTTACTGAAACTTTTCCAACAAAATAAACATAAGTTTAAAACTACACAGGCACTAACACGAATAACAAGTATTTTATTTTTAACCTGAAATATACCTTATCATGGGCTAGTCGATCAGGTCAGCGACCCAAGGTTTCGTTTAGTCGTCTCTCATTTCTAACTACTGACCAGAAGAAGAACAGCCCGCAACAGCACCTGCTGTCTCAACATCTTTGAACTAACAAAAGAAATTCATGTATTCGGAGGTGAAAGTGTGGTTCGAGCCTCGAACCTTTCGAACTGCAGCCCGTCACTCTGACCACTAGGACAAACTAAACCTAAATAAATGTATAATTTCTAGTCTTATAAAGTACATCCATGTAAAATGCTGGACCGGGTGTGGTCTATAGTTCAATGTGCCCGAACTGTAAGTTTGTAAGTTAAAGTTCGAGTCATGTCGTAGATACACGCTTCGCATTTTGGGGGCGTGGTTGCGCTATAAGAGTGAAAATCAAATCTTACTATTCGGTTAGATAAGGGTAGATCAAACATTGGTGGTAGGTACTCCCAACCAACTACCTATTATTTAGTCTATCTATGTTAGTTAACAACCTAACATCTAACTACAACACCCCTACAATCTTGTACCCGTTCACACTCTCGCCCTTAAGACACGTGCCCAGCAACGGTCGGTCGCAAACTCTCTTTGTTAACCTGAAGATGACCTAAGAAGATCCAAACGTTGTTCTGTACTTTATTGTAAAGTTTTAATACCCATACTAGTCGTCTTTAGATTGTGATTTAAAATTAGAAACGACTCTGCGCAGATAACCCTTGTGTAGCGATGAGTGCAATTATAAAAACAAAAGAAATGAATGTACGACTTCGGTGAAATGAACTGTACCTTCGAAAATAAATTTACTGCTACTGAGGAAACGCTTCCTGCTCTATAGTCTCTGTTTTATTTTTATTACGTTTTCACCAGTTCGTCCTTTAAGAGATTTCTTTTGGTAAAGTTGGCAACAGGTGTGCTGAAAAAACAAAGCATGACGGCAGCTTAAAAATAATTTATTTGTTCAGTGTTATATATTTCCTACTTCCTGTTTTCCGGTTGTTTATGTTGCAACTTGGAGCTACTGATGCTTTGTGACATACGAAACTTGTTTGTTTTGTTTTTATTCCATGTCTATATAGTTTTCTAGCTCAGCCTAACCATATCAAAGGCAAATCATAAACCGTTACGGTCAACAATGCACAAATATAGAGATGTTCTTTGTATAAGCGATAACCAAAAAGTTTATTTGTTTGTGTTGAATGTTGCACCAGGCTATACGAGGGCTATTTGCGCTAGCCGTTCTTAATACAGCAGTGAAAAACTAGAGAGAAGTAAGGTAGTTAGTCATCACCACCCACCGCCAACTCTCGACCTGCTTTTTTACCAACGAATAGTGGAACTGACCTCAGATTATAACGCCACCACGGCTGAAAGAGCGACTATATTTGGTGGGAGGAAGATTCGAACCCGTGACTCTCAGATTACGAGTCGAGTGTCTTAACCACCTGGCCAAGAGAAAAAAAAGTTTAGATATATGGTACACAGAATACTCCTCTCTTCAACTTACTGGATTTTTTTACTCTGTTTCTTGTAAGAGTTATAAAAACATATACCAGTAATTATAGCTCATTTCAGTCCTTGGCTTAACGTTTCTTTTTATTATGAAGAACCAAATGTAACCTAAATAAAAAAAAAAAACTTACTTTTTCGAATATAATAAAACCTTTTAATGTTGCTAGGATATAAAAACAAAGTAAACTCTCTAACTCTACGTTAAGTTTAGTATAAATAGGTACATTTTTTAAAACAACTAATATGCTGGTTTTCAAGTTGACAACAACGGTAATAAGAGGAATGTATTGGTAAGGTAATGGTATTGGTAATATGCCGTTATTTTTTATAGGACTTTAATAACAAGAAAACTGTACTGTATATATGAAAAGTTAATGACTTCAACAAATATTTAACAAAAAAAAGGGGAGGGAACAGCATTAGTGCTACATAAATATTGTACAGCTCGCGCAAGCGCGTGAATCTCTTCATACCCGTAAGTTTCCCTGCTTCTGTTGTTCTGTACTCAGTAAACTTGATCACAAAGCGTAAAAACAAATGTGTTTACTAACATTCCGTAGAAGATATGCTTTAATAGAAAGAAGAAAAAAATGTAATGTTACTTTAAGGCTATTCACATTCTAATTATTTCCCTACTTGATAGATAACATTATCCAAATATAATATTTTTAGAGCAATAGAATATAATGATACGACAAATATCAAAGTTATTCTATGCACAAAAAATGTCACTACAGTACATACTGGTGAATTAGGCGTAAATTAATTTTGTTTTTCTGTATTTATGCACATGCAGGTTATTTTGTAAATTTTATACACGTGTATATTTCTGTGTGTTTTTATACCAAAGACACATCAGGCTATCTGCTGAGCCCACCGAGGGGAATCTAACCTATGATTTTAGCGTTGTAAGTCCATAGACTTACCGCTGTACTAGAGGGGGGCAGTTTTATACGTAATAAACTGAAATACGTTATTCAGTTATTAAATTACAGTATTAATACCCATAACAAAATCACTGTTACAGATATTTATTTGTTCTAGATTTATTCAAGGAACTGGGTTTCGATACCCGTGGTGGGAAGAGCATAGACAGTCCTTTGGGCTTAATAACAAACAACAACAATTTTCAGATTTACCATTTGAGCGTAGATCATAGAATACAGTGAGAACAACACGCTGGCATAGCGGTAAAAATCAGTGGGCTTATAATGCCAAAAATCAAGTTTCAATACCCACGGTGGGCAGTACGCAGATAGCTTATTCTGTAGCTTGTAGAAAAAATGATTTTATAAACGTATCAATGAAAAACAAAGCCATATCATATTAAGTTTTATTGTAAAAATATATCGACTAATTTTACTTTGCCCGGCATGGCCTTGTAGTGCATGATTGACCTCTATCATTAAACATGATTTTAGCCGTGAAGGAGTTATAATGTGACGAGAAATGTCACTATCATTTAGTAATAAATAAACCAAGAGTTGGCGATGAGTAGGGTTGATTAGCCCAACATGACCGGATGATTAGGGCGCTTGAGCCGCAATCTCAAGGTCACGGGTTTGTTTCCCAATCGTCCCACAAAACATACTCGCTCTTTCAGCCGTGGGGGCGTAATAATGTGATGATCAGTCCCACTATTTATCGGCCATGCTGAGCTCAGTGTGTGTGTGTGTGGGGAGGATGCTGAGCATTTGAAAAATGACCAGTTCTGAAAACGTTTTTAAACATTTTTGTAATTTATTGAGGGGGGGAATATATGATTTACTTTATTAATTAGCTGCAGCATACAATACGAGCATATGATCATTTTAGTTTCAGTTTTAATCAAAAGGAAATCAATACACACAGTGAAAAATCAATTTTATTTTATTTTTACAATTCCAAGAACGACCTCTAGTGAATACAATGTTAACCATATTTTTTTGGCAGTTTGTTCATATTTACACAAAACTTTCGTAATTTAAAATCTAATATTAAATTTTATACAAATGATATTCGGGCATAACTGTGACTTGTCAACCAACAGTATAAAAAATCGCTATAATACACTTTTAAAACTAATCCTACTCTCGTACCGTGCAAAGTTTAACAACGAAATTACTGTTTACAATATCACACGAGCCGCCTGGCATGTTAATCGTAAATAAATAAATAAAACACATAAGTGACGTAACAGAACTAAAAACATAATATGTAAAATATTTACTTCTACTCTATAAGAAGGCTAGCTTTGGTTTTTGTTAATTTGGTCAACTTCAAGCTTCCTAGCTTCTAAGCATGCGTGACCCGCGCTAAAGTGTGATGCCAAACCTTCGAAAATCACGCACCAGATAGTCATGGTGATTCGAATTGCTGTTAATGTTCTGTAAGTTAAAGTGTTGCCCACTGGTCAGTTTATCTTCAGTATGGGCGGAACTTTCAGACGGTATTACAACCATCGATGTAGTTGGTCTTTGGCCTACAAAAGACGATTCCATCCAAATGACCTGTTGGTCAACGGTCACTTTCGGCCTGTCTTCTTCTGAGGCTATTCTGGAATACTTTTCTTTGCAGTTATTTACCATTAGTTGATTTTCATGGCTCTGAATATAAGAATATCGCTCTCTACTGACACTTTTTCCACAGTCACTGACCTCTGGTGAATATTTTTTGCAGCAGTCTCTAGAATCTCCATATAAATGATCACACTTTTCTAACGTCGCTGAACTCAATATGTCGTTCTCAAAATTCCGCGACGCAGAATAGTTCTTGTTATTGCACATCGAAACTGAGGGATCAGCCGATCCTCTGGAGTGACTTAAGCTTTCGGTGGTACCACTGAATGGGGAAGATGAACAACTAATGTGTGAAACGTTGAATTTGGTCTCATGTTTGAACGGATGGTAGCTCTCTGAGGGGATTTCTAGAACAGTTAAATCACTCTGTGAGTCAGGCTGTGGATCACACGAGGAAAGAGATGTTTTCCATCTTCTCTGCACATCGCTTGAGTAAGGATGAGAGGAAGACAAAGTCTCTCCTTTATAACTCGTAAATTCTTTGTTAATTATCTTCAAAGTGAGGTCACGGTCGTGGTGACGTACTGAAGCACGAGAGGTATCCATAGAACACACCTCGGGAGATCCAGAGAGGCTACCTGGCCTTGGAAAAACGCTACCGATGGTTGTTGGAGTTACCCTGGCTGCCCTCCACCCCAAGTAGGGTTTCCTGAAGGAGCCACAGTCTTCCCAAGCGCTACATGGAGGAGCACTATGGGTCGATAAGCGGGAGCTACTCCTTCGGGAAAAAATATGATGCTCTTGAGGAAACACTACTCCTGGAGTACCAACTGAAAGACTTTCCTCAGACAAATCTGTGAACTGCCATTCTGAATGAGCTACTTTTGGAAGAGCGACTAAGTTTCTACTCGAAATGGAACTGGATGCTAAACTAGACGAAGAAGAGGTTTTGGAGCCCAAACCTTGCCATGAAGGGTGCCGCCCCTCTCGACGTTTCAAGATGAACCCTTCTTTAGCTGATCCTTTGTACCATTGAGGAAGGGTTAGTTTGTTTAGAGATCTCTCTATACGTAATTCGTATTCAGACTTTGTCTTCATAGAGCTTAGAGCGTTTTCGGGGGGTAAGGTGGCCTGACGATTTTCCTCGTCCAATAAAAAATCCATACTTCGAGCACGTGAACTATCTAGGGTCGTTAAGGGGTGCTTAATTTCATTATCTGCTCTCAAGACTGCCATGCTTTGCGCACGCGACAGTGGACTGTGATGTTGTGGCTGGTCGCAGATACAAGTTTCCGTTCCTAACACTTCCCGTGACTCTAGAGTGTCCACGTTGGTTTCGAGATACCCCAGACTTTTGCTCCGTTCCTGTATAGATTTTATTCTCACTGAATTTTGCCGATTAGCTCTTTGCACGAGGCTCGAGGGCCAAACAATTTCTCCGGTACATCGCCGATAAGGTTTCGCTCGGGGGTTGCCGAGTTCTCTGTTGTCATCTTTCCCAGTCAGACATGTACTGTTTCCACCTCTCCAGCTACTTCTTACAGCGGCTTCCACCGAAGCAACTAGATCGGGAGTACTGGCCAGAAGTTTCGCCCGATCTACGTGCATTCTCCGACGGAAGCTTTCCAATTTTTCGAAAGCGTCCACCTTTACTTTGTTAACTTGTTGGGTCTCCGAGTTTTTCTTTTCGTCAAAAAACTGATTCCTAGCTTTAAGTATTTTGTTTCTTACACTTCTGTTTGATGGAGCTAACATAGCCTTAGATTCCTCTGTTGTGGTGTGGTTACTGTGTCGTTGATGAAATGTTAACCGTTCATTTTTCTCCACTGATGCCACAGAATCAGTTGTTTTTGGTAGCTGGTACGGTTCCTTCGACGATGAATTATCATGACCAGTTGTTAACAATGTATCCTTTATTTCTAGTTTCGAGTTCACTTTGAAATCCTTAAGTTTTTTCCCATCCATTTCGTCACTAGTCAAACTATCAACAATTTGATTTCCACTACATTCATTCACAGTTATTACATGATAGTCTAAATCCCCATTATTTCTACTGGTGTTTTGTCTATTATTTTTATTGTCCGTTGTGGTGTTCGTGCCACTTTCTGGAGCCACTAATGGCACAGCACGAGAGATGTTTTCAATACCGTTGATAGTTTGACACACTGGCACATCAACCAGTGAATTATCCTCACGTGCAGACTTAGGTGAAACTGTCGACTTTATTCGAAGAAGATCCTTTTCATATGTTGGTCCTTCTTTTTTCTCCCTTCTTTCCAGGGAAGAAAATATCTGATATTTAGGCTGAGCTAACACGTTTTTAGTCGAACTGTGCAAAACGGGAAAATTCTGTAACTTACCTTTATCTACGGTGACTTTATTTTCTGTCTGTGAATGTTTAGGTGTACAAGTCCCCTGGCCATCACTGGACAGTATTTGTTTAACCTCAAACCTAGCAGCTTTATCTTTCACACTCTGTGTGCAGCTACATTGTCGTTTTAAAAGACTGACCTTTTCACCTGAAGAGGAAAGGTCTTGACCTTTAGATCTTGTTTGCAGTTCCTGAATCCTCTCACTCACCGGCTTTGACAACAAGGCGGAGAGAGGGACAGAGCCAAGACACTGGACAACGTAGCCAAGTTGTCGGAGGTCTGGAGAACTGCGTGTCCGGCGACGTCGGACAAGCCTGTCTTCTCCAAGTGTTCGGTGAAATCTAGATGTATCATTATCTTTCCTGATGGAAACTCGTTCTGGTAAAACAGATGTGGCTGAGACAACCGAAAAAATATCTGGGCTTGATCCACCCAGTCCCGTCTTGGGTTCGATATTTCCTCTCATTTCGGCGCCAGTGGAAATATTTTTGCCCGTGCTGACAAGTGATCGTGAAACGTCTTTTTCATTTTCTGTTGTTTTTACGACAGTAGAGGTGGAGACCTTGGCTGTACCCACAGCAATTTCGTAGTTCACGAAATGTTTTGATTCACTCGAATTCAGTGATGTTATAACTGTTTTTTCAGATTCACAGTGATTGTTTTTAGGGTAGAAAATAGCAGATTTTAGTGTATGTTTGCCTTCTGACGAAATGTTATCTTTTATGTTTATATTTTTATGTTCGTCTGCTTTCACAGACAAAACATCACGTTCGTTATTTTTTGAGTCATCGCAACTAACAAGATGGCACCAATCTACGTATCTGGAAACATCGTTATAGTAGCAATTTTCTCCGGTAGGTGACAGAGCTTTTGTCTTAATATTTGGTTTACATAATATATTATCGCATGCTACAGATCCTAGGACGTGTCTTTTGCTTGATAAAGTGGTGTATTTGTATAACTCATCATTTTCGTATTTCTTGTTCTTCGGAATAATTCCCCAGTTATAAATTATACCTGAAGAAATGGGAGGGAATGTATTTCGCCGCCAGTTTTTCCTTACGTTCTTTGTGAGTTCTTCTGGTTCTGGGGATGCTGCTGAACCTTCAGGAGATACACGACCACCAAGCGTTATTTCAGATATGCGATGCCTTTCTTCCTGTTCAGAACACTCGTAATGTTTAAATTGGACAACAGATGACGCTACCGCAGCCTCCCTACCGTTTACTATTATTTCACTGGTCTTGTCTTCATCACAGAGTGCTGAAAATAATTTAGAAGTTCCAAGTTCGTTACCATCGTCTAAAAAACATTTTCCCTTGTTTAAAGAAGACTCATTATCGTATGTTTTGCTGTTGTGATTCTCTACAGGAAACACGACTCCTTTTGTCGTAGTTTCCTGCGAAGATGACAAGCGTTTCCGGGCTTTTCTTTCCCTGTCTCTCTCTAGAAGCTTTTGTAATCGCCTACTTCTGTCGTTTTGGCTACTAATTTTACCATCTGCCGAGAAGGATGTTGGAACTTTGCCACTGCTAGTGATTAAATCTTTGTCGCGAACTGCACAGTCGGAGATGAACTTTTCAGAGTTGTAGCAGCTGTCCAGTGAAATATCACCACTGTGTGCAAATTTCGAATCATTTCTAACAAGCTTCGAACATGATAAAGGAAGGTCTCTTACGTATCTCGTGTTCGGTATTCTCACACGTTCCGAAGCTGACTTTAGTTCAATATTATTTACTAAGGAGTAATTATTCTTCTGTTTGCAGTTGAAGTCCATCTGAAATTCTGCCGAATTAAGTTCCACGACATCCTGTTGTGATAACAATAGTTCATTGTTTCCAGAGAAAATACAAATCTCATTCTCTACATTTCCTTTCTTTCCTTCCAAAAGATGGCGGTCTCGGCTGTTACTGCTAATGTATTTCTCACACATACTCATTTCGCACCTTACAGTCAGGTCGTCAAATTTCTGATGTTTCTTCCTCTTCTGGTAGTTTGCTCCTGAAGTAACAGAGGACAGAACAGTTAGTTGCTCAGCAGAACTGCCATCTTCATCTTTTAGCTTTTCTTTCGCCAATGATGCCTCTTGTAAGATGTTTCTTTCTTCATCCTTCATGTTAGTTTCATCACACACGTGGTTGATACTTCTAGCTACTGCGTCTTTTTCAGTCAGTAAGCCAGAGTTGGCAGTGTTCGTGATACCATCACTACTGCCTATAAAATACGTTGTTTCACAGTTCGATTCTTTTAAAGCTGAACCTGAAATATTCATGATGTAGTTACGGGAATCGCTGCAGGTGTCTTCATGAAATTTAACAACCTCATTCGGCCAATAAGCATCCAGCTGATTGGTTTGAAAATACGATGCCTGTTTATTTACATCTTCTAGGCTTAGTCCTTTATCGTCAGCTTCTTCGCGATCAGTCTTTTTGTAAAACGACACGTTGTTGTGACACGAAATGCCGCGTATAATGAAGTCTCCCAACGGGTTACTAGCTGTAGAAGATAGGCACTTTTCAGTTTCTTTAATCGTGTTTTTATTTTCTTTCAGCACGTAGCCCTCCTCGTGAAAACGACTTGTGACTCCTGTCTTCCGGCCAGGTGGGAAATCCACGAGGTTGCTTTGTACGCGAACAAATCCATTTCCTGTTCTTTCCTTGGGTTCTAACGTAATGTGAACACTTTGTGTATTTAATGTGTCTGAATGGCACTGCGCTAAATCTGGCCCCTTAGTGCTTCTGTGACAATTTTCATTGAAATGTGTAGTATTTGTTACAGAGTTTAGGATAACGTTCCTAGACATTGATACAGGAATTAATACAGCTGGTGAATAGTAAGGAGACAACTTTTGCCTACTGACCTGATCTGATAGTCTTGCTAAATAATCCACAGCACTAACTTGTTTCTTATCATAATCTTGCAAGGCTAATGTCCCTGCCCTGAGGTCGTTGTTCTGAAGAGTAGTTAGGCATGGGTAGTGTACTCCTGGAACGTTCTGACCGTGAAAGTAGTAGTTTTCATCTCCTGAGAGACACCCATTGTTTGGCGATTCTGTTCTGTGATTTGCCTCTCGCTTTAGAATTACTTGAGCGTGACCACTTTCTAAAAAAGCCGATTTCTCGGACTTTACACACGTTTCTGCCACCAAACAAGGTTTATTGTCCTTTCGAGTACTGCTATAACTATCCATCAAGACGTCACCATCGAAGATCTTTAAGCACGGGTTAGTTTTTGATTCTTGAAATTTAATTACGTCATTAGCGTTATTTACGCGATCGCTAAAGCTGTTTGAAATTAACGTGCCTTTGCCATCTTTTGCACATGTTTCGAAACTATCATTGATACACGCTTTATGATTCTGGTCTCCTTTATGAATACTACTTTCCTTTGGGCTATTTTCGACTAACATGAATGCACTGGAAGATATTAGCGAATCCGCTGTCTTCTCAGTTGATAAAGTCTGACTTGAAATATCTGAATCACTATGGTGCGGTTCCTTTTTAACTTCTAATTCACACACATTTCCATCGATGTTTTCAGAATAATTTGATAAGAAAAATGTTTTCTCCAAGTTTGTTCTCTTCTCTTCTACAGGAACAATACAGTTCAATTTCCATTTACGTGGTGTTTGTAACTGGCGGTTGTCAGAAATTGATTCTTCATCGCACAAGTCGTTATTTTGTAAAGTAAAAAAATCAGGAGTGGATGCACTGCTGTAAGAAAAACTTGGCTTTTTGTCTGCTTTTAATCCAAACAATTCAGCAACTTCCAAGCTGACACTGGCTGAATTTTTCTTAGAACCAATCTGAGTTTCATTAACAAACTTAACACGTTCGTCTTTCACATCTTCCTCTTCAACTCGTATTGTTGTGTCTCCTACATTATCTATTTCGTTTGTTTCAGATACAAAAATGGAATTATTAATGGGTACATGTTCTTTCGTATTATGTATCATGTATTCATTTTCTTTAACACTACCTTTGCTAACGCCCTTTGCTACATATTCGCACGTGCGTTGTACTTCAGACTCAGTTACGTCTTCTAACATAAACTCATTAACACCTTCAATCCTTAAGGTACTCCCGCCATTTCCTCCAAATCCAGGTATATCGTTAGTTACGATCTCGGTCACGTGATCTGCACCCGTTGTAAACACTTCCAGTTTCTGTTGTATACCTAAAGGGAGCTCCACCACAGTTGCACGGTCGTCACTAGACCCCGTGCTCTGATTATCCCACGACCCCCAACCTAACGAACCCCCATCACTGAGACTGAAAAGGTCATCAGAGTTTTCCTCCTCAATCGTATCCAGTAATCTTGAGGATCCACAATCAAGGTCCTGTAGGCTCGTTATGTCCGGTCTATTGTTGCCACATAACAAGATGAGCTGGTGTTCTTCGGGTGTAAGTTCCTCATAACCACGTTTTCCTAATTCGACAGATTTATGCACAAAGTCGTCGTCACTCTGGTAAGTACGTTGGCATAAAAAAAATTCGTCTTCGTCCTTCAATTCGCAATAACCAATTTCAAGTTGTCCGTTCGCAGTCATAGTAACGTTTCTCCGCAACTTCAAGCAGTTACCTTCGCATAATCTATATCTCACGACACACTAGGTGAAGTAACGACAGCGACAGTAGCGTCACTCCACGGAGGGAAAGTCGCACACGGATTTCAATATGACTCCAACCAATCACGAATAGCTCTCGATGACATCAATCTACGTCACAGTCATGCGCCAGGTGTCACCGGCGGTTTTTATCTGTGGAGAAGTTCGAATTACTGAACTGCTTTCTCTGCACTTTCATTGTCCCTATTATAATGTTAGCCATTTCTTCGAGATAATATACGACACTACAAACAATGCACATCGGTTATATATTATACTCGCAATATCACACAGTACTTCTAAACAGCTTATATAAAATGAACACTAGTTTAGTCAGTGTTGAAATTATAAACCTTGTTAATACTAAAGTTCAAGCTTAGTAAAGAATTACAGGGTTTACTATTACTATTAGCTAGTACACGTGAACTTTTGTACACTAGATACAAATAAAAAAAACCATTAAAACGTTTGGTATAATTATTAGCTAGCACAAGGGAGTAGCGCGTGCGTTTTTTTAACCCGGCCTTTCGGTGTCTGTATTCGTTATATTGAGCTGCCAATTCGGCTCCTGGTCATTAAAAATATCTCTTAGCGACATCGAGTTTGTAAAAATAAAAAATAACTTTTATTTTACATTTTAAAGAAGCAAAGTCTTTCGTGATGACGAGAAAACCACTTCAGGTAAAAATGTATTCTCAAGACAGTTGGTAAGTGTGTTAAAACTTTAATTAAAATAAAGTACAGAACAATAAGTTTTAACACCTATACCAGCTGTCTTAAGAATACAGAAGCAAAGTGTTATTTTCACACCTTACAGAAGCAAAGTGGTATTTACACATCTTTAAGAAGAAAAATTTTATTTTTAAATCTTGAAGACGCGAAGTATTTTCACACCTTTAAGAGGCAAAGTGTTATTTACACATTACTTGCGTTATTCATTACGTAGTCCTAAGGGTCATGGGTACGCTCCAAGGGGGTTCTAAAACTCCTTCCTTTGTATATTTATTTTTCCATGACACAGTAGCATGCCTGCAAACTTACATCTCTATAAACTGGGTTTCGATATTCAGGTGGGCAGAGCTCAGACAGCCCACTATGTAGCTTCGTGCTTAACTCGAAACAAACAAAATCATTTTTTTCCATGCATCTGTTTTTATATTCATTTTACAAATAAGCATGTATAAAATATTTATTGCTAAAATGGAAAAAACGTCTTACAATATCACTGAAAAAAAATATTTGTGATGGATCTAGAAGTTAAGGCATTCGATTCGTAATCCGAGGGTCGCGGGTTCGAATCCCGGTCGCATCAAACATGCTCGTCCTTTCAGCCGTAAGGACGTTATAATGTGACATTCAATCCCACTATTCGTTGGAAAAAGAGTAGCCCAAGAGTTGGCGGTGGGTGGTGATGACTAGTTGCCTTCCCTCTAGTCTTACACTGTTAAATCAGGGACGGCTAGCACGGATAGCCCTCGAGTAGCTTTGTGCGAAATTGAAAATAAACAAACAAAAAGATCTAAAAGTATCATGTAAAAATATACGTCATACATTCTTGATGACGAGAAACCCACTTGAAATAAAAATATATCTCAGAACGGCTGGTATGGGTATTAACATTTTTATTGATAAGCAGAGAAATACATGTCAAACATGTGTAACTCTCTCCTGGCGGGGTCCACATATTAGATCATATTGAGCAGTTTACAAGTTTTTGTTTGTTACAACACTCGGAGTAAGAAACTGAACTAAAATTTGCTGAGTGAAATCATACGTTTTCTGCGCGAAAAATATTGGAGACAACAGTTGTAGTTTGCGGAATTAATTCCAATACCAGTGACATTTTTGTTCGCATTTGAGTGTGTGACTCGTACCTCATTAAGAACCAACCCTGTAATTAAACCAATAAAACCATGGTCCTACAAGCAGTTTGGTGTATAAAAACATTTAGAAAAAGGGTTCTCAGAAAAAAACACACCAAGAAAACCTCTTTGGTAAATATAGGATCGATTTGTTGATAAAATATACTTATGGGATTTTCTAACTCCAAAAATATCGCAAAAACATACTTAATTTAAATTGTGAATAAATACATTTACAGCTTTTTTTTTCTAAACCATGGATATTTTGTAAAAATAAAAATGACATCCTTGTTTAAGCTGTAAACAAAATTGCAGTTATATATTTTTTTAGATTAATAATGTCATAAAATATACGTGTTCTAAATATAACATACTCTACATAAGACATGCTGAGATATCACGGAAAAATGCATGTTTTTAGTGGTTTGAATTTCGCGCAAAGCTACACGAGGGCTATCTGCGCTAGCCGTCACTAATTTAGGAGTGTAAGACTAGAGGAAAGACAGCTATTCATCACCACTCACCGCTAACTCTTGGGCTACTCTTTTACCAACGAACAGTGGGAGTGACCAGAACATTATAACGTTCCCACGGCTGAAAGGGCGAGCATATTTGGTGTGACGTGGATTCTAACCCGCGATCCTGGGATTACGAGTCGTGCGCCTTAACCAGCTGGCCATGCCGGGCCTGTTATAAGTGTTTGGAATATCAAAAGTGGTTAAGGCTGGATCTTAAAGTGGGGAAAGAAATCACTTTTTGTAATCCAGTTTGTGGTAACGGCTTGGATCACAGCGTGGTATGCAAAAATAAGAGTTTTCATTCCTGTCAGAAGACCAAGAAAACCAATGGTTATTGATCTATTGTCTCAATTTAACTCAAAAATGTAAATAACAAACAGATCCCAATTTTTTTAGTAAAACTTTATGGCTTAATGTATATCTTCTCTCTCAGAAGAAGGAATCGTATAAATATTGATATTTTTATGAATAGCAACTCGCTTAAAAATATAATATTCTAGATTTAATTTTTAATATCTACGAGAAAATGTTTAATTTATTTCGTTAACCTATAACAATTAGTTTGTAAAGATACGTAGTCTGCCCCAAACTTTCCGTTAGGCTTAACACGTAATAATTATCAAACATTCTACAAGTACAGCGTGGATTTTCGACTTCTCTCAACCATCATATCTTATATGATAAAACAGAAATCGATTATCTTTGCTATGTTTACATATCGATAAGTGTACATAAATATTGAGATACACAGGTTACGAAATCACAATATTCTGTTTAAAGTGATACAGCATTTCCTAAAAATATGTCCCCCAGCCCCAGGAAGGGAACGAGTGATTGTAGATGAGTCAGAGGTGGTATAATGTAAAATTAAATGTTTTAACTTATTTTCTGTTAACCAAAGTAATAAATACTTATTAAAATTCACATAATATTTTAATCAAAATCCGTGTATTATTTCTCATTGCTCAAGTCTTTGATTCACGACCAGGTCGTTAAGGCACTCGACTCGCAAACTGAGGGTCATGGATTGGAATCCCCGTTCCACCAAATATGCTCGCCCTTTCAGCCATGGGAGTGTTATAAGTCACGATCAATCCCACTATCCGTCGGTAAAAGAGTAGCCCAAAAGTTGGCTGTGGATGGTGATGGCTAGAGTAGTTGCCCTCCCTCTAGTTTACACTACTAAATTAGGGACGGCTATTGAAGATAGCTCTTGTGTAGTTTTGCGCGGAATTCAAACCAGACCACTCTTCAATTCATTAAAAAAAAGAGGGGGCTTGGATAACAAAAATTTGGATAACGCTGCTGTTCTAGATACACTTCATTTTAAAAGGGAAAAGAAAAACTACGCACAAATTGTTTGTTTTGAATTTCGTGCAAAGCTACACGAGGGCTATCTGCGCTAGCCATCCCTAATTTAGCAGTGTAAGACTAGAGGGAAGGCAGCTACTCATCACCACCCTCCGCCAACTCTTGGGCTATTCTTTTACCAACGAATAGTGGGATTGACCATCACATTATAACGCCCCCACGGCTGGGAGGGCGAGCATGTTTGGCGCGAACCCGCGACCCTCAGATTACGAAGCGCACGCCTTAACGCGCTAGGCCATGCCAGGCCCCTACGCACAAATAACTTACCACTTAATATACTAGTTAATTTACGCAACTCTTTTTTTTTTTTTTTTTGTTAAAAGATAAATTTTGAACTAATGTATTAAATTCTAAACGAGGCGTCTTTTAAAACAATATTCATTTCTGTATGTCAGGTGCTATACATACAATGATAAGACTACGGCAAATGTCACTAGGGCGATTCGTCTGCTTGTCTGTAACGTTCACGTTGATAATCGAACTTGCATGTAACAGTCTTACACATCACCATTATTAGAGTTAAGCATAAAACTACACAATGGGATCTATGCTGTGCTCACTACAGGTATCGAAACCCGTTGTTTAGCGTTATAAATTTTCAGACTTACATGAAAAGGTTTAACGTCACAAGAAGTTTGTAAGGAGGTGCTAATAGAAACGTAAGTCGGTTGGTTTGGTATTTTATAGCGCAAAGCAACTTGGCTATCTGCGCAAGAAACATAAGTAAACGTTAGAAAGAGATACGTGACCACAAGTAACATTAGATATTTCATCGTGTTATTGTGCTTTATTACCCGTAAAGTTTTACATACCTAAGAAACTAACGTAAAGCAAAAATCACCTAAAACAATTTATGGCTAATTAACATATTTCTTTTTTCTTTATATAATAGTCTGTAAATACGCCTCACTTTCAAATGTTTGTGTGTAAAAGTTTTTATAAACTGAAGAACTTTTATCGTATTCGTTAAGTTTTGCTTGTTAAAAATTCGCGTAGTCTATGATTTGCAACTGACAATAAGACGAAGGGCAGTTACCCTCCGTTAACTGAATTACTGTTTTTCTGATTAAATAGTTGGTAGTTGGATACCACCACTGTTCTTACAGCGTATCCACGCAACATCTTGAGGACGGTGAACTGCGAGTCTAATTGGTTGGTCGTTCAGAACGTAAATCTTCGTGTACGTAATTTCATGGTTTTAATAACGATACCTGAAAAATGTAAAATAAACAACAAGAAACAAGAAGAATCTCCATTCACCAATCCCCCACTCCTACAAAAAGTAATTGTATGAAGAATATACCTCGGGTTTTAGTACATACAAACTTATAGTACTATAACACCATTATAAAAGTAATATTAATAGATGGAGGTTTTGAAGATGATCTTTTCCCTGGATGTTTCTTTCTTTTTTTTTTTTTAATTTCGGGCAGAGCTACACGAGGGCTATCTGCGTTAGCCATCTATAATTAAGCAGGGTAAGACTAGATAGAATAAAGACAACTAGTCATCACAACCCACCGCCAACTCTTAGGCTACTCTTTTACCAACGGATAGTGGAATTCACCGTAACATTATAACGCCCCCAGGTTTGAAAGGGCAAGCATGTTTGGTATGACGGGGAATCGAACATGAAACTCTCAGATTATGAGTCGAGCGCCATAACAACGTGACGATACCTGCCTATGTAAATGAAAAGTACCACCCACCGCCAACTCTTGGTCTATTATTAATAAGATTTAATTGTTACTCTTATAACGCACCTATTTTGCGTTGGGAACGGCGGAACCTCAGCTCTGCAGTTAGACAACTGCAGTCTCTGGGTTTAACTCAGCCTTTTCCAGATAACACACTGCATTGATTCGGTTTCGACACTTTAGATTACATCACGAGTGAGAAGAGCACGAGAATAAGGAAAACATACTTAAACCGATTATAACAAAAAAGGTCATTGTAGCTATAGTATATATATCTCAAATTTTGTTTGTTGTTTGGTATTAAACACAAAGAGCTATCTGTGCTTTGTTCACTACAAGGAATCGAAACCCGGTTTCTAGCGGTATAACTCCGCATATTTAAAATCTTAAAAATATATATATAAAAATAAAAAGAGACGCACACGCATTTGCCTTTTTAAACATAATTCTAAATGAAACGCAATTTCATATTTTAAAATATTTGATTACTTTTGTTGTTATGCGAAAAGTTACACAATAGGATATCTGTAGTGTGCTCACCAGCAGTGTCGAACCCCGATTTTTAACGCTCTGAACACTCTAGGTCTGGCATGGCCAGACAGTTAAGGCATTCGACTCACAATCTGAGGGCCGCGGGTTCGATTCCCTGTTCCACCAAACATACTCACTCGCCCTTTGAACCGTCGTGGGCGTGGCGTTATAATATATCAGTCAATCTCACTATTCATTAGTAAAAGAGTAGCGGTGGGTGATGATGACTAGCTGCCTTTCCTCTAGTCTTACACTGCTAAATTAGGGACGGCTAGCGCAGATATCCCTCATGTAGCTAAATAAGCAACAACAACAAACATATAATCCCTATGACTTACAGCTGAAACACTGAAGATTGTTTTATAGCTATTGAATTAATCAAGAAACAAACAGGTCGATGCTATAAACAAAAAGCAGCGTGTTTTAAAGTTACAATATTTTTTTTGGCGAGGCTTAAATTGCAGCTGTTTGTGTTCTTTTCGACAAACACAACGAGCATCTAAGCATATACTACTTACACTGTTTTTAAGACAACAGCAGTAATTCACACAATACACTTTGTAGATGCATACACCTTTCTTTATAACTACTTTTGTGAAGGGTGATAATATCTGTTAATTATTGCTCGGTTAAACAAAAACATAAATATTAATTATTTATATAGAGGAAAACAGTACCGGTGGTTCCGCCACAAGACCACTTCCGGTATTTGAAAATATATGAGAAAATTGCGATATACTATGAAAATAGGGCAACACTAAACCCGCATTGCACATTATTAACTTAGAAGTAAGCTGACAATGGCGCCACTATATAACAATCTGAATTTTAAGTTTCAGTGAATGCTTTGTTGTTACAAGTTTAGATTAGCAATTTGTAATACATATAAAAACATTTTTAGAATTTATTATATTCTATTTATATACATGTTTACTTACTTCATCAGTCAACTCTTGGGCTACTGTTTTACCAACGAATAGTGGGATTGGTCGTGACATTATAACGCCCCCACGGCTGAAAGGGCGAGCATGTTTGGTGTGACGGGGATTTGAACCTGCGACCCTCATGTTACAAGTCGAGTGTCTTAGCTACCTGGCCATGCGATAGATTAGAGGAAAGACAGCTATCAACACTATCCACTGCCAGCTCTTGGGTTTATATTAGCAATCGAATTTGTAACGCCTCCAGAGCTGAAAGGGCGAGCATGTTCAATGACAGGGATTCGAATCCGCGAACCTCAAATTTAGAATCGAGTGATTTAACCAATAGGTCGGTCATGCTAGGCCTCCTACGAATGTTATTTCAATTAATAAATAACAATCATAATATAAATAAAACATTGTTTATTTCACTACAAACAAAATATAACTTTCGGACTACATTTTTGGTTGTTTTCCATTGAAACATGAATTTAGTAATAGACAAACATCACGCTCTGCATTTTGGGACCACAGGCGTGTAACTGATTTTTAATTTTGCGCAAAGCTACACGAGGACTATCTGTGCCAGCCGTCCATAATTTATCAGTATTAGACCAGGGAGAAAGCAGCTAGTCATCATCACCCACCGCCAACTCTTGGAGTACTTATTCACCAATGAATAATGAGATTGACTGTCACATTATAATTTTCCCACGGTCGTGGAAAGAGCGAGCATGTTTGGTGGGACGGGGATTCGAACCGGCAACCCTTAGAGTGCAAGTTTAGCGCCCTAACTACCTGACAGGGATGCGTTACAACAGTAGCAGTAAAACTCAAAGTCCACTATTTGATTAGAATATTACATCAGTTGGCAAAGAGTGTTTCAATTTTTAATAAGGGCTGAGACTATGAGGGCGAAGGTGGGCTGTATGGTATCGTAATGAAACCTAAAAAACGTTTCACAACCATATTATCAGTTGAATACTCTCCATAATTAACTGTCATTACTATCTCGCTTTGTTGTCAGAAAGCAATTGGAAAACAAAAGGAACAGCAAAGACGTCAAAATTATATCATAAAACTACATTTTCAGCCAACTAAATAGAGTCTTTTTTCAAAGTAAGACATTTTCAACAGTAAATCTAATTTTTAAAAACGACTAAATTTTCTGTTGCTAGAAAACAATTGTGTGTTTAAGAAAATCGCTAAGCTTCAAATAATATTACAAAACTACATTTTCAACCAGCGATATGGAATTTCTTTCTAAGTGGAACATTTAAAAAAATTAAAGCTAATTAAAAAAAATCCACTAAATTAGCAACACTGAATGTACTAATTGACCTACAGCGATATGACGTAGTACAAGTAGTTCATTTTTACTCAAAATTTGAACTCAACAATCTCATAGGCGAGTATTTGGTCTGGTTTGTTTCGAATTTCGCAAAAAGCTGCACGAGAGCTATCTGTGCTAGCCGTCTCTAGTTTAGCAGTGTAACACTAGAGGGAAGGCAGCTAGTCATCACCACCCACCGACAACTCTTGGACTACTTTTTTACTAACGAATAGTGGAATTGACGGTAACATTATAACGCCTCCACAGTTGAAAGGGAGAGCGTGTTTGGTGCGACGGGGACTCGAACCCGTGACCCTCGGATTACGAGTCGAGTATCTTAAACACCTGGCCATGCCGGGCCCATAGGCGAGTGAAAGCTCCAAGACCTCCTAGATTGTTACATTTATAAAATATTCTATTTCAAATTTTACGAATATCACAAACCTGCTTAAATTCTCTGTATATGTGTTTGGTTTTGAATTTCGCGCAAAGCTACAGGAGGGCTATCTGCGCTGAAATTCTCCGTGTTTCTGTGATAATATAGAATAATCTCTTATATGCTGCTCGCCAAAATCTTAAGGCCAATGAACATAAAGAAAAATATGCATTTTGCGTTGTTAGACTCAACCACTGATTTGAGTAAAGCTTCGGAAGATGAAAATAAGAAATGGAAAATAAAAATAAACTTTTTTAGCATTTACTAGGGAAAATATGAACACTATGAAATTAGCCTAAATACTAGCTGGTCAAAAGTTTAAGACCATACCGAAACGAAGCTTTAATCGGTAAACACGTAACGAAATTTAGTCATTTGTGTTCAAGCATCAGCATTGTCAACATCTCCCACTGACATCTCCTGTGTTACATTGAGTAAAAACATGGCAAAGGCTAAAAAATTGACAGTTTGAACGTGGCAGAATTGTTGAGCTGCAAAAGCAAGATTTCTCTCAGTGTGCCATCGCTGGTGAGATTGGGCGAAGTAAAACCGCTGTTACAAATTTCTTAAAAGACCCTGAGGGATATGGAACGAGAATTTCAAGTGGTCGGCAAGACACCAACCGATCGTCGAACCAGATTAAGGCCCTTACGGACGCAGAATGCAACTTAAGAACAATAACACGGCATCTACGAAAGAAAGGCTTTAAAAACCGTAAACGTCTTCAAAAACCACGCCTCCTTTCACACTACGAAACAGCTCGATTAAACTTTGTTGAGAAGCACCAAACATAGGACGTAGAAAGGTGGAAGAAGGTTTTGTTCTCTGATTAGAAAAAAATTAACCTGGATGGTCCAAATGGCTTCCAACGTTACTGGCACAATAAGGATATCCCACCGGAGACATTTTCTACACGACAGAGTGGAGGAGGTTCTATCATGATCGGGGGTGCTTTCTCCTTTCATGGAACAATGGAGCTAGAGGTTATACAGGGGCGTCAATCAGCAGCTGGCTACATTGGCATGTTGGAGAGAACATCCTTATTGACTGAAGGCCCTCGCTTGTGTGGAAATGACTGGATATTTCAGCAGAACAACGCTGCAATCCACAATGCTCGCAGAACAAAGGACTTTTTCATGGCGAATAACGTGATTCTTTTGGATCATCCAGCGTGTTCGCCCGAACTGAATCCCATTGAAAATGTTTCGGGGTGGATGGCAACTGAAGTCTATAGAAATAGACGTCAATACCAAACAGTGCATGATCTTCGTGAAACCATCTTCACCACTTGGAATAATATTACAGCCAGCCTTCTGCAAACACTTACATCGACCATGCCAAAGCGAATGTTTGGAGTTATTCGCAATGACGGCCGTGCAACTCACTACCGAGACCTCTTGTTGGGCATTTTCTATCCTGTTTAGGACTTCTTTTTTGTATGGTCTTAAACTTTTGACCAGCTAGTATTTAGGCTAATTTCATAGTGTTCACATTTTCCCTATTAAATGCTGAAAAAGTTTTTTATTTTCCCTTTTCTTATTTTCATCTTTCGAAGCTCTACTCAAATAAGTGGTTGAGTTTAACCACGCAAATTTTTTTCTTTATGTTCATTGCATTTAAGATTTTCGCCAGCGGTGTATAGAGCAGTAAGACATCTCGTATTAAGTGGTGAAATTTGTAAATCCATGTATAGAACAGTAAGCCTCTCGGTGTGGATTCCTGTACGTGGTGTGTGGAGATCCCATAAAAGGTTCCGTTCCTTCAGTTTACCTCCTCTGGGATCTGAACACCCACCCACGTGTTTGCCGTGCGTGGTGACTCGTGATGGGGAGGATCCTGGTGGTTGATGGGTCTAACCCTAACACACCACTTTGGCCTTGAATTCCTATAGACTGGCAGCCTTAGATGTTTCCAGTGTCAGTGGTACAGTCACTTAAAGACGTTATATCGTGGTTCATTAACATGTGCTCGTTGCGGTGGCAAGGACCATGATACTTATGAGTGTGAAACAGACCCTCATTGTGTCAACTGCAATGGCTCTCACCCATTCTACTTTCGTTCTTGTCATAAATGGGTGGAAGTAAAAGTCGTACAGTGTTTGAAAACGATTCATAATATTACATATGCTGAGGCTCGAAAGTTGCTGTCCACCACTTCATCTTGGACGTTTGCTGCTACTCTTCGTTCCACTACTACAGTGAAAGTGTAGGACAAAGGCTTTGTTTGTTTGTTTGGAATTTCGCACAAAGCTACTCGAGGGCTATCTGTGCTAGCCGTCCCTAACTTAGCAATGTAAGACTAGAGGGAAGGCAGCTAGTCATCACCACCCACCGTCAACTCTTGGGCTACTCTTTTACCAACGAATAGTGGGATTTACCGTCACAATATACACCCCCACGGCTGGGAGGGCGAGCATGTTTAGCGCGACGCGGGCGCGAACCCACGACCTTCGGATTACGAGTCGCACGCCTCACGCGCTTGGCCATGCCAGGCCTAGGACAAAGGCAGCTAGAAGTAAATCAATTTATTGACTTTCATGATCAGTTTTATGAAGAAGCTGCACACATTCAAAAATAAATATAAAAGCTAAAGTGGAATTTCTCGTGATTTAACATCCTTTTTTCTTCTCTGTTATATTCAGGTACAGTGATACCCAACAAAAATTCTAAAACACTTGCAACATAAAGGTCCAGATGGTTGTGACGGTCAAGAGGAGAATCAAACGTTAAAATCAGGTCAGAACCAAGAAAAGGTTCTAGAACTATTTCTACTTAGGTAAAATCCGAGTTCAGTATTTCAAACATTCTCATGTTATATACCGCAACCAGTAGTTCATATACAATTTCAAGACATCCCAAGTTAGCTTTCGATATTTGGTCAACACCGGTGCAATTAACTACATGCAAATTTATAAAAGTGCTACTTCTTTTAAAAACTTGTGCAGCAATACCATTTTCTTTTACTGCAAATTTGTTTAAGATATTGGACATCATATAGGTTAAAAAAAAAAAAAAACTTGGACTCTGATTACCACTTATCTGTTCTATACACCTACCAGTTATTGTACTGGTGCGTATTTTACCTTTAATCATACTAAATTATCAGTAGCTGCACATTTTGAAAACGTAGTTCATGATTTTGTAATAGAGATGGTTTAACACAGTAATTGTTAAAACTTTTTTCATTAACAACACATGTAATGGAAACTAGATGCTAGTTTTTGTACCGAACTGTGATTATATACATTTGATGCTAGTTAATTGTAATAATGAACCACGAATATTATGTACACAATAGTCCTACGAAACTTATTAAATAGCAATGTAAAATTTTTAAGTTGATATTTTCATCTACTGTTTGAATATTCTGTCCCCTGGGTTGAGATTAGTTCTAAGAGAAAAAGAAAACTTTTGTTCGTGAAAATGTTTCTAAATTCATTAATTTTATGTTTAATGTTATTAGAAGTTTGTAGCTGAAATTATTTTTGTTAAATTGGCTCACAGTGTTATAACCTGAAGATAACCTAACTATATTTTAAAACCCAAATCAGTAGTCTTGAGATACGTTTTCACTTCAGTGGATTTCTCGTCATCACGAATTGTTGTCAAGCTTCTTTCAAGATCAAATACTCCTTTTTAACAGTTATAAGTAATTACATGGCAGGATTATCATTGGAACCAAGTTTACTTAGCAGTAAAAGATATTTACCATTTACAATTAGCTTTACTCTGCATGAGGATAGACATATTCTTAAGATGAATATTATCTTGCATTCGGTTGATATCATTCTTACATTTGTTGATAATGATAAATTCATCAGTGCTGAGCTGGTACCCATAACAGGTATCGGCATTTTTTTTTTATCATACATACTATAGGCATTGTAAACACGATCTGGATCACTTAAGATCTGCAGTGATCTATATAAGAGACAAGAAGCTCACTAAGACACACATCTTAATTTCATTTTTGGAAATCAGCATGAGTAATTTTACACAGTCAATAGGTCATAGACACAGAACAATAACTGGAGATTTGTTATAAGACAGACAATTCTGAGGGTGAAACTAAAATAATAATGCAGAAAATGGCATTCACCGGAACTCAACACAACAGGTTTGAGAATTACCACAGTGTTGTAGGTCTTACTATTACAATGGTGCAATTCCACATCTACAAACTCACTTTACTGAGAATTAGGCGTAGTTTGTTTTTTGTTTTTTTAACAGTTTCAAACAGAAAAGTTTACCAGATGCTACATTTGTACTTTTATAAAAATAATTTACACTGGTCATAAATAAAAAAAAACAAAAACCATTATCAACACATTTTTACTGGACACAGGAATATAGGTAGATGTGTAGTTGACCCTTAAATGACAGCCATCATCAATTGATAGTGTTACCTGCAATATTTCTGCTGTTTAAGGGTTAAAACTTTGTTTCAAATGCTACTGAATCAGTCATATAGATATCTGATCCATGCAAAACCTCTGGAACTACAGTGGATGCCTCTTTTATTGCCCAATCATCATTTTGAATAGCATAATAAAAAGAATTTCTTTACTGTATTTTTGAAGATTTTAGTTCATTTTACAATGAAATTTTAGTTTTCCAAAACGAACTTCATACACGAAGAACAGTCCTTTTGGACACAGTAAGATGAAGATGAAAACCCTGAAGAAGACATTGGGTTTGAAGATGAAGTACATGGGAACTTAAGCATTTGTCAGTTTTTAACAATACATTTAAATATTCCCACAAGAGGAAGTTATTAATATTCACTATGAAGTTTTGTCATATCACCACTACCAATTCTGTACATCTACTTCTGTATCTTCTCAAATAAGGTAATATCTTTTTTTTTTTTTTTTTTTGTGCATGAAACAATGCTGTTGTAAAATCACTGGGTAATTCTGGGTGATCCATGAAACAGTTAAATGTAATGCATGTGCTTAGCTCTTTCATATCAGGTTAGTTTTTTTGGTGATAAGTTGAAAGAACTATTGTGAAAATGTGCAACCATGGTGAACTGTGATCAATGGTCTTTAGAGGGTGTATGTAACACCCACCCTGATCAGAACAACAAACACCATAAATTACAGACAGAAAATCCATAAACATCCCAAATGACAAACAGATGAAACTGTCAATAGTGGATACCAGTAAATTACAACTCGAAGATGTTGAAAATAATAAATCACATGAAGAAAGCAAAGATATTGTGTTTATCACTTTAGGTGGTAGTGACAGGTTTGATGTAAATATGGAGTCAAACTTTGAAACTAAGCCACATGAAAACTTGACAGATGTGAGGATTAAGCTGAAGTTACTGGCAGAATATTAAAGCATCAGAACATCCTATGATAAAAGTAAAATTCTGTTTTGATGTTAATACAATCCCCTTAAAAGATGTCAGCCAAACAATAGCCTGTTGAATGCTATTTGTCAACAATGGTTCAACATCATACCACGTTTTTTCAACTAAAAAAAGGACAAATGCATTTCTAAAGTTAATCTTTTACTAACTTTTTGTGTATAATCAAACTGATTTTTTGTGTCATAATCACTATCTACTGTGTCAAAAAATGTAGGATTTGTTACAGTTGTATTTAATCAGGTATACAGTCTCAACAGTTTCCAAAAGACTAATACCATATGCAAAATATTTGCACATTTCCAAAGCATCTTTGATACATTTGTTCTGCAGATTTCCAAATAAAAATCCATATATGTCAGCAACTGCTGCAAGGTTAACAAAGATGCTTTTATCATCCACTGAAACACAACTGTGAAAATCACTATGTATTTTATTCATATCTATCACCTTGTATGACTTCAACCCATTCACTCTCCCAGTTTCTTCACATCTTTCCAACTTTCTTCAAGGTGTCTTCAGTGTTAAATGAACCAAACAACGTAAGGGATTGTGAACACATCCTAACCATCTTTTTGAGCTATTAGACCACCAAATAAGTTTGTTATGAGTTCCCATTAATGACTCTTCATGTTATGGTAACAGGTCATGGCACAACCAAACAGCCTACAGAGCTCCTATCCATTTCTTAGTCTTTATCAAGTACAACACTAATTAAACATTATATGCAAATGCACTCACAAAAATACCATTTAGCACAAAAGTAACTTCATCAAACGTTGTCTTTACAACAACAAAAGTGTTTCCAAAATATATAAAACACAGATGTCCTATCTCCAATAGCCAGCACTAGGACAAAAAGCTTATTATTATCCTAAATATGCCAAAGATAATTCTCTGGTGTTGTACTGCCAAAGAGATAAGTTGTCCTTTCACTGATACACGGACAAATGAATTGAACACCTTGCAAGATGTGCTCCAATGATAAGTGTATGAAAAAAAAAATCTAATGTACAATCATTACAATTTTAATCTTTTGGGTCATAAAAGATATAATATATAGTTTTAAAAATAGAAATAAATATCTACAATACTACTAAAAAAAAGTAATAAAACATGCTTGAAGAATATTTAAATTACACAATTCCTCTGCTTTGTAATAACAAGAAGAGTAAACCATTTAACACAACTTTGAAAAAGTTATCCATTGATGAAATAATTATACAAGTCATTTAAAATATTATTAACAGCTTCTGATAAAAGCAAGCTATCTACTTGTATCAGAATTGAAATTAAAATTGAACAACATATCCAGTAATAATGTAGCTAATGAATTGCTCTCCTCTGTTTAGTAGCATAGAGTAATAACACTAAAAATTGTTTATATTACAATAATTAGAATGCATACTTCATCAATATAATAACTTTGTCGGTGTTATTAATAATATTACTTTTGGTGGTAATGCAATATGTTAATGTTCCAATTTGCAAGGGTCAGTGTTATAAACTTGTTATTAATTTCTATACACTTTTTGTTACACTTACTCTAACTTCCTTTAAGTTTTAATGTAACACACACTTGCTACATCTCTTTCAGTTTCATGGCTTATGATTTATAACAATGTTTAGGCACAACAAAGGACTTGCTGGTTCATCTTGGCTGTCCCATCCTCAAGTCAAACTGAAACTATTAAATACATAAATTTAAAAAATTAAAGTCAGCCCATATCATTCAAATATATCTATCAAGCTTTCTTTAAAACTCAAACAAGTTTACTGTCTGCAACATCTAAAGGGAATCCATTCCACAGACCAACTGCCCTATTTGAAAAATAAAATTGTCTTAGCTGAAGACAACTTCTACCTTGCTTAAGTATAAATGTGTCCCTTAGTTCTATAATTTTTCCTGTTAAATGTGCAAAATGTTGATGCATCTACATTATGTATTCCTTTTATAATCTTAAACTCCTCAATCAGATTTCCTCTAACTCGTCTTTAAAAAAAAAAAAATTAAGATGTTAAAATCTCCTCTCGTGACAGTTCTTCTATCCCATGTATCATTCGAGTAACTTGGCTCTGAACCCTTTCCAACAATTCAATGTGTTTCCTAAGGTAAGGAGCCCAAGACTGAACACTATATTTCAAATGTTGCCTAACCAGTTACCTGTATAATTAAATAACAATCTCTTTAGGTTAGTATTCAATATTTCAGTAGATACAACTTAAAATTCTATTTGCCCTACCACAAGCAAAAGCACATTGCTTGGATGGCATTAGAGACTGATCAAACATGACACCAAGATCCTTTTTTTGTGACACTGTTAAGGTTATTCCCATCCAAATTATACTTAGAATTCAAATTATGACAACTTACATGCAGTATCTTGTATTTTAAGAATTAAAACCATCTATCATTTATTTACTAAACTTAGTAAATGATCTACATCCTTTTGTAAATCAGCATTATCTTTTTCACATTAGGCAATACCCAAAATTTTTAGTATCATCAACCAATTTAAGTAATTTACTGCCTATTCCATCAACTAAGACTGAGTCATGAAGTACACCACTTGTGATACTGATTCAACATGATTGAACTTCATCTATAACAATCTTCTGCTTTCTTTCATCAAGCAACTCTTCTATCCAATTAATTAACTCATTTCCCACACCTACAGAGATAAGTTTTTCTACAAACTTTATGTGGCACTTTGTTAGATGTTTTCTAAAAACCCACATCTTTCTCCTGTCTACATGTGCAGCAACATTATTAAAACATGTCAAAAGACTTTTAATGTAAGATTTCCCCTAAGTGAAACCATGTTAACTATTTGATAAAATCAAACTTTGTTATATGACTTTGCAAAGCATCTTTTATTAGATTTTCTAAAACTTTTCACACAACTGATGCAAGATTAATAGGCCTATAATTAATGGTATGACTTCTATTACCTTCCTTGAAATAGGAGTGACATTAGTTAATTTCTGATCTGTTGGTGCTTGTCCACTGTTCAAGGATATACAAAAAATTGTGGCAACTGGCTCACATATCCAGTCCTAATCACTGACATCCTTTAAAACCCTCAGTGAAATATTATCTAGCCCAGGAACCTCATCATTCTTTAAACTTTCCAGTTTTAACAAGCTCAGAATTTATGCAGTTGTCTTATTCAACTTTGTTTTCATTTGTCAATTTCTCAGAATGAGGAACACTGCTTAAGATATCATTAGTAAAAACTGAAGAAAAAGCAAAATTTAATAACTTAACCATTTCATAATCATCAGATACAAGCTTAACTTCATCATTCCTCAATGGTGTCCTGTTCCTCATCCTAACATTTTGTTTAGACCCTAATGTACTTTAAGAATCCTTACAGTTAATTTATGTTTTCATCCTTCTTTTTTTTTACATAAAACTTTCAGATGTCCAATTTCCTGTTTGACCAACTTTCTTGACTTCATAATTTTCTGTAACACCAGTCAATTTAAATTTCTTAAAATATTTAATACTTTTCTTTAATTTTATCTGCTATACCCTTTGTTAGTCAACCTGGATTTTTAAATGTAGCTAACCTACTGCTCCTGTAAAGAATATAAAATTTTCCACATTTGCTCAGTGTCTCCAAATAACTCACTGCCCAATTCACAACAGATAATTCTTATTGCATGATTTCAAAATTTGGAATCCAAATATTCCTTGTTTCCATATGTAGTAAAACATCAAATATAATACAGCAAAGATTACTTGCTCCTAGGTGTTCCATGAGTTTCACCTTATCAGCCATTTCTACATTAAAAGTTAACAATAAATATATAATAGTGCTAATTCTAGCAGGATCCTTGACCTTTAGTAAAGAAATCCATCCTGAACAGTTTCCAGAAATCTCTCACTTCATGGTTTGACTCTAGCATTTCCTAATCAGTATGTTTGAAATTAAAATCACCCAAAATTGACATCACTAACAGCTGAAATTTTAATATTTTAAAGTTTCTCATTAATTTCATCAGTTCCATCTGGTGGTTTGTAACAAATTTCTACTAAAAGCTTTTCTCTTTGATATCCACAAACACAAATGGATTCAGTCTCCTTGCTATTATTCTTAATATTCCCAACTTCAACAGGATGCAACTCACACCTTATGTATATATTGTATTCCTACTAGTATTCTAAAGTAATTATTTCTTACACTTCTAGCATTACAACAATAACAATTAAGCCTATTTTTATAATTACTTATATACTGATTTCCTATACTAAACTTTCCTCTAATCTCATTTACTTTATCTTTGCCCTCACCACTAACTAGTCCTGGTTTAAAACTTCCCTTACAGCTGAGGTAATAGCCCTTGAAAACATGGCACACCCTTTTCTACTAAAATGTAGACCATACTCTCCAAAGAATTCCCTCCTCCCTCTGAACTGATTCCACAAGTCCAACCAGACCACTTGTTCATCCTTAGATATTAATTTTAATCTTGCATTTAGCCACAGTGACATACTCAAAATTTCATCTCCACAATTAATTCTTGGCATTATCCGTGACACAATTAATTTACAGCCTTTATCTTTCAATGCTTTTATCAAACCTCTTGTGCTCATTAATTAACTCTTCTGACTTACTCTTCTCTATGTGCAAAACAAAAACTGTATCACTGCCAGTCCTCTTCATTACATCTCCTGCTCTGTCAGTTAGGCCTTCCACCTGCACCCCAGGGTAGCATAATCTAGTTCTTTTCTCCATATTTACATCCCGTATCAAGGAATCATGTATAATTATAATCTCTAAGTTCATAATCCATATCCTTCTGTATTTCTTTTGCTTTCTTCTTCTCCAATAGTTCCTCAACTACATAAGCCAAGGGGTAAAACCCATTGCTCAATAGAATAGTCTTTACAATTAAGTTTACAACTTTTAACCCTAATACGACTCTAATTTCCTGAATGTTATTGTTAATTTTAGTTCACTTATTCCTTACATGTAGAAGCTTAAAGTCCTCTTGAAATCATGCTGTCATTTATTACAGTATACATTTCTCTTTATCTATTTCCTCAACTTTAGTTAGGATAGTCTCCAATGTTTCCTCCAACCTGCAAGCTATATATAAATTAAGCATACCCACTACTAGCTTCCTTAAAAGTGCATAGTAGTCCAAAGCTACCAAATAAAACCCATTCATTATACCTATCACACCTAACTGAGAACACTTAACTCCTGAACTAGTCTTAATCATTAATATAGATTTTGTCACACACTTCACTTACTTGTTTTGAGCACTTTTTCATTATCTCATCAGTCTTTACTATTGTATTATTTGTATAATTAAAATAAACATTTAATACTATGACTAAATACCACTAGCATGTTGTTAACACTGTTGAGCCCAAGTTTGACAATTAACTAGTTTTAAGGCTGTATTTACTAAATAAACCAATTCATTTAATTTGTTTTAGAATCTCACTGCAAGTTTAATTATAACTAAGTCTAATATAATGCTATACTATATGTTAAACTACTAAAGCCAAAGTTAAAAAGCTTATGCCTCCTATTTCAGTCCCAAGTATTAGTAAATCTAGTAAGTTTTTGTTATTCAATTATAATTTCTAAATATTAAAATAATAAAGCCAAATAACATTTAAAAAAATCCACCATAAGTTATAATGTGTTTTCTTTTGAAATATCTTGGAATAAATACCACAATAATTTAAATAATTAGGCTTGTGCTTCTTTCATGTAGTAAAATAACACTAATAGTAACCTACAACTGACATATTTACTTCTTTCCTCTCACTTACCTGTATAATCCTACAATGCAGCTGAGACTCACACTAGAAATGCTAAAATCATAAAAACCTAAAAATGCAGAAACATGTTTGTGTCTTTTCTTATAACAAAGGCACATCAATCTATATGTTTTGTCCACCAAGAAGAATCAAACCTCTGATTCTAGCATTGTAAATCCAAGGACGTACTGCTGATCCAGTGAGGAACAATAACAACCTAAGTGTAAGCAATATTCTTTCTTACCTCTATCCTTAAGCACACAAAACCATAGCAATACTAAAAATAATAATGTAAGTATAATAATTATATCTGCAACTGCATCTTTGTTATTAATTTCTTAATTAATCTCACATAAAAAAATCAAAACTAACCCAACAAACCTTTCTTTGGTTGATGTTCAGCACAGAACTACATAGTGACATTACTGGATATCTGTATATGGTTTTAGTATTTAAAATCTTTAAAAAGAAAAGTATAGTTTAACTGTAGTGACAATGAAATTTAAAATTTGATGAAATGCAACACAGATCTGACTCTTGGATAAAAAATTTTGCTGTATACATATAAATATATATATTATGGGAACAAACTTACATGTAGTGATTCAGGAAAGAAGAACCAAACACTAGTATGCCCTGAGGGTTTAATATAGAGAAAAACTCATGGTTCTGAAGAATAAAAATATCATTGAGATCATCAACCCAACAAACCAAAGAATTCAAATCAAGTCTAGATGGGATATTACACAATGTGAAGCTATGTAAGTAGTACTTCCACATCATGCATATAAGAAATAGTCACCTTTGATGCAATGTATAGGAAATCTGATGTTAAATTCTCATGTAAGAGCATCTTACTACCTAACTTATAAGGAGTGTATAACTGGAGCTGTGGTTTTGATCTTACAGTAGTGAGAATTAGAGCCAAGTACTGCAGACTTTGGGTCCTCAATGTTCTATAAGTGTGGACTAGAAGAAGATGAATGAAGTTACACAAAATGTCACTTACCCAATACCAAGGATTTACTAATACTTTGGCTTCTCTAACATAATTAATATGTTTTTCAAAATTAAATGTTAAGAGCAGATATTGGTAAATACAGGTCAATGAAACAAGTTGAGAGAAAATAGTCTTTACTGCAGGGAACGAAAAGTTGCAGTTTGTTGTACTATCATTTGGATTATGTAATTCACCTACTCCATCTCAATGACTAATGGGGCATGCACTCTCTCTCAATTACTCTCGAACGTTGTACTAGTTCACTTGGATTACATAACTGCATAAGGAAGAACTTTGATAAAGCTTATGATGGACTAAGGAAAGTCCTAGAAAGAAAACATTAAGCTGATTTATTCTGTCAACAGATGAGTTTCCCAAAACATATAGTCAGCATAGAAGGAGAGTCCACAGATCTATCTAGGATTGACTCTGTCTAGAATTAATCAACATCAAAGAACCTGCATGAAGTAAGACGATTTCTTGAATTATTATTTTTGATTTGTAAAATCATTTTCTGGTGTAACTGAACTGATCATCTGCACAAATTATTCAAAAAGAAAATATGTTTTGTAAGACTGTTCATTGTAAACAAACATTCAACAAGCTGAAAACAAAAAAGAATTAACCATTTCTGTTGTGTTAGCACACTCAACTCCTGAAAATATACTCATTCAACAATACCACTGATTTTGTAGTGGAATCAGTATTATTACAAGTACGACATGGAAAGGAACAAGCGACTACTTACTACATGAAACTGAATCCTGCAGAAAGGAAGCATCATACAGTTCCAAAGGTGTGTTTCTTTGTAGTTAAGAACAAAGCTACACAAGGAGTTGTCTGTGCTCTGTAAGTTGCACATATTCAAACCCTGTTTCTATAAGTTCAGCATAAGTTAGTAAGAGTTGTTTGACCCTTGCATCAATTTCCTTGTTAGCTTTATGAACAAAAGTTTATACTAAACATATCATAGTTTGAAGCAATTGAAGAATTACTGAAGGCCAAATATAAAGATGTATTGAGTAACTTTAGAAGTACAACTTTTACGTTATGTATGGAAACGTTGGCACATTACCCCAAAAACTGTATCTTAAAGACAAGTTTAAACAGTTCAGAAAAAAAAAACAATATAGCAAAAAAGATGAACTTAGAGTAGAACAGACTGTAAACCAAGAAGTGACAACCACAAGTAACGACAAAGCCACAAGCTTCCAATAACTTGATTCCTGTCAAAAAGAACATTGGTTGAGTATTACGTATCTGTAGAAAACTGATATAAATCCTGTGAAAACAATTGTGGACAAAAATATCTATAAAAGAAACATGAAAAACTACAGTAGTTTTTATGTTGTAGCATCATTTAAGAGAGTTGCTACTGACATGCTTGTTCCTTTGTCATACAGTATGTTAGAAATAGATACATAATGGTTCTGATTATTTCACCAACCAAATGGCTAGAAGCAGTAGAAACTATCAAAGAACTTTGTCAATAAACTTATTTCAAAATTTGGGGTGCCTATGGAACTTCAATCAGACCAAATATGAAATTTTGAATTAGCCTTGTTTCCAGAAACATGTATGGTGTTTGGAACATAAAACAACCAAGACAACAGTTCTTTAAATATCTTGTGAGATAAACATAATAAAATGTGAAATTAAGATCTATTGCTACTTAGGAGTTATTAAACAGCAGTACATAAACCTATAGACAACACACCATCACCACTAATGTACTACTGAACATTTTGTATTTGCATCCAGAAGACAGTTACACAGTAGTCTTGCACAGAGACTCTGAACACCACTAATGTCATTCATAATTTCACCCTGGAAGAACTTAAACCAATTTATGGTAAAATAAAATGTCACTATCATAGTCATACTTATAAACCTAGATTTCATAGGTGTGATAAATTATTACACAATCCCTGCTGCATGAAAGAACAAACTCCAAAACTGAAAAGGTGTTGAAAAGATCCATGTGTTCTACTGAAAATAATCAATGATGTGGTTTCCAGAATCCAGAAGTACAGGTGGCCCAAGCTAAAGGTCACCTTATGTGGTTTCCAGAATCCAGAAGTACAGGTGGCCCAAGCTAAAGGTCACCTTATGTGGTTTCCAGAATCCAGAAGTACAGGTGGCCCAAGCTAAAGGTCATCTTCTGTGGTTTCCAGAATCCAGAAGTACAGGTGGCCCAAGCTAAAGGTCATCTTCTGTGGTTTCCAGAATCCAGAAGTACAGGTGGCCCAAGCTAAAGGTCATCTTCTGTGGTTGTCTTGGAGAGAATGGCTAAATAGGAAATTTCAGAGAAGAATTTGGCTTCAGAAAGTTAACCTGCTGAAGAGTCCAGAGGATCATGGAGGAAGGAGATACCAATGGATTTGTTCAAGTACTTACTCAGAGAGAATACTGCTAGTGACAGAACAACATGAATGGTAAGGGATAAGAGGTTATCAAATATGCATACCATAACACTCAGAGAAGGAAACCAGCAACAATACTTAGTGAAGGAACAGTGCAGTGCACTTTTTTTATTAGTATATTCAGAATGTTTTAGTAACACTATAACAATCAAGAAATTTTATCTAATATCTAGAGATAAGAGTATATTATTTATAAACACGAGTGATCAGTTAAGTGAAAAAATATTCTGTCAGTTCACAAGTTCAGTGGTCCAAAAAGATTTTGAATATTAAAAGTGAGTTTTATCACATCTCTTTGGTTATATATCAGTAATGATAAACGTCTAAGTTTATTTCTGAGTTAGGTATACATACTCTTAATCATTGAAGTTTCTGTTAAATGTTATTATACATATAGTAAATTATATATCTTATCAAAAGATTTGCACTAATAGCCTGACCTTCAGATGAAAGTGGTTATAGAAAACATTAAAGAAATTAATGAATTTGTTAGTTACATTGATTAGATCTGGCATAATGATTATTAAATAATCCACCCAATGAGAGAAAATATTACAATAATAAGACATTTTAAATTAAAGTAAGTAAGAATGTGATAATACACACATACACACACACATTTATAACAATGCAACTTTTACATATTGTAACATTATTACTAGATTTTAATGCTCCTAGTTTAAATTGATTTCCTTAAAGAGCATTAGGTAAGTCAGCTGTGTTTGTTTCTTAATTAAAGTAAACAGTGCATATATGGGTTAGAGCATTCCATGGTAGCTCGCTAATGGACTTACAACTGATGAACAACTATCTACCTTATTATACATGTATAAAATGGCTGGTATGGGTAGAGAAAGCACTGTGTAGAGGAGCAAACATTTAACCCTTCGGCTCATCGTCAAGTTCACAAAGAGAGAGAGATAACTGACCAAAAGCTGACCACATGTTTGAAGATGGTTGTGTAATTGAGTGTAGGAATGTAGAGGGCGTGCTTAGATGTTTGATTATATTTATTAATATAGGTACAAAGGTGTTTCTTTGTATTGGTTTATTTTGGGTTTGAGTTGTTGCACAAGTAAGACTTCCTTAATTTTGAGTTTGTTTATCTTTGTTTCTTTATTTAGTATTTTGGTATTTTCTATGGTTATGTTTTGTTTATTTGACTTGCAGTGCTCGAAAACGTGTGAAGGTGACTTTTTGTGTTCTTTGAATCTGGTTTCCATTTTTCTACTTGTTTCTCCAATATAGAAGTCATGGCAGTTATCACATTGATTTTATAAACAATGTTGGTGTGGTGTTTGTCAGTGTAGTTTTTACATAGTATAGACCTTAGTTTTGTGCTTGGTTTTTGAATGTCATATTTTGTTACTAGTTTTTGCCAAATGTTGGTTATTTTTCTGTTGATGTTGGGAATATGATATGTAGCAGTATATGTTTCATAATTTTTTAAAATCATGGGGCATATTTACTTTTGTTAGTTGGTTTTGCTTTTTATCTAGGTGTGTGCATATAATGTTTTCTACAATCTATGGAGGAAACTTGATGTTGAAGAAGTATTGTTTTATTTTGTGTAATTAGTCATTAATTTTATCTGGTGAGCATGGTTTTATGGCTGTGTTTATTTGGTTTCTTAGTATGTTGAATTTTTGTTTTGTTTCATGTGCTGAGTCCCAAGGAATGTATAGTCCAGTATGGGTGATTTTTCGGTGGATTCCCGTTTTGAATTGTGTATCGGTTCTTGTAATTTTGAGGTTAAGAAATGATATTTGATTGCTTTCTTCCTGTTCACATGTGAAGTTAATGTTGGGATATATAGAGTTAATGCCATTGAAAAAAATTTAGCGTGTTCTGTAGATGTGAATCCTGCAATCGCGTCATCTACATATCTGTACCAGTATAGTGGTAGATGTAATGCTGGGTTATTTGCTTGTGTTTCAACTTGTCATAAAAATATTGGCTAGAACTGGTGATTCGCTCCTCTACACAGTGCTTTCTCTACACATATCAGCCGTTTTATACTATATAACTTTCTTTAGAAGTGAGTTTTCTTGTCATCATGGATTATCTACCTTATTGTCTTTCCATCAACAAACCTTCTTAAATCACGTCTGAACTATCTAAATGTGTCATGTTGGTATATCATGTGTATTTTCAACATCTTTATTGACACTGGAATTTTTAAAAGTTTTCAGTCTGTTCCTATGCAGTTTAGAATAAATACAGGGTTAACAGAAGTACTGGAACTGTTTCATTCTACTTGCTTTTGTGTGTTTGGTGCTCTTTACAACAAATAGCATCTATTCTGCCAAAAGTGATGTTGCAGTAATTATGCACATCTGTGTATAAAGGGTCACTGACCATGCAGTGTTAGAGCCAACTGCTTCTGTGAGTGAATAATCAGTCACATGGTTATTATCAAAGAAAGAATACAAGTTTCTTGGAAGATCTATGCTTTCAGAGTTCTACTTGACCAGTTGTAATGAACAGTTCCATAAATAACTATTTCAGGAAAGGATGCTATTAATCCACTAGTAAGGTAACTGTTTCATGTCTACAAAAGTATGCACACTTTTAATAGATTGTTTCACTTGGCATTATGCACATGTTCAGTTTGTTTATTTCTCACTTTGTTTACAACTCACCTGAATTTCCAAGTTATTATCACTCTGTAAATTTCCTATATTAAACAAGCATATCACAAACTTATGTGTAAATCATTTCATCTGAGAATACCATGTATATCTAAATATGGGAGTCCATAAATAATTCATAAAATTTTCAAACACTACTAATACATGTTAATAAAAGTCATGTGGATTATAAAAAAATCATGTTGTGCTACAAGCAAGGCCTCTCAGAAGGGATGGGAGCTGTTGGTCCTAAAGAACCTGAATCCAACTCTGGGGAGGGAAGCAGAAAGGGTTTGGTTTTTGAATTATGCACAAAGCTACATGAGGGCTATCTGTACTAGCCATTGCTAATTTAGCAGTGTAAGACTAGAGGGAAGGCAGCTAGTCATCACCACCCACCACCAACACTTGAGCTACTCTTTTACTAAGAAAATTGTGGAACTGACCATAACACTATAATGTCCTCACAGCTGAAAGGGATGAGCATTATGAGTTGAGTGCCTTAACCAACTGGTCGTACCAGGCCTAACAGAAAGGGAAGAAAAAAAGAGGGAAAGACAAAGTAAATAAAGACAGATGGAAAGAGACAGACACATACATACACACTTTGATAGTACCTGAGGCCTGATTACAAAAAAAGAAAAAAAAGAGCATTTCCTCACATTTGACAACAATTGAAGAAAATATTACATCATGCATCACAGGGCTGGAAGAACTAAAAACATTTTGCAATGTGACATATTACAGCTTACATATCAATAAGCTCTAAAAATACTGTTGCATTTTCTCAATATTCAAGGGCACATAAATAAATTATTGATGTAAATTCCTTATTTTTAAAATGTAACATATTGTGGATAAAACACTAGAAATAACACTTATTACATATCTAAATACTAAACTTTTAAACCTGTAAGCTCCTTTAAAGAATTATACACCATAAAACATGCAAGTGAATTAATTTTGGATAATGATCAGATCCCCCAAACATTTTTTAAATTATTTTAAGATATGCATCTTTCTTACATCTTTCTTTAAAAAAAACAGGATGTGGTGAATGAGATTATTTAAAAAAAAGAAAAAAAGAATCTGGACCAGAAATTTTATCCAAGGGATTGGAACGAAAATAATGAAAGCTGTTAATATACTGTTTGTAGACCATAATTTCTAGGAATGGGTACAACTGACAAGACTGAGGGTTAGTCATTAAAATAGTTCTACCAACATTTGTACTGAGAATTTCATAAAAAGAATTAAACTTTACTGCCCACAGGAAACAACTATTAGAAAGTTAAAAATTACTCATTCCACAAAAAACAGGAATATTGATTTTAAAGAACAGCACCTTGGTATAAAGATTTCCATTGTTATAGCAACAGATGAAGGTAATATATCAGTCTTAAGCATAGTAAAATACTAAATAACATCTCTCCACAAATCTAACTTTACCCAAGAGAAATTGTACCCAAGCACTTTGAATTGTTAAACAAGATCTAATACTTCACAAACTGTGTGTCTATCGCAAGGAAATATGTATTTATGTAATGCAAAGTTACTTGATGTTTCCACTTATTAAAAAAATTACAAACCGTGTTTTCACCCCTTCAAGTTACAAAACACTATGAATGAAACATTTAATAAAAAGAAAGAATAGCAGCTCTGATACATTTTATCTAAACATGAATAATTTCATTTTTAAAATAAAGGTGAGCAAAAAATGTTTAGAGACAAGGTTACAAACAATTACTTTATTAAAATATTCACTAGGTGAAACATGAACAGGCTGTTTGCTTTGCATAGCATTCCTTTCTCTTAATATCAATATACAAACACGTTATATTACCTGGTCGTTCTTTAAATTATTTTTTTTTTAAGTTTTAAAGTATGATAATCAATGCTGAGGACAAACCTCAAAATGTTTGTTCACACATTTCATAGTAAATATTAACAACACAAGTCACATCTAGTAAAAGACAGCTATCTTAAACTTGTAAAGCACAACATTCACTGTTTGATTTTTTTCAACTAAAAATATAAACCAAAAAGCAATAGCCAGCTGCTGCTTTTATATCCACTTTAACACAGACTTATTTAAAATATTTACTTTTACACAAACTCTTACAATCTTTTTTTTAATTTTTTTTATTAATGACAGATTAAAATATTTTCAAACTTATGTAAGCAATTCTAAAGGGGAAAATAAAAACTTTTCCTCTCATCACCAAAGTTTTGGATTTACCATGTGTCACTAAGATTAGTATAGGGATATTTCACCCACCTTATTCTTTACCCTGAACAGGAGTAATTCAAAGAAAAAGATCAAACACAGTCATTTTCTTTTTGCCTTTGTACAGGGTTACTATTGAGGGGGTGGAGTTCCTTGAAACTTGTCTAACTGAACAATAGGTTGTAAATCTTACATTTCTTTCTTGCCTGAATTCATAATTTTGATATGTAGAGAATAAAAAAAAAAAGGACATGATTTAAATACACCCTTTCCACCGAGATGTTTAGTGAACAAATTTGTACCATAAATGTTATTTACTCATCAAATAACTATATTAATATAGATAACCTGTGATGGGTAAAAGACAAGTCAAACACAATACATTTTTAAAATCATTTACTTGTGTTATACCAACATCTTTGGTTTTAATTCTAGGTTGACAAAAAAACGTTTACAATCACTAGTTGTTTATATAATTTATATAATTTTTAAATGAAATGACATAAATCTGCATATATATCTTCTCTTAGAGACAAAATAATGGTTGAGGAAAATGAAATTTTTTTTTACAGATTCAGCGAGATTCAAAATTATGATAAAGGTTAACTTTAATATTCATATACTGCATGATCTACGAGGTACCTGGACAAACAAAAATCAAGGAATGCAAACTAAACATGATGTTTTGTGCTGTAAAAAAAAAGCACTTTAAATATATTACAGCTCAGATATGATATAACTTTTAAATATGTTACAGCTCAGACATGACATAACTTTACAGCTGACAAGAAAATAGAATAAAAGTTTCACTACTAACAACTGGTTTCATCTTTTGAGTGAGGTTTGGTGATATAAAGTGAATAGTGAAATAAAACATAAATCACACTATACCTTCTGATAACTTAGTTTGTCCTCTATTTCAATGGCTAACTGAAGTTCTAGTACTAAAACATTTCTAAGAAGTGAACACCATGTCAGAATAATGTGCATAAAAATACTGCCAGTTACTTTGACATGAGAGCTTAAAAGCAGAAATTCTTTTCTAAGACACACTCTAGAAAAACATTTAAAGACTTTTGTGGGTGTAAAAAGTGGCACAAGTAAAAATCTAAATAATTTTACAAAGTGAAATGTGTACTTGAGGTCATGGTAAAGAGTCATGAGTATGATAAGAAACTATGCGTCTACCAAAATCTTCAGTGCTTCAGAAAATGGCCATTTTTATGGCTTATAACAAAAAAGCCACTGAAGTACAAACTATTACCCACTAACAGGTATTACAGTACTTTACTATAGTCCTGACAATAAACTTAATGAAATCCCTCTTTACTGACAATGAGTAATTCAGAGAATACAATGAAGCACAGCTGTTTTTTCTTTTGCATTTACCCAAGGTTACTGACAAGAGGTAAAACTCCCATCTAGACTTGTTCTTCAATTTGCCTTTGTTCAAAGATATTTTTTATTGGCCAGTAAAGAAGGATGTGACTAACAGTCTTATTACAATACCATATTAATTTTGTTAACAACTAAATACTACTCAATAGTTTCTTAGCACCCATATCCACAACTACATAATACTGATGTTTGAAAGACAGCCTTCTTCTTTCTATAATATAGTGGGTAAGGTAAACTAGGTTATTAAATATAGAGGCAATGGTATACAAAAGACATTCTATTATGTTGAGGCATGAAATAACTTGACATATCTACAAGTCCACAGAACAACATTGTCGACCTACAACTGAAAATAAAGATGTTGAGTTGAGCAAGCTACTTTCTCAGTCAGATCTGAAATGTGTTTTTTGTTGGGGTTTTTTTAAGTGGCTGCATCACCACATGGCACTACATGAATGTGGGCAAGTGTTCAACACAAAACCCTAAATAACTTACATTCATCAACCGAGCAGCTGCTTCATATAAATCACAGATACACAACCGGCAAAGATGAATTTCTGTATCACAAATACGTCAGTGGTCACCTCGAAGTAGCGCCATCAAAAGGTGAAAACTAGGAATCTCTCCTCCTTTCTGTTTGCTACACAGAGATTCTTTCCCAACCTGACAAGCTCGTTCCAGTTCTGGTATTCGAAGCAAGAGTTCTCCAAACTTGCTTGGGTTTTCTGGATAGTGAACCCGGGTGTAAGTTTGCAGAGCTTCAAGAACTTGCTTCTGATAAATACGAACCTTCTCTATCTCCTTTAGTCCACTGACATCTGATTTAAGAGTGAGTAGATTATACAACTTAATAATCTGAAGTATGTTAATACGTCAAGTAAGATTAAAGCATAAGAGATATACCAACAGAGATATTAGTGTGAGTGCATCACATTTTTGTGATACCCACTTTCTGTTTTGCTTCACGTATGTGTATTACATTCCAACACAAATTAAACATTTGGGTATACAGCAAGCTGCACTTCTAATACTTTAATACAAATAGTAATGTTACTATATTAAGAACATGACCAAAGGTAATGAAAAGGAACAATCCTAGAGCAGAAGGCTAAACCATAGTCCTCAGTGATTAGTAAAATAAACTGTTAATTTAATGTAAATTATAATATTGTCATTACTAGAAAAAAAAGTTTATTAGCTTTCAATCTTGTTTGGTTACATAGCTATCAAATAGAAAATCAGAACTCTCCTACCCCCCCCCCAGTTACATAGCTATCAAATAGAAAATCAGAACTCTCCTACCCCCCCCCCCAGTTACATAGCTATCAAATAGAAAATCAGAACTCTCCTACCCCCCCCCCAGTTACATAGCTATCAAATAGAAAATCAGAACTCTCCTACCCCCCCAGTTACATAGCTATCAAATAGAAAATCAGAACTCTCCTACCCCCCCCCCAGTTACATAGCTATCAAATAGAAAATCAGAACTCTCCTACCCCCCCTGGCATATCATCTCTTTCAGGATTTGTCAGTACATTTAGTTCTCTCTCACATATTCAACTACTTTAATTATAACCAATAAATAGGCAAGGTTTTTGTCTATTAAGTGATGTAGATTGCTTCCTATGAAAATGTTTTTTGTTTTTTTTTATCACAGGAACAAAGTTATGTAGATGGAGAATAGTTCACACTGCATTCTTAGAAACACCAGAAAAATTGTAAGAGTTACAAGAAATTGTCTGCTTTTGGCATGTTGCATTACATTATTAAATAAAAATTATTTAGTGCATTACTACCATTAGTATGAAAAAGTAGCGTTCATGGAGAGATGGATTTTCATAATTTTTTCTCATTCGTGAAAAAAATCTCAAGGAGACAAGAGCTCTATAACAAATTAGCTTAAAGCATAGTGGTGTGATAAGTGAGGTCTTACTGTAATTGTACATTGAAAATTTTCTGGGTATCTTAAAAGTTCTTACTTGAGAATTATATTCTTCACTTTAATATCTCTATTCTTGTCTATAAAATATTAAACAGAATCTTTTCATAAATGTGTATACAGTTTCAGTAAGCCAAACAGTGTTCACAGTGAAGAATCATTTTCAGGCTATGTTACCAGAGTACAGTAATAACATATGGCTCAGTGTATGCATCACAGATAACCACTATCATTTCATTTTTTACTTTAGCTTTTAAATTGCATGCTAACATTCACAAAAACATACCTGATGTTAGCAGAATAATGACTTTCAGGCAAACATATTCATACTGGTCTATGTCCAACCTTCGTAAATGTTCCGTTAAATTCAACATTCTTTCCACCACTGGGCCAAGCCCAACTTTCTGAGCCTGTTCTAAGGTCATGGATTTTCCTAATGAGATTCGAACTTCTTTTGGGGTTGGAATGGACCTATAGCAGCAACTGAGAAGAAGCATCTCACACCAAGAGTTGAGCAAGAGAGCAATCTGATCGTCTATCTAGTTTGACAAAAATTTTTCCCATTTGAAAAAATTATTTTGTCAACTTAAATAACTTCTTAATAAACATAGAAAGAATACAATACATTTAAAAAAGTCCCATACAATGTTTACAATATTTCCCATTACAATATTTTAAGAACTTATTGGTTTTCCAGCCCCTTCATCCAGAAAGCTTTATACTAAATGCCAATTTCTCCAATAGCTAGGAGAGTAAATATAAAGTGAACACTGTCTGTCTGCATCGTGGTTTCAATTTCAATCCCATCCAGTAACGATTTCTGATTGAGAGGGCACGAGTTTGACAGTCTCTTGCCTTCACTATAAACCACTTTTATACACACACATTTTTAGAGAATATTAATATTGACAGATTTAAGTAAATTAGAACAAAACCAAAAGGAAGGATTACATTAACAACAGCAAATTTATACCTCTGACTATATATTAGTTTGTTATAAGAAACTACTACACACACACACAGTTAATTTACAGGCTTCGGTAAAAAAAAAAAATGTTTTATTTTGACATTAAAGATATTATTCTTATCTGTTAGTATTCTACATACATCCTACTTAACACTACTACCTGGCACTATAGGCTACAGCAGATGTGAGTTTGACAACATAAAGTAATAGATTCTACCAAAAGAATTTTTAAAATCTTTAATAAAAATCATAATTAACAATAACTATTCTTACTTATGAATAAAAAGTACATGATAAAAAACCTCATACAATTCTGATTAGGCCATCAGTTTGGTATCTCACTGTTCATGGTGTTTTTTAGTCACCGTACCAGGAATTTCTGACATGGTTGGATATGCATTGCATATTACTAAGCATTGAAGCAGAAATGTCACATGCAAGGCTTCATATACCATGTATATTATGTTGAGCCAATGCAGTTATTCCTATGAAACTTACACGACCTTGTTAAAGTCAGCCTACCCAACAGATAAGCTTTAAAAGAGACTCATGAAGAGAACCAATGAGAGTTAACCAGTAATTAAAAGTGGAAAGATAATTAGTGTAGAACCTGAAAGTTAGAGATAACAAATAGTTTTAAATCTTTGTGTGATAAATGCCTACAGTAGTGTTGAAACACACAAAACTGGGATAAAAAAAATACACTAACGTGTTATGACAACTATGTTAATTATGTGACATATATTAAATCAATGACCACACCATGGTCAATGACTGACCAAGCATAGCTTAAGAATGTTCAATAAAATAAGTGTGAAAGTTAAATGATTACTCCTGTGTTTGAGTGTGTATGTATACATGTCTATTACATACAGGGTGTTCGGAAAGTCATTGTGCACTTGTATATTTATTAATAGACATGTTTCAATATAGAATACAGGAGGTAAATATGAATGACAATGTTGAAAGTGACCCCCGTAGGCCTGGATCCTTCTTATTTTGTTTCTAAACACTGCTATCAGTTGCTGGCTTGAGATAAATAATAGACTGAATAAAATACGATTACAAAACTGCAGTGACTTTCCAAACACCCTGTATACGTACACACACACTCCAATATAAGGCTAAGCATTTATATACTTTTATTTATATTCTATATTGATTATTTCCTCATGTGATCTATACTGAGTCAATGACTACAATAAACACTTGAACCAGTACAACTGGCAATAACATTGAATAAAATCACTTTGAAGGTTGTAATGTGCAAGTTTGAATAAGCTTATGCAAGTAATTTGTGATAAGAAACCCACATTGAAGTAAAAATATCCATACCACCCATCCCAATATACACAGATTACCTAAGGCTAGGATAAAGAAAGATACGAATAATCTATAACATAGCTATTATATTTATAGGTAAAATCATTTTCAAATAACCCATCTACACAATGTTACATATTCTAGTTAAATATAAATTACACTAACTATAAAATTGAAAAAGGCTATGTGTAATTTGTTAAAGAACTATTTCTACTCATAAGTTCACGTTAGCATTCTAGCTCTCTGAAAAAAATCTTACAAATTACAAAAAATTCTAGCAAATCTATCAACATTGTGCCAGGTGTACATAATAATATATTTTATTTGGGATATTTATGTTGGCAAATGTACAATTTATAATTTATATGTGAAACCTTCCATTTTTTTACATAAATCTTAAATAAACATATTTGATTAATAAAACTAATGTTTAAGTCAATGTAACATGCTTCATCACATTAGAACTTTTAAAATGCGAGATCTGTCTGATAGATATGTCAAGAGATAAGTTTTGGTAGAGTACCTGTATGCCCTGTTAGTTTATAAAGCTTGACAGTTGTCTTTCTCGAAAAGCTGTGCAATACACTGATATTCAAGTTTTAAAATAAATATTCAGTATTTGCACTGGAATACCCAATCATCGGTAAGGATTTTAAATAAACTTTTTAATGAAACGTTTTGATGAAAGTAATAAATTTAACATTTTCAAAAAACCAACTGTATTATTGATTATTTCTTTATACATTTGAACCATTGCAATACGATATATTTTCACTCTAATTTCATGTTAGACATTTAGTGGTAGCATCAAAATGTTTGTAGTATGTGTTTCCAGATAATCATCCAGGTTAGATACTCACAAGAGCCTTAAACCTGCATTTTATCGGATGTTAGTTTCTAATAATGACATGTTGTATGGTTGAGTAACTGTTAGAACTAAAACAGTAACAATCCGATGACAGAATTTTGTTCAAATCCATCATTACTAATGTTATCTAAAGCTCCTTTATGATAAACAATTATGATTATGACAGGTTTTTGCAGGTATAACTTACAGCTGGAAACTTAACATTATGGGATGCAAGTAGCAATTAGTACATGGATTTAATCCTAATAATAAATTATACATTAGTAAGCTGCATGCTTTTGTTAATAAATAGAACAATGAGGAATACTTCATATTTGTTACATGTTTCAGGTAAGACTGCTGATGAGTAACATGTTATAGATAATTTAATATTATCAACTTCTGTGGCATTTGAATTAAACTGGTTTAAACATATTTTAGCTGATTATATTTTACCAAATACACATTCACTTTACAAAAAACAACAACTACTTTCTTCAGATGATTAATTATATCTGCTTAGCAAAGCTTACTATAACCTTTGTTTATCAAGTTCTTTGACCCTCGACAAAGTATACACCTTACCTACATTCAAACCATTCTTGAAAACATTTTTTTTAGATAGAACTTATCTGCAGTTCATGTTTGTTCAAATAAAAGATGGTAATGGTTTGAGCTCCCTTGGTGATGATCTGTTTCTATTGGCTATTTAATGGATTATACAGACTATGACCTAAAAACTATTACAGAGAGTTCTGATTATATCATGTTTAACCAAACACATTTAAAGTACAAACAGCTGATTTTTTTTTATTTGGTTTGCCACAGATTTGCCTTATAGTTTAGCGATAAGTTTTAGGGTTTGTCTGTTTTTTCACATGTAGGCATTGTTTGTTATGCTGTCTTTCAATAACTAAACTGTTATTTAATTTTTCATGTCCTGATGACTTAATTTGATGTTAGTGCATATAACATAAAACACAGATATGAGTGAAACAAGTACAAGATTGTGGACAGCACATAAACATCAAAAAGTTATCAAACGCAGAGATCCACAACTAAATGTAAAAGTAAGCAAGCCAAGGTTTGACTGATAACATAACTTAGTAATTCACATTCAGAAAATGCAGTTAACTATCACCATAATCAACAATTAAGAGCCAATGCTGATTGACTCTACACCAGGGCCATCTCCCAGTTTGGAAGAGTAACTTTCAGCTCATTTTCCTCCACCTAGAAAAATAGTGTCATCAAGGAACTAAATAACGACACAAAAAAAAGTGTGTGGTTCAATATGCAAGCAAGTCAAATACAAATCACACTACAGAAAAACAGAATGTAAAAATACCACATCCTTAGCATTTTCTCAGTGTCATTCATAATTTGTTCTATATCTTTATAAGGTACTGGCTCTTCTGCTGTTTCCCTTAAACAACTGTAAACTTTATCTCAATTCTTCTCTTTAAAATTCACAAGTACAGTTGCCTTACCTGAATTTCCTTAAATAGAGGTAAACTTTTGCACCACTTAACAATCTTGTAGAGTCGATTGTCAGCAATGTTACTAAAAAAGTCCGACTCGCTGTTGTTAACCTTCTCCTCACTTTTGTTTATGTCTTTGTCTGAATACTGCCACAGGTGTTCTACTGACAGAATCTCTTGAATAAGTTGAGGAACTTGTTGTGATCCTTGTGTAGAAGATACTTGTATACCTAGAGATTCTAACAAATCAAAAATATTTATAACAAAAACAAGAAGAACAAGTTATGTAAATGTCTGGACATATTATAGTTGTATGTAAAGTTCCACACAAAATATCACACATGCACTTAAGCCATGTATCCGCATAATAATATTAAGATAGAAAAACTTATATGAATATCTGATTTGTTTTTTTTTGTACTAAATTGTTTAACACCAGTTTCATTATTTAAGAAAGTATAAACACCTTGTAACACATACAAATCTAATAGCACCTCGTACTTTACCCTGAACAATTCCTACAAAAAAATGTTTGGAATTCAAGAATAAAAATAAAAGCCACCTAAAAAGTTGTTTTTTAAACATAATTTTTAAAAATTTAATTTTAATTATAAAAAAATGAAAATCTTAACACTTAGTTCAGTTCCAATGGATCAAACAACTGTACATTAACAAAAAATCAAAACTTTTAATTCTGAATGGTTTGAACTTCAAGCTATCATGAGCATTCAGATCCTTTAGTTTTATGTAAACTGATAATTTAATAAATTTTTTCTTTGACAGTGCTAAAGAAAATGAAAAGATTTTTGTTTTTTTAACTTAAAGCCTCACTCCATGTAACTAATTGTCTAGTTTTAGGTAAACTCCTCCAGTAAATGAAGTTTGTTTGTTTGTTTTTTTAATTTTGCACAAAGCTACATAAGGGCTATCTGCATTAACCATCCATAATTTATCAGTGTAAAACTAGGGGTAAGGCAGCTGTCATCACCACCCACCACCAACTCCTGTGCTATCTGTTTAACAACAAATAGTAGGATTGACCATCATATCATAACACCCCCATGGCTAAAAGGGTGAGCATGTTTGGTGTGACGGGGATTCGAACCCACGACCCTCATGTTACGAGTCGAGCACTTTAATCACATGGCCATGCCAGATCAATGAATGAAGTAACTAAAGGTGATTTAAAAGGGTTTATTTAAACCCAATCAGTCATCTAGGTGCAGAGCCCCTGATGAATCAAAGTGCATTCATGAATTATTAAAAATAGGTATACACACAAACATCCAGTGGTTACATGCAGAATATGCTGTATATACTCACTCTTAAAACAATAAGAAGAGAAACTAATGAAGCTCAGTGCTGGTAGCACTGAACACATTTTAATAACCAACATGCGAGTGTAGTAAAATAAATTTGAGATCTGAACTGTCCATACCCTGCATCTCTGTTATCAGAAGTACTGCAACCTCTTTATTTTGAATAACTTGGTAATTTAGGCTTTTTTTTTGTTAACAATGTCAGATAAAGTGTAAAGTTGTATTTTTCTCTAATTGTAACTCAATGTTTCACCCTGTATAACTAGCAGAACAGTCTAAATATCCACTCCTGTAGTTACTGACGTAACAGAGGTTGAGCTCAATATACACTACTGAAACTTTTTAATACTACCTAGCTTATTGCTAATAAATTATATCACCCTATTTTAGATAATTATTTCATGAAGGAGTTTTCAAACCTCAGTGGTTTGAATTTCAAGTTATAAGGAGCACTGGGAACACTACACTTTGACACTAAAGAAGCATTGTATTTTCTACAGTTTCTAACAGTTTTATCAAAAGAGATGGCTGATGAAACAACTTTATCAAAGCTTACATGCAACTGCAAAAGTCTAAGAGTAGCACATGCATAAGAAACAGTTGATGTGGATGTGATAATGATGGCATTGCTACAAAGGTAAAAGTAGAGCCCAAAAGTGACCATCTCTGTGGAACACAGGAAGTCTTTGTCATAAGAGATAAAAGCAGCACAATTTAAAAGGTTCTTTCACTAGGATTGTTGGCTAACAAGATATGCTGCATACCTGTTTATTTAACAGACACAAAATGCACAGATAAAAGAAATAACAGATGACAGCACTTCTTGTATCAGTCTTTCATTAGCTATCTCAGAACAATGATGCAACAGTCTGGAACCTGGTCCCCCAAAGAACATTATCAACATGTCACTAATGATGAGATACAAACAAGAGCAGAGAGTGGTACACACAGTACAGAAAGCAGAGAAGCAGAAAGGCATTTGCTAAAGTGAATGACAGAAGAACAGTACTGTCTTTTAATTAGAACAGAGCTACAAAGATGAGATTCATAATTATTAAAAATTATTTGCTTTGTTTGGAATTATACACAAAGCTACACAGGGGCTGTCTGCTCTAGCAGTCCCTAAGTTAGAAGTAAAAGACTAGAAGGAAGAAAGCTAGTGATCATCACCCACCTCCAACTATTGGGCTACTTTACTACCAACAAAAAGTGAAATTAACTGTCACATTGTAATGCCCCATGGTGAGAGGGAGAATACAGTTGGTGAGACAAAGATTTGAACCTGCAACCCTCAGGTTGTGAATTGAGTGCCCTAACCACCTGGCCCAATAAGTATGAGAAGCATCCTAGTAACAAGAGCTGGCAGACACAACAAGAACAAGAGTAAAGAGTATCTTACTATTAAACTCTCCTTCACCTGCCTCTTGATTATTAAAGGAAGCTATAATGCCAGAGGGTAGATACTTCTCACATAATTGTCCAATCACATTTTTTTCATTATTACCCAACCAATATCACGTTTTAGGTTAATATTTCTTGTTCAATCATATCATAAAGTGTACAATAATTTTACTCACTTATATCGAGAAGGCACCATGATAAACCTCCAGTACCTGCATATTTGAGGCCTGGGTTCTGTGTAAGTGTGCCCGAGTATAAATACACTGCTAGCCAAATTCTTAAGACCAATAAACATAAAAAAAAATATACAATTTGCATTGTTAGGCTCAACCACTTATTTAAGTAGAGCTTTGAAAGATGACAATAAGAAACTGGAAAATAACAAAAACAAACTTTTTTTTAGCATTTAATAGGGAAAATGTGAACACTATAAAATTAGCCAAAATATTAGCTGGTCAAAAGTTTAAGACCATGTCAAAAAGAAGTAGGAAATGTCCAACAAGTGGTCTCAATAGTGAGTTGCATGGCCATCATTGTGAATAACTCCAAACATTTGCTTTGGCATGGTCAATATAAGCATTTGCAGAAGGCTGGCTGGAATATTATTCCAAGTGGTGAAGATGGCTTCATGAAGATCATGCACTGTTTGGAATTGACATACATTTCTATAGACTTCCCTTGCCATCCACCCCCAAACATTTTCAATGGGGTTCAGTTCGGGTGAACACGTTGGATGGTCCAAAAAATCACATTATTCGCCATGAAAAAGTCCTTTGTTATGCGGGTATTGTGGGTTTGCAGCATTGTCCTCCTGAAAGATCAAGTCATTTCCACAAAAGCAAGGGTCTTCAATCAATAAGGATGCTCTCTCTAACAAGGCCAATGAAGCCAGCTGCTGTTCCATGGAAGGAGAAAGCACCCCACATCATGATGAAACCTCCTCCAGTGTGTCATGTAAAAAAGTCTCCGGTGGGATATCCTTATCATGCCAGTAACACTGGAAGCCATCTGGACTGTCCAGGTTAAATTTTTTCTCATCAGAGAACAAAGCTTTCGTCCACTTTTCTACGTCCCATGTTTGGTGCTTCTCAGCAAAGTTTAACCAAGCTGTTTCGTGGTGTGAAAGGAGGAGTGGTTTTTGAAGACTTTTATGGTTTCTAAAGCTTTTATTTATTGTTTTTGAGCTTCATTCTGCATCAGTAAGGCCTTTAATCTGGTTCGACAATTGGCTGGTGTCTTGCCGGACAACCCGTTGAATCCTCCTGCTCAACACTAACAAAATTTCCTTGGGCTGACCACTTGAAATTCTCGTTCCGTATCCCTCAGGGTCTTTTAAGAAATTTGCAACAGCAGTTTTATTATGTCCAATTTCACCAGCAATGGCACTTTGAGAGAGACCTTGCTTTTGCAGCTCAACAATTCTGCCACATTCAAACTCTGTCAACTTTTTAGCCTTTGCCATGTTTTTACTCAATGTAACACAGGAGATGTCAGTGGGAGATGTTGACCATGCTAATGCTTGAACACAAATTACTAAATTTTGTTTGGTGTTTACCAATTAACGCTTCATTTCAGTGTGGTCTTAATCTTTCGACCAGCTAGTATTTAGGCTAATTTCATAGTGTTCACATTTTCCCTACCATATGCTAAAACGTTTTTTTATTTTTATTTTTCCTTTTCTTAATTTTATCTTTCAAAGCTCTACTCAAATAAGTGGTTGAATCTAACAATGCAAAATGCATATTTTTTTCTTTATGCTCATTGGCCTTAAGATTTTGGCCAGCAGTGTATGTGAAAAGCAATAACTTTTGCTATAATTGTAATACAAGATATATTTTAAACACCTTCAAACCTTTATACTACACTTCTACTTGGCTTGCATTACAGATATTAAAAACCACAAAATGGGAGACTTACTGGAGTTGAGTGTGGTATATATATTTTTCCATTCATTTCTTCAACTTTCACTCTAAAACTTTTAATATAAAGGCTGCTTTGCATTAGAAATTTTCTCCACCTCCCTCAAATAAGGCCCATCCTTAGGCCTTATCTGAAGGTGGAATGGAAGACCAATTACTGGGCTTCAATGTTTGTGGAAATCCAAATCTCCAATAAACAAGATCAGAGCTGGGACCTCTCAAGTACAAAGTAAGTATTCTACCAACACAGCAAAAAAATAAACCTTCTAGCTAATGCTGCAAAGACACTTATTACAAACCAAGGTTATCATGTCACTAATTAACCAAACAAAATGTATACTGATAAATTGAAGGAACTACTAACCTCTACTGCAGCCTGGCACAGGAAGTCCTGATTTGATATGTAACTGTTCCTTGCTAGAGGATGAAGAGACACTATTTGTCCCTTTAGAATCACAACTTGACTGACTTGCCAAGGCATAGGAACACTGGTACGTGCTGCGGCCACCTCGAGTTCTGTCTTCTCGAATCGCTGAAATTGAATTCACTTTTTAATGTATTTATTAACAAAAATTAATTAATAAAAAACATCAAATTCTAATTTTTATGAGTACCTCCTATGTGCAATAATTCAATGACAAATATGCACAAGAATGACGAAAGCTACTTAAAAAATTTGATATAATCCATTCTGCCTCTAATGAATATATAGAACAGATTTTTAAGCATAATCGATTAAGACAAATATTTAATGTTATTCACGCTTAACAATGCTATTTGTTCATCACGGAACCACATGACACAATGTGCTTCAGTTCTTACAATGGAAAATTTATAATAACTGTTATTGTATTCTCAAGACAGCTGGTATGGGTAATAAACCTTTAATATAAAGTATAAAACAACATTCCACCCTACTCTGGCCATCTTCAGGTTAATAAAGTTTGCAAACTGATTATTTCACAAACACTCTAAGGTTGAAAAGTTGTTCTATACTTTATTTTAATAGAAGTGATAATACCCATACCAGCAACCTTGAGAATACATTTTTACTTCAAGTGGGTTTCTCATCATCAAAAACGTATTTCAGTAGTGTACAAAGGAAATAGTAACTAATCACTTTGTTGAAGGTACTAGATCACAAATTAATACAACACTGTTCAACAACATTTGAATATTAGATATTATTACCTAATACTAACTAACTGATACTTACTAAAACAACAGAAAAATTTATAAAGATAAATAATGTTTAGAGTTCAGATTATCTGAACTTTGTTTTTGTTTTTTCACATTAAGCTTACTCTGAAAGTCAACATAATATGAATGACATCTAGAATACTCCAACAGAAAATTAACAAAGATTTTAATCTGTAAGTGTACAGCAGCATGTAAGAACTCCAAATAAGGCCTGTGCATACTATTACCTCTGAATCCCCCACAATATACCCCCAATAAATTATGAAATTATGCCCCTGATTTCATGGGTAAAAAAAAAAAAAAATTCAAAAATGGATAGGGTTTCTGTTTGAAACATTAAAAAGCTCTGAAAAATGTGTTTGAGAAATAACCAAGCACTTATTACTCTCAAATGTGAAGACTTTCTTTAATAGCTTACAACATTATTAATATTTATTTTGCATGTTTTAAAATAGGTTACGTGCAGAATTTAAATTATTATTATTATATAAAAAAACAAATGATCACTGTACATTTTCCATGCTTACCAATATATTCTATGTAACATTTATTTAAAATGATTAGTAGTTGACATAAAACAACAATACAACATTTAGCATCCAAGTAATTTGCAAAAATTTACAATTACAGCAAAATCTTACCTTCCAGTTTCATGCCCATTTTCAAGCATTTATCAAATCTACAAGCTGGACACTTCTTTCGAGTACTTATCACAATCTGACAACTAGCTCCTCGCAGACAAACATAGTTCTTTTTATTTTGTACAGTTCTTTTAAAAAACCCTTTACAACTCTCACAAGAAAATATTCCGTAATGAAATCCTGAAATACGATCTCCACAAATGGGACATGGTCCATTCAGAAGCTGTTGACGAGATATTCCAGTCATGCCTGATGCTCCCAAAACACTCGATGGTAAGTCAGGAATTTGGCTGTCCTCACAATTTTCAGGTGGCATCCTAGTTGGACTTGCAAAGTCACTGGTTGTAGATTCATCTGAGGCACTTGAAGCTACGTGCAAAAAACAAAATTACTAGATAGTTAACCCATCTGAGGCAATATGTAGAAATTTTCAATTTCTTTGGGATTGATATCTTGACAAAAAATATTAGTGTTAATTTGGTGATATATATCATTGAAAAATAAATTACTTCATTCAACTCTTCAAAAATTATGTGAAAAATGCATCAAATCTCCCACAAAGGAACTATGGAATTCAGCTTGATTACTGGTTCAATCACAGGCTGTGCCAAGGTACAAGTCAGGCTTAGTGTCCGTGCTTTTAGTGACTTTGTTTTCCTTCAATTAACAAAACGTAATATTTCACAAAGTTTAAATTAAGGCTTAATGAGTTTCAAAAGTTCTCACTCAGCAGGTTTTGTGAACTCTGAACTCCAATAAATTTCTCATTTAAATAATTTCCAATATAATTATATTTTTTTTGTCCATGCATTTCAAGATTCAGTTGCCATATAATTTGCTACCAATCTCAAGTATGTTTCTTTCAAGTATTTAGGAACCATTTGTTTGCAATTTTCATCGTGTAAAACATGGCTATATTCTCTCTAAGTCTTATACTTCAACACATGTTCTATGACACTGATATCAGTGACATAACTATATGAAAGTTCTTAAGATTATAAACTTGTGTTGGATTTGGTTTGTAACTTGTAGAAATATTGCTGTCATAAAACTTACCCAGGTAGTTTTTAGCCAGTTTTGAAAAATATTACTTTGGTTAATAACTTAACGTAAAATTATTAAAATTCTCATTGAGTAAAATTGTCAAACTGGTTTTGATTAAAATATTTTCTTTCCTTAATAGATGGAATTATGTTTTTCATTTTAAATCAGGTTTTAATGAAAGTGAATACTGAGTGGTAAGTTCTGTACCAGTGGTAAAACAAAATTCTTTGAACTAAATTAAAAATTAAGTAGCACTTTATAATCTTGAATGGTTATTTTCATTTATATTTAATTGAAAATCAATTAAAAATAAATAAAAAGGGGCAAGTTACAAAGTAAACAAAAAAGTTACAGTTTAAATTTTAACACACAATATCCTCAATATTATTATGCACTTTCATGAAAATTGTGGTCTTTGTGTTTTTTTAAAGATTTTCCATTTCTGGTTTATTTTGTAATTTGAACCTAGAATGGAAGAAAATTAAATGCTAAGCTGCAAATATTTTTTATAAGCTGAAAAACTTTTATAATAAACAGAATTGCATCAGAACTGAATAATGAAATAGATAAAGTACTATCTTCTATTTTTAATTTCAGTTTATTACCTGAAACATGCCTCATTTTTGCACATCCCAAGAGTGTAACAAGAGTTGTTTTTTTCCACCTTATTAATTTATTCTCCACTTAGAGTGTTTACTACTTCACACATGTAACAAAGATAAACATTATGCCATAATTTTTTTTCAATTAACTGGATATTAAAAATTCTCACTTGCTATTGCATTGTTTCACTAACCTGTCGATCTGGACTCCTGTCCTGAGGGGTGATAAGACAATGAAGAACAAGTTTCAGGAGAACTATACTTGTAAGAACCGGGCCTTTCCAAAGCCGAGGCCAAGATGTGGTCTTGCTTAATACCTGCAACATGTTGGTGAAGAGTAGGAGATGGAGATGCCCCAAAAGGTATAGGTCTATTAAGGGGCATGTTCCTGGAATGAGCAGGACTACAGTTAGGAGATGCCACAGCATGACCATCAGGAATATGGTGTCTGACCTGGTTAGGACCCTGAAGGGCAGAATAAAGGTAACCTTCCACTACCAAGGGTCTATCCTACAATCAACACACATCAAAATAGGTGTTTCAAATAAATTTAAAAAACAAATAATTTTACAAGTGATGTGCAAGACATGAAAACACCTAGCTCTCTCCCTCTCTCTATTCTATAGGCTTCCATCATCAAGAGCTACAAAAATGTAACATATTTCAACTTTTTATTTTATTTAACCCTGAATTTGTAACTTAACTTGTACTACAAGATCTGATGACGTGAACATTCATTGGATCTTGGAATACAATTTTTCACTTGTAGTTATTGTAATATTCAGACTTGAGTCTATAAAAGTAAAACTGAAACTGGTTTTGACACAACATCCAAACTGCTTGTCAAAGATAGCCTATTACAAAGAAGTTAAATTGGTGTAAATATAACCAAAAATTTAAATATTTCAGCATAAACAATTATCAAAAAAATTTAATAACAGCAGATAACTATCAACATTTATATCAAACATGTTAGTAAAGGACAACTTTCACTGATATCCTAATTACCATCTTCATGATCCAAAATGACAGTAGCTTTTATTTCTGAAGGCATAACAGAAGAACCTTTCATTTTGTTCTTATTTTACCGAGGGATTTTTTTTTCTTGATAACTTTCTTTTGTTTAATATTCCATTATGGTCATGCGCATCCTTAATGCATTTATTAAATGTACTCAAAACTCCTTTTGAAATTACACTTGCAAGTAAAATGAAGGCTATGACAGTCTTCTAATGTTTCTATAATGTTCTGCTTTTGTATCCTATACTTTAAAAAGAATATAGCAAAAGTACAACAATCAATGCTTGGCCCTAAAAGAGAAAATGATGACCAACAGATATGTAAAGAAAGCTGAATAACACCTCAGTAAATTAAATTACTGAGATTTTGTCTCTGTAAAATGGACACCCTAAGCCACAGCTTTTGTTCAAGAATATTTTTAATAAATACAAACTTTTTCCAGATATTACATACTCCAGTTTTATCCCCAACTCCCCTAGTGACATTGTAGTATGTCTGCAGACTTATGACACTAGAAACCAGGTTTCAATACCCAAGGTGGGCCAAGCACAGATATCCCTTTGTGTAGCTTTGTGCACAACTAAAAGCAATAAGTATCTCAAACTTCCCTATGCTCTATAATGTAGAAAGCTATTAAAAGAAATTATTTCAGTGAATGTATATATAAAACATATGAAAATTTTAGAAAATTAAAAAACAATGGCATGGCAGTATGTCTATGGACTCACACTGCTAAAAACCAGGTTTTGATATCCAGTGAGCAGAGCACAGATAGCCCATTATGTAGCTATGCATTTAATTCCAAATAATCAATCAAATCAATTAAAATGAATGTCTTGAGACTAGCAAAATTTTTATGTCTGTTATTGTTTTTCAACAAGGTTTAATCTGAACATCATATCTGTCAAAAACGAACATTCACACAAGACAGATTCATCACAAACTGCACAGTTGGATTTAAAAAATTACAAAATTTGTTTTAAAACCTGCAAGAAACTGGAGTCTCTTTTTTCCTATCTAATACGAAAAACAAAGGTTCATAAAATGTACGTGTCTTACAAATATGATAATGTTTTACAGTTACATTAAAATATTTTTATATTCAAACTTTTACTTTTAATCTTGCGTTAAAACATTTTAGCTATGAAAATTATTTTCCTAATTAATAATTATTACTTGAATGTGACAAAATTTAGTACCTTACCACCCTCATTAAATTTCTATATGTAATGAAATTTCTTAGAGCTTACAATTGAGACAAGTGTACACACCATAATGGACTATTGAAACAAATATGCCAGTCGCTATTATTATCAGTAGAAAAGTTTCATTGTAGTACCTATGATTTGATTCACACAGAAAGTTCAAGGCAACAATTCTTGAAAATCAGGTTGTACCAAAGTGAATTAATTTAAAACATTTTGTACAATATACCTGATGAGGACTGTTTGAGGGAGTATAGCCAGCTCCCTTGCTTCCAGTTTTACTCTTTCTTATAGGAGGTGTTAGTGAATTTGGACTCTGTATAACAGGATACACTGCTGATGGCCCATGATGCCTACCAATGCTTGGACTTTCAGCAGGAGAATAAGAGGACCTTGAACTGGGTAGAGTAGCTTCAAGGTTCGTGTTGTAACTGCAGGTATTTGAAAGATCCAGTGATTGTCGGGAAGAGTGGACATCAGCTGGATAAACGGCAGATGGTGTAAGAACGCTACTAGAAAATGGACTACAGCCTGCATCTAACACAGAAGGATGATGAGTTGAAGATGTGATCTGAGGACTATGAATGCTGCTACCACTGTTATTGCTTCTTTTCACTGCACCAAAATGGGACAACACCTGATAAAGTAAAGCAGAATAACATTATACAACAACTGAAAATTAAACAGCAGCTAATGTCAAGGATCAAATTACCACAATAAAATAATTATTATTGTTAATAATAAACAGTTTTTAAACTATAATTCTTACATTTTAGATAGTTCACTTGTATTTTAAACAGACGTTATAACTGCTACAACTTAGATTAAAAAACCTATCTACATAGCTGTGTAGATAGTTCCTAAAGCCTGGCCACACACTATTACCACAGGTCAAAAGTATAGCTGTTAAAACCTTGTTCATGTATCATAAACAGTGGTGTAACTATTTCAATGCAGTGGCATTGAGAGATGCACCTGAAAGATGTCCAAACACGGACATCAATAAAATAAAAACATTCAAAACACAAACATTACACACCTGTACGACAACAACTGCCAAAAGATGGTGTAAAAAATATCAGCTGTGGTACTTATGTCTCGAAATGGTTGTGTAATAATCATTATAGTCTTTTGTGTGTCATGTTAACTAAATATAATGTTCATTTTAGTGTTTTATGTATGTTATAAAGAAATAAAGAGTAGACACTTATATTATTACATTAAAAACTTAATATATTAACAAGTGAGGAGTATTTAGAAATGAAAGTTAGCTTTCAGTGCATGACATTGTTTAGATCCACAAGAATTGTTTTAAGTCATACTTTGGAAGACCTTGCAATGATAATTTCTTTTCATTTCTTTACTTTTTTGTGATGTTTGGAACGTATACATGTAGTATTATAGGTAACTGCACTGGAGCCAATATCCTCTGGTTACACCACTAACCTCAACTTAAAAATGTACAACTACTAAAACCTGATAATGTAGAATTACCTACAGTGGTGGAATTCCAGCTAATACAGGTGCCTACGCTATAAGATTTGATGAAAGATTAAGATATAAAGTAATATGTCAACAGGTATACTAATATGCAGTTGCATACGTAACCACTATTGGTTCTGTAATTTAAAGACATTGTTTGCTCACTTTTATACTGTTGAATGCTGATTTAAATACAAAAACCCCCTCCATCATTAAAACCTGTCCACTTAAGGATGATAACATGAGCGGTTGAAACATTGTACCAAGTCCTAGAATCTACTTAGCCACAATACCTTTATCTGTTTACTATCTCACTTGAATCAATCTACATTCTCTCACTGTGTACCACCACCACTACATATATTATTTCACATATCAAAACTGATTCTCTATCAGTTTTTATCATTTTCACCTGTAACCGTCTGGCTGCATATATCGTCTATATCGTTAAACCCCCATATTAATATTTACTTCTTGTTAGTTTTAGTATTTTATCAGCACACTTACTTCTTTCCAAAAAGATATGGATTCTGTGAACATGCTCTTGGTTAAGAATTAACATCTAATAATAACACTGATAGTATAATAGAAAACTGAAAAAAAACAATTGTCTCAAACCATCCCCATCAGAGTGCCTTTGTATAGGATTAAAACTAAATGTATTTAATAACTACATAAATAGCAGTAAACATATTTTGAAGTGGTAGTATTAAAACTAAGGCTTATTACTGATAATATAAACAGAAATAAGCTTCTCTTTTGTCCAGTGGTAACACTAGAACTAAGCCTGATCACTGACAACACTATGTAACACAAATTTTGTTCCTGGATAGTATGTGTTATTTCTTAATTGCTCATGTTGTAAAAAGTACAGAAAATGGCCATTATTCCCTTCAAACTTTGCTTTTGTGACCTGGATAATGAAATTTACAAATTAACCTATTTTGTTTATGTAAAAATGAGCAAATTTGCACATTTTCATTTACATAAGGTCTAAATAAGACAACATATGAATCAAGATTTACATGTATATATACTAAAGTTGTACAAAAATGTTTAGAAGTGAGTAGTTTTTCGAGATTTGCGACTTTAATGTAAATCACTTTCACAAATATAGTCTCCCATCATGTTTTCGTTATACACTCTCAGGTTACAAAAGTAAAGTTTGAAGAGAAAAATAGGTATTTTCCATTTACTTTAGGCATAAGCAATTAGGAAATAACACTTTCTGGCCAAGAACAAGAAAAAGTAAAGATTTTGTTACATAGTGTAATAAACAGTAGTGACCTTCTTTTTTGTTCAGTAATAACACAAGAACTAAACCATCTTTTGGTAGAGTGGTAACTTTCATCCTAACCAAACACCATCACTTTACCTTAAAGTTTTCTGTGGTTACATCCACATCACCAGAATTAACAATATCACTCTTCTTTACCATACATAAGGATTTTTTTGTTGAATGTTCAAGTTCACTGGAACCTTTTAGCACACAATGAAATTTACTAGAGTCATTTGATGTTGGGTTTTTCAAATCATCATCAGACAGTTCTCCTTCCCAAGACATAGGTCGTTCTCGACTTTGTTGATCATCCTTAACTATCGTTCCATTCACTTCCCTTTGCTGTTTCCTCAGACGAAGGTTCACTGCCTCATTGGCTACAACCTGCATTACCTCTTCGTCACTACCATCATCATCTTCCATCAGCATAGTACCTATCTCAGTCTTAGTAATGTTTTGAAAACCTTTGACCATGCAGGGATCGCTCGATCCTCCACGATTTTTCTCCATTATCAAACACTAATCTAAATTCATTAGAGACCAAAGTTGCATAAAGATAATCACAGATAAGTAATAATTTGTTATAAGCATTTAGCTTCGGTTACTAAAAATAATGAACTAATGTTTTTTATTCACGGAGAACATGAAAAAATACTCTTTTCTTCAGGTACTCCTTTCTTCAGTGATGTATTCCATATGATATGTACCATTTCTATTGCCATAATCTAGTCTGTAAAGGAACAGGTCTTTTCATTTTCCAAGTTATTTGTTATTTGATATCTAAATGGAAAAAAAAGTGACACATTAATGAAAATGTAATAAAATACACACATACATAAAATATCCATTCAATTTTAATGGTGGTACAAATCAGATAGGATATTTTAAAAACATCATCACCTGTGATTTAAAAAATTCCTGCATTATACACTTATTTTTTGAATGTGGCTTTCTCCAGATAGACTCGAGTGAGCAAATATTCTAACTAATATGCTGTCCAATGGTTATAAACATTGTATTTTCATACATTTATGGCAGAATCTTAATTTTCAACATCTCTTTTTATTGATTTATCACAAATACTGTTTGTTTTTTGATATAACACAATACACACACCAAATTGAAATCAAATCCATACAAATAAATATAAAGGATGAATAATTATTTTGAAATGTATCATTTACTTAAGCAACTACATTCAAACTTCAAAGTTCACAGAATATTCTTGCTTTAAAACACTATATAATTTTCCTACACAAAAGGTTGCTAATAATGAACTAACTGTGAACTTCAACTGTCAATGGTAAGACGGAGCATTAGAAAATCTTGTGGCTATTCATTTTTAACAGTTCACAAAACTTAGAACTACAACGTTTTCAATGTGTTATTGTACTTTATTTTCAATTAAGGAGAAGTTTAAGTTTTATGCAAAGGTATTTGTGTGTGTGTGTGTGTGTGTGTGTTACTCTATTACAAAAAAAGTCTCATTTTCTGCAATACATATCAAATATGTTATTTCCTTGAATACATGCCATTATTTTTGTGTCTAGTACTATCACCAAATAACCCCATACTTTCATTTCATGAAATCAAAGCTAACTGTCGTCTGCTAAACGAACAATCCAATCATAGCTTGATTTCTTTTTTTCTTCATTCAAAATCCAATACACTTGGAAGGGGAAGGGAAGCAATAATACACACATATTGGAGCCAAATCTAAAATCAGATTAACGAACTACATTAATTTGGAGGTTCCCCTCATAAATTAGTGTCCCTTTGTGTGGCATATTTTCTCTTATACTTGCTTATCTTAAATTGAGTTAAAGTATGATAACCACTTTAACAGGCCTAACTAAATTATTTAAACTAATATTTCCCGAGTATTGTATGACTGGGTTCACTAGTTCACTGGTTAACGTTTACTTTTGATATGTGCATATCTACTGTGTAGTTATCTAACTTGGGGAGAGAAGTCATTGAACATATTAAAACTCAACACTAACACAGTAGTGGTATAATAAACTTGAGATTTTTGTCAGGGGCAAAGTTATACAATTGACAACCGTGGATATTAAGTAAGCAAGAGAGTAAATAAAAACAAACAGAACTATCAATACATGTATTACAAAACCTTTACGACTTTGATGTATTATTCTGTTTATGAGACTCTACGATAGTATTAGTATTACTAATTTCAAATTAAACCGCATAAATGTGTTTCTGTTGTTTACGTATGTATAAATTTTCATACTTATATCAAAAACGGCTGAAGTAGGCACAATTATTCACGACTTTTTATCAGGTAAAGAAATTTTGAAGCCTGATGGTAAACCACTTCTAAATGGATTTAGTTAATTACTTAAACCATGAAAATCGTTGAATTAATAACATCTTCAAACAGAGTAAAGTCAACCTCGACCGACACAGCACACTTTTTTCCGGATAGATAGCTGTATTGATAATGTGAAGAAAATATATAAAGATACACATTAAATATATTATGAAACTAATGCATTTTTTGTATTGCCTTTTAAAAAGACGGATAAACAGCTGAAACAAATTATCTTGTAAAGTTTTAATATTTCGATACAAGTTCAGTTTTTGTTTATTCGTTTGCTCTGGTTTTAATCAATACGCTAATCTTTTTCTCGGAAATACCACGTCAATAACCATTTCTGTACAATATGAACATAGAAATCTTTCCCTCTCCCTCTTTTATACCGATGGATGTCAGTCCGTGGGTGGTGTTGTGAACACGTCACCTAAAACCGTATAACAACACAAATGAATCCAATGACCTCGAGTGACTTGTGACCTTATGATGAGTCAGAGACCTGGATGTGCACGTGAAAAAGACGATATACCTTAAGGGGAAACACCGGCCATAGTACCACGTGCTTTCTCCCGCAGTACATCACCACTTGAGGGGCCCAACAACAACAAAAAATCACTATTTATCTTATAAAGGCTCTTCAGACCGCGTTCAATAACCCCACATTGATCACGACAAAGAGCAACCAAAGGAAAAAACAAACAAAAAAAACGAAAAGGTCATGCATGATCCTTCGTAAAATAATTAATTGCAAAGTCCACGTGCTTTTTAACTTTAAAAATTATTATTTAAATATTTAATCAGTATGTATTTAATTAGTTATATTTTCTGTCATATTTTTTCTTACATAACTTGCGGCTACTAATCATTCACTTTTACCAAATTCTCACTTCTCGATCTTTATTTTAAAACATTACAGTTCACGTGTATATTTGTAAGGTTGCATGTACACATCTGTGTTTATACATGCGTTATGATATACCGTGATTTTCGAAATAATACCTCGTTTACAAATTCATGAAATACACTACCAAAAACGTTGTAGCAACAACTGTATATTTGTAATTAACACCTTTCACTCTACGGTGATTTAATATACAACGAATAATTAGCACCTTCAAGTCTACGGTGGCTTAATCTCCAACGTACTCCATGTTTTTCTGTTAATCACCATGCGTAATTTCGTACATTGATGTAACAATACCACTTATATAAATGGTAATGTTGGAATAGTACATTTAATTAACCTGCACCCATTACTGTGTAAATATCTGGTTCTACCTTGCGAGAATAGTTTACTTTGATCAGAAGTCAGTTAACACTGAATTTACGAACAGAGAAATAACGTACTGTTAAAACAAATTTATTACTCGTGGTTAGAACAATCGTCTAACCAACCACTTCGAAATCCAATTCTGTTAGAACACATTCCGCGAAATCGTTCAGGGACAAAGTTAACCATCTAAATTTTAATGAACTTTTCATATTTACTGAACACGTACTCAGATTTTAAGAAGTCACAATTTAAATTTGATGCAAATATTATATTTTAGTCATTTTCACGGTTAAAAGTTACAGAAAACATTGATAACCTTTCTCAGTTAGTTATTTTTGTTAGAACATTTATTTTTAATAGTCTTATTTTCTTAGAAATTAAAGCCTTTACAGCAAGGTAGAATGTGTTTAAAACAGATTCAACTTTTCCAACACTAATACGATCATTCTCAACCACACAGAATGTTCTTTACCCGGTTTTAATACAATTATCTTTCACTGCAAAAGCGACGCCTTGTAATATAACAACACTTAGCAACAAAATCAACACAAAACTATTAATTTGCTTGCTTTTGTTTAATTGTCTTATTTTTATCATATTCCAACTGAATGTGTGCAAGGTTTGTTTTGTTTTTTTATATCCCAAGCTCTAAATTTACGAGAATACATTCATAAACGGAAGGAAGGTGGAGCCAAGCACAGAGATTTATTCATCGAAATAACCGCTATGTATTTATTACAACGTACCGAACATAACTAGTTCACGTAGAATTGTACATGCAATTGATATACACTTGAGATATCAAGTACGTTTGATGACAATGGTCGGTCGTAAGTGTTCTTAACACTTGCAACTTATGCCATAACATTGTGTAATGTAAGTGTGTATGAACGCACAATACTTCATACGTAACAAACACATTACAAATACTACAAACATTAGCAATTCTAATATTATGAAATCCCTTGTTGAATCAGCGATAATTTTACTGATTTGAAAAAGCGGACGCTTGGTGTACGTTTCCTCGAGGTGGGCAGAGAAGCGATAGCCCACTGTGTAAACTAACGCTACAAAAAAACTAAAAATGATAAGTGTATATCATAAAATTACCACAAGAACTTCTGTTAAAACAAGTCGCGAGATGGATCAAAAGCGTCGTCTACAAAACAATTCTACATTATGCAGAGCTCCGAATAATAATAAGTGAATTATATTTGTTAATGTGTTAAAACGCAACAGCTTTTAAGCTTTACTCTCTCACGTATTAATAATTACTTCAGCTAAACAAACTACAATATAACTGTAGGAGTGGTTTTGGTGATTCACTAAATCAGTAAAGAGCCTACACATCATTATAATTTTAGAATCCTCTCATTTCACTCCTGTTTAACTAAAAAACACGCCCACGATCGCAAACTTTCTGACCAACGTGACACATTCTATATTCCAATTAAACCAAGTAAACTGCCATTTTGAGGGTAAGTTATAAAAGAGCAGTTTTGTACGTGTATCTTATTTCGAAAATGCAGCGAGCGCCCCCTGTTCTGAACGACGGCGCCGCTTATTGTACTCGCGAGATTTCGCAACGCTAAGCCTCACAGTTTAGATAGATAATACACATGAAACTACAGCCGAGTACAGCTACGCCAGTTCATAGAGCGGCAATAATTTCTTTATGCGATGAAAAATAACCCACGTAAGATAACTGGAAAAAAAAAAAAAAAACTTCAACTGGAACTTCTGCAAATAGGAGAAAGAACTGATAAAGGAAAAAATAATAATTTATCATAAATGGCACATAAAAATGAATGAAATAAAAGGAATGTCTTGTCTATCATAATCCTTCTGTACACACAGCTCGAAGATGCTATTCAACTATGCCTATTTAAATAAGCCCAAATGAAAGAGAAAAGGGGATGATTTTGGGGTTATAATCCTAAATTTGCACCATAAACAATTAAAATACACAAGAAGCTAAAAAAATTCACGCATTGTACGTTGTGTTATTATATTGCATTAATATATTTCATATATGGTTCGACATCATATTTGTAGTTTCATCCAAACTGCCTCACTGCCTTTGTAATAAATTGAAAACATTCTATACGTAAGACTTTGGATCTATCGTCACTAACTGTCCCTAATTTAATAGTGTAAGACTAGATGGAATGCAGCTAGTAATCACCATCCACCGCCAGCTCTTGGGCTACTCTTTTACCAACAAATATTGGCATTGAGCGTTAAGTTGTAATGCCCCCATGGCTGTAAGGGCGAGCATGTTTGGTGTGACGGGGGTTCGAACCTACGACTCTCAGATTGCGAGTCGAGCGCCTTAACCACCTGTCGGACCCTATAGTTTAAGTCTAGGCAATTAGTGCCTTTCAAACCTTAACCCTCTTAGTAATTCTCTTGTACTATCTACAATAATTATTTTTGATAAAAAAAGATGCGATGAGCGAACGTTTTAACTACTTTTGTCAATAAGAGAAAATATAAAAAACTCACGGCTATAATACGCACTTTTATCTCAGAGACGGTTTTATTCACTTCCACTATCGTTTTAAACAATAAAAAATGTTACGTTTATATCACGTTTTTTCTTATGTACGATCTTTTTCACTTTTACCATTGTTTAAAATCTTTTTACTTCTATAATACATATGTTTTTCTTAGACGGTCTATTACACTGCTATAATTTACTTCTACAAGTGTAATGTTAATTATAATTATAACCGTTGAAACTTGTATATGACTCCTAACCGGATATGATATAATTGCAAGAAAAGTTGACGTCATATGTAACGCGTAACAAATCAAGTCAGTCACACAAAATTAATACATGAAACATCCTAGAGTCGATATCACTGACAGCTGTGTGCTTTTTAACCCAAGACTAATTTTAAACCAAATATTAATAGTCGGTAAGGGCACATCCACTTTCGCTATTATGCACACTTATACAATACGAAAATATTTACGCGCGCATACAGACGCACAAACAAAAACATAAATAAACAGAAGTATAATACAAAAACAAGATTTTACAATTCTTAAAATACAAGTTATCGCTTCACTTTGTCACATAACACTCGGTGTCGTTGGAGCATTACTAACGACTTTGCAACCACCACTCTCCACTTTTCCCGATTTTTCACCACCCTCCGGGAACTGACTAACTCCAGGCCTGTCCACTCCTTAATGTTGTCTTCTCACCTCTTCTCATATTCCCTCTCACGGTGTCTTCACAAGATGGTCTCTCCCAAGCCAGATAACTGTGATAGGTAAACATACCACTTCAGTTGCAGTTTTTTTGACAGTGGTCAAGAGACCTTCGTATGGTCTAATACTCTAATAGCTTGTTGGATTTTCGTTAGCATCATGATCTTTATATGAGATGCGCAAGATCTTTGATCTCAATACTGATGTTGTTTGTCATCAGTTTAGTCTTATAAACACTGATCTCTACGTTAAGCTGTAGATGTTTTATTAAGACATTCCTCCAATCTGGTTAGTTCTGCTCTTCTCCTGTTAAGCCATCAGTGTCGTCTGCAAAGCAAAGGTTAGCGATTGGATTACCTCTGATTTTGCACGAGTACTTGCACTTCCAAGGCAGTCATAATTATTTCTATAAATATGTCAAAGATGGTTGGTGACAGCAAACATCCCTGTCGAACTGTAACCGTCGTTTAAAACCAGTCGTCTAAGTTGCTATTTATAAGGAATCCACTCATGGCCTTGTCAGAAAAGTTTTTAATGACTCACACAAGACTGTCGCTTCATGGTTATATGCCATAATCCTCTTAAAAGCCTTTTGATTTCAGAGATATTTCCCACAAAAAATATCTAAGATTGAAGATCTGTTCTATAGTATTTGATTCTTCTCGAAACAGCGCCTGTTCTTCAGCAATGTTTTGTTGTTTTTTTTCCTTTTTGGGGTTTGAGTCTGTTTCATGATTTTTAACATGACTTCACTCTGGTGACAGAGTCCAAGAGATGGACCATTCTCCTGTCTGCCAGATCTTACTACAGATTGTTCCGAGGGCAGTGATCAAAGATTCTCCCCCAGCCTAAACCAGCTCTGCTGTTATATTGTCAACTGCAACCGAATTCCCTTTGTTCACTGATCTCACTGCGTTTCCTACTTCCTTGCGAAGTACAGGATAGTTATCCTCTTCCGTTGTTTGAGGGCAGTGTAGTATTTTTGGTCTTGTGGTTGTATTGTTCTGAGCAATATTCTGATGAGGGATATATTGTTCTTCTACGAGACATTTTTTTCTGATTTGTCTTGGTGGTGTGGCTAGCCCTGGTTTTACGATTGTTAGATATTTTAGAAGTTACGTTTTTTACTGCTATTCTTATTCAAGACTTTTTCAATTTCAATGCACTATTCTTCTATCCAGTACTCCATGCCTTTACTTTCTAGTTGACTTAACTCTTTACACTCCTTAAGGAATGCCTTCTCCTTTTTTCCGATTCTTTTATCACATACATTCAGAATATCTGGTGTGACCCAGAGTTTCTTAGTCCAGTAGTGATTACTAAGGATTTTGTTGGCTGCGTCTGTCAATGTTGTGTTGAAGCTGATGGTCATCGAATCTCATATCTTCGTCACCCAAAATGGTAATATATACAAATTTCTCACCAATCATTGTTCGGAAGGTTTCTGCCACATAAGGCTCTTTCAAAGGTCAAATTTGATTCTTGTGTGCTTTGGTTTGTTGATTTTATTCAGATGGAGATGGAATATCATCAACAAATTATGATCACTTCCAATGTTTGCTCCCAGAAAACTTCAAGTTCTGGCAATGTTAAATCCATGTTCGAAAGTGTTTTTTCACCACAATATAGTCAATCTTGTTTTGATGTTGTCCACCTGAACTGTGTCAGGTCCGTCTTCTGGATCATTTGTGAGCCACAAAAGTATTAGTCAACACAGATTGTGACAAACTCCAGCAGCCTGAGTCCTCTTTCGTTTGATTCAGTATTGCAGAACCATCTATACATTCTCACCATCTTTTGTATACCAGTCTCCTTGTATGACGAAGATGTCCTTTTGGGTTGTTTGTTTGTCTGTTTTAATTTCGCGCAAAGCTACATAAAGACTATCTGCACAAGCAGTTCCTAATTTAGCAGTGTAAGACTAGAGAAAAGGCAGCTAGTCATCACCGCCCACTGCTAATTCTTAGGCTACTCTTTTACCAACGAATAGTGGGATTAATCGATATTATAATACCCCCACGGCTGAAATTGGAGAACATATTTGGTGTGACGGGAATTCTAACCCGAGACTCTCAGATTGCGAGTCGAGCGCCTTAACCATCTGGCTGTGCAGTCTTTTTGTAAAAGTCTTCCATCTCATCATCGTAGTTATAGGTTGGGGCATACACTTGTATTAGTGTAATGTTGAATGGAGTTGACCTCAGGCAGATGGTAATGAGTTTGCTGTACACTGGACAGCATAACAACGTTCATGATATTGTTTGTACACGGAATCCAACCCCATATTCATATTTATTCTCTTTACCACTGAAATAAACCTTACGTTCGTTGCTTGATGTTTTCCCAAAGTGTTGAAATGCATCTCTCAGAGCCCAGGTAGATTCCAGGGATACTTGTCCATCTCATGTGCAAGTTCTTTCAATTTCCTTGCGATTTTCAATGTCCTTATGTTCCAAGTGCCGATGGTAATGTTTCTTTCATAGAGCTTATTGATAGGAGAATCAGTAGCATACCTACCACCTTCGACCTGGTGTGATACCAGAAGGCGTGGTCACTGGCAACCAGGGTTGCGACTGACCCGGTATGGGTTAAGTATTGATTGTCATTACGTGTTATGGCGCTCATTTCCTCTCACACTTGATTGACCACAGCCGAAATCCATCATACAGTGTGTCACGCCCTAGTCGCGAACACGTGACCACTGAGCTCATCCAGGAACACTCTCGCCCTGGCCGTTGACTTCAACAAGGGAAACGTGATGTGATATTACAATCACACAAGTTCATTAATGGTTAGGAGACTCGTAAAGGGCGTCTTAATACCGTGCAAGTCCACTGGATCTGCTCATATATACAAGTCAACTAAACATCATCCTACTTTTACAATCCACGTAAATTTAGTTTATCAGCCTGATGTGTTGTGCAAAAACAATTTGTGTGAAATATAAATACAAAGTCAATAAACTATTATTAAACCCACACAGAACTGGAAACAAAATATTTATCACTTTTATGTTGTGAAACAGTTTTAATGTTATTAAAGTCACAACCAGTGATCCTAATTAACCTTCCAGAAAATGAAAGTGGGTTCGTTGGAATTATTCTCTTGATCGTCATATTTATAATGATTTCCAGTCTTATCCAGATTTTAAATTTTACCGTTATCTCGAGAGGAAGAGGGCGTTACACACACACACACTAGATATATCTGAACCATATCAACACACATACAACCATATGCATGGAAACAAATGGTATTACACCTACCAAAAAAAAAAAAAAGAGCTTCTACACTCAGCTACTGAAGGAGAATTCCCCTTTCGTTCACACCCCCTGGTGATTTCCAACTTCCTCTCTAGAAGTTAATATCTAAACCCTAATAAAAGTTAATATTGCACGTTTTGTATTCAACCAAAATTTGTCATCAAACAATTACACTAAATGTTCTAAAGACGCAAAAACAACAACTTTGTTCGTGCACGTGCGATACTTCGCGAGGGGTTTGGTGTGTAATTGTTAAACAGTTCTGTACGGCATAAAAAGCTCCTATGTATGAGGATGCAGAGGGTATCATTCTACCCCTACATCTGACAACTTACTGTAAAACGTCTGTTACAAGTGCATGCAACTGAAGTTCCTATAAAAAATATCGGTGTTCCCGTGTCCTTGAAAGAATCTTCACACGTCATTTAAGACAAGAAATACAGACAAGGTCAAGCTTTTACTCAACAACGTTTACTTGCGTAACTTAGGCAGTGGGTGCTATAAGTCTGGGAGAAAAACACCAGCTAGTTTATTCTTGACGATTTGTATTGTTAATAATTACGTTTATGTCAGGTTTCATGACATTAATAGATCAGGTAATGTCACGAGTATGGGTGTGACTAACACGATAACAGAGTGGGCGAGACAAGTTGAAAGGTTATTACAATATGTGAATGAGGACTGACGCCACTGAAATAAGAACTACTTCTTACATAGTTCTTGGTCTTGCAGACCACGAATGGTCAAGGCTCACTTGGGCCTCCTCCTCCTGTCTGTACTGTTGTTTTGTTTCCTGTTGATGCTACATGAGGGTCAGAGTAAACCGCATGTGCCCCTACTCCTTTCAGAGCAAATGTCCATGTAGGTTTCCTAATTACCATTCTTGTGTTGTGTATAACGTTTCTAATGTTCGGTTTTGATATCTCTCTCATTCAACGAACAGTTCGGTATATACAGTCAACACATATTACCAGTTCTCGACTAACACAAAAACAAATTACATTTAAAATCCTTTTTAAAATGTTAATATATTAACCCAAAACTTGTGTCTGTTTTATTATTCAGTAATAAGTGGCCTTATTAGGTATTTTTTTCTAAAATGTATATTAACAGAAGAGAGGTACTTAGGTCTACTTTTATCATGTATGTAGTAGCAATCAATTACTCATAGAAGATCGTGTGTTTTTTTTGCCAATTTCTTTCTGAAAGTTTGTGTTTGCGTGTTGTTTTTTTTTGACATAGCAAAGCCACATCGGGCGATCTGCTGAATCCACCGAGGGGAATCGAACCCCTGATTTTAGCATTGTAAATCCGTAGACTTACCGCTGTACCAGCGGGGGACCTTTCTGATAGTAATTTAGAGAATTATACAAGTGTCGGCTATGGTTTGTATACTTGCATATAACTTTTGACGACGTACTGTAAGAACTTGGTATGCTATAGTAAGTGTATTGATTATTTTACTTGTGTTAAGGTACTATATTTAACTATGCTGGGCATGTGTATTCTATGATAGGTCTTACATATGTGTTTAAGATTTTATTATATTGTCTGTTTCGCCCACGTTAGCTTCGTGTCGAATATAAAACCCAGCAATTTTCCCGAGGTTAGGGTTTGGAGAAGTGTTCCATTCATGTACAATTTTGAAGGAACTATTTTCATGTTTTGTCTCGTGAATGTTACTAATTGATTTGTGCTTTGATAGATTGTTTAGGCAGAGTATTCATGATGAAACTTTGTAGAATGGACAGCAAATCTCTGTTGTGGAGACAAGTGTAGTGGACCTGAAGACGAAAGGCAAAGACTTTCAACACTGTCTCCACAACAGGCAGTGTCCGTCCATTCTACAAAGTTTCAATAATTCATTTATTGTTACGTTTATTTGCATGCGATACTTTTGGCAGTATTATTCAATATTATTTAATAACGGTTGTAGATTTGTCGCTGCTATGAATGGGGGGGGGGCACTTTTCCAGACCGCAACATCTTCCTCAAATTTGCGATGCATCCCCATAATTTGGGTCTCTTAATGGCACATTAGTCACATACATGATGAATAGAATAGGGTTAACTACCTCTTCTTCTTCTGGACAAGAAGATATGGTTTGGTTTGGGGCGAATTTCGCAAAAAAGCTACAGAATTAACCCTCGTAATCTGAGGGTCGCGAGTTCAAATCCTCAAGAATTGGCTGTGAGTTATGATGACTAGCTGCCTTCCCTATAGTCTTACACCGCAAAATTAGGGGCGATTAGCGCAGATAGCCCTCATATCGCTTTGCGCGAAATTACAAAAAATGAACAAAAGAACAAACGTTAACAAAATAGTATGGCGTGAAAATTAGGCCTACTAGTTCTGTGTTCATAAAAATTTCCAATTTATCAACAATGTCAAGAGTTAGAGTCCATGACTATTGTTTTACAAATATTGTAATGTAATAACAATCATACACTGGATGACGTAGTAAATACTTAAATTTAACTTAAGATGTTTATTTTTGGTTACTTCATTCAAAATAAGTATAATTCACTACGGAGTTACTACTTAAGAGTGAAATACCATCAGTGTCAATGTTTGTATGTGCGTGTGTGTAATAACATAAGCTTTAAACACGTTATTGCAAAATCACTCGTAACATTTCTCCAGGTTGTGGATCTGTCCTGCTGGTAAGTTGAATTTTTTCTTTTCACAATCACTTTTGATTACCATAAACAATTTTCTGGTCACCAGTGGACTAATAAAACAGTTTGAAATACATTATTCGAATAAGAAAACAACAAATTACGTGATAAAAGAAAATTAAATATTTCCAAAATCCAATTCAAGTTCTTTACTATCACATTCCATTAAATGAACACGCGCAGTCATTTGACGTCATAATACCACCACTGAACCATCTTCACATAATAACTAATCAATGCACAATTTTCACTTAGTTACACAATCATAACACAGGTCTTTACTGAGATATCATTCACAAGTCCTTATCTAAACGCACTAACTAATATAATCAACGACTTACAGTCTGAAATAATTGGTTTCAGTTTATTCCATTTGGTTAATGGTTATAGGGGCGCTACACTTAGTTCTCTTAGGTTCAGAGACATTTGTCGATTACAAAAAATATTTATACAAAACTAAAATTTTTATTGCATTTAATAAACTGAGATTTCTTAAAGCTTTTAAAACTTGACGATAATTGATTTTTCTGTAACACAGAATAATAAATGTACAAACAGTTTAACAATTGTCTTTCCACAAAGATACTTACAAGCATGTATTTCGTCACCAGATGGAAAACAAACTCCAAACATGAACTTTTGAAACGTGTACAAACTAATGCGTTTTTCTCTGTTGTCTGAATCATTTAATATTGTTTTAAAAGTAACCCACATAATGAAAACTAAAACGTCACAGTTTCAAAATTGTGTATTATGACGTTACTTCAGTATACTTGCATGCGTGAGTTGCAACGACGCCTATAAATATAGACCGACGTCTTCTCATGGATATCAACTTAAGAGCCCAATAAGGCACATCCAGATTTGGTTGTACGTAACCACGCAACGGATGACATCACTCCACGAGACAGAAAAATTACCATACATTTTTCATGTCATTTATCCGTCTATTTTTTTTTTGGCAAAAAGGTTTTAAACTAAAAACATATATAAACCTTTTATAATCTACAAAGACAAAAAAAATAAATTGTTATTAATGGTGCTTATAATACTTGTCTAACTTTGAAAATCTCTGAATGTAATAATGTATTTACAGCTTTTGACTAGGATAAAAACCATTTTGATTTGTGAGAATATATATTTAGGATATACTTGGCGAAAGAACCCGGACTTTGAGAAAGATGAGCTAACAGCCCATTGTATGTTGTAACGTGTCACATATTGCTTTAGGGCTAAACAGTTTACAAAGTTGGAATCGGTGGAAACTAGCAGCTAGGAGATATAGGACTAGTCTATAAAAGTGGTTCTCTTCAAACGTCATTCAGAACTGTACATTCCAAGCAGACTGTTTATCGTGAAGACTCTGCCGAAGCCAAATAGAAGTTTGTATTTCGTCCACTCAAATTAACGCACACAGTTTAAAATACCTCAAATCTCACCTACCAGAGGAGGTGTGCATCTTTAATCATTGCATTAATATAAACTGAAATATTTACAACTTATATATATTTCTACTCATTCGTCATTAACTCAAAAGAACAAACAGAAAAACGCCATCTTTATTTTGCGGGAAATATAATAAATAATACCATAAATCATTTTTCGACGATAATTGTTGGTTCCATTAGATAATGAAGCAGTGCTTAGACTTAAAATATATCGATTTTACCCGAAGGAACAAAGAAGCCTTATGTGAGGTTAAAGGTTACAGTTAGTTTTTATTTATTTACTTGTTCTAACAGTCCTAACGACGAAATTTCCGACGAGCCTTAAGATGGACTGACATCTTTTATAAACCTAGCTTACACATATACACAAACGGATGTACTATAGTATACGCATATTTTAACAGTTGCTGTTAATAAATCTTATACATCATGAATAAATAAGTGTCTTGGTTTTTACTAAGAAGTAGGTTAACTTACAAAAAATATGAAAAAATGGCTCACGTTACATAAGAATTAACATTTGCATTTCCTCAAATGATTAACACAAGACATCGGAACATTCCGTTTCGTATACGTTCGTCAAGATAAAAGTATCCACATGAGCTGGGGCTCGTGCAACGAAAATGACTAAATTAAGACAAGGTATATATTTCCAGTTTATATACACACGAAACAAATATTTTTATACGACGAAGAAAGAAATATTAAACTTCTTTCTGAGCTGATATATTTTTTAATCTTTCAATTAACTTTCCAATAGGCGAAAGTCAAACAGAAATTTAAATGGCGAAAAAAACAACAACAATTAGTGGAAAACAGATGGACAGAATGAAAGAGGAAAAAAATAACAAGTAAAAAACTCACACGTTTATAACTCAAACTGTTCTCACTGGAAGCGACCTTCTCCACAGTTATGTTGCTAGACGTCACGAGAATAAAGTGAGAGTACGCGGTAGCCTTCACGACCCAGTGTCAAGGAGACACCATGTACGTGTACACGCGCACACGTGCTGAAGCGTCAGAGCGCCTGTACTCTATAACCACAGCAAGCGTGATTGGATAATGCTTTATAACGTCATTGATGAAAGGTGGTGTACTGTCTCTTAAACATGGCAAAGCTATCCAATATCTAGGCTTAGTTGAATAAAATCTTCGTACAAGTGGAAAAAGTTTATACGCACATTATAGATTTGGGCTGCAACAGTTTATCGTGCTGTGAGAATTATCTAAGTCAGCGGAGTGTCCACATACAGAATAACTCTAAACAAAAGGTAATCCTCAATAACTGCGGTATTTGAAATTTTTTAGGGAGAATGAGAGTAAATCAATCGGGCCATTTTTTCCCTTATAAGCTATATTTTTGTGTGTCAACAATGCTAAGCAGGGAGGGGGTCATACGTACACTCGATTCGATTTTACCGCTCATCAGGATCTTTACCAACCTACCCTCAAACTGAATTTTGTGAGACAGACTTAATCTACGAGACCTAGGACGCGGTCAAATATATTAATCGAAAAGGTTTGACCTCCCGAGTCTAAAACTGTAATTAGATCTAAAATCGGTCAAGTGATGACGGAGCTATGAACTAAAAGTTTGTACATGAAAAAACATGAACACCGTGTAACACTTTTGGTGTTAATATAATTCAGCTGGGTTACGCGTGACTGTAACAAGTCCCGCTGATTATCTGAAAGTTGACCATATGATTAACTAAATTAAAACTAATGCTAAAATGAATTCGAACTCGCAACCTTCCAAACCAGACATGTGTGTGTATATATCAACCAAATGACCAAGTTGTTGAGTCCCAAATACCAAAAAATACCATTTTCTCAGTTTATTTTGTACAAAAGTTTTTGTGCTTTCAAGACGAATTTTAAAACAAAATTTTGCTAAATTTCCTTCTGCACTTAATACGTTTTTTTTTCTCACTACATCAGTGAAGTGAAATCCAACAACTGCTGTTTAGACAAAAAAAAATGGTATCCGAGTTCGTTACTCTGAAAAAACTAAATCTTGAGTTCGAAACCTGTTTCTATCTGTTGTCCTCGTGGAAAAGTACAGAATAATACATGCACGTGGATCAAAAGATGAATGTAAAATATATGTATGTGACGTCACTGGGTGACTGTTGAACTCCAGACACCCTTCCTGAAGAATACAACTCTATGGTAATGGTAATTAAGACCTGATTTCTTAAATAACAAATGAAGTAGACCAGTTGTATCATAACATCTCAAGACTGCTTTCTAGGCTCGTGCAAGAAGAAAGGTGTATCGATCGCTTGAATCGAAAAGGAAGAAAGACAATGTTTAAGTCAATAAATGAATGAATTATTATTGTAAACTTATAACAAAGCCAAGCTACCAATACAGATCTGAACTAAAAACTCCCCTGGTTTTGTTTTGTAGCTCCCATAATTTTTTAGCAGAAGTTACGTCAGTTTAATGATACACATACTTCGGTTTGGAATTTCGTACAAAGTTACACGAGGGCTATCTGCGATATCCGTCTCTAATTTAGTAGTGTAAGACTTCTGAGAAGACAGCTAGGCATCACCACCCACCGCCAACTCTTGGGCTACTCTTTTATCAACGAATAGTGGGATTGACCGTAACATTATAACGCCCCCACGGCTGAAAGGGCGAGCATGTTAAGTGTGACTGGGATTCGAACACGCGACCCTCAAATTACGAGTCGAGTGCCTGAACCACCTGGCCATGCTGGGCCATTTTTGTAAATAAGCAAACACACTGAGTTACATTTGTAATATACAAAACACGAACTGCTGAACGCAAATCAAATATATATTGCGAAATAATACGTCACGGCTAGATCAGTGGCTTATGCGCCCCTTTTGTCTTTCAGATTTATAATCTGAAACCAAGTGTATGTTATATATATTTTTACATACAAGATACAATATTCTACACGTTATCTCAAGAACTGTTTATCTGTAATGGAAAAGCTATCATTCCTAGTTATCCAATACAAATAATTTATAATAAATTCTATCCTCTTATTTAAACCCAGTAGCTTTATGTAGTTCACTACTTTATTCGAGCCGTAGAAATCAGCTTCCACAATTAATTTTTTTTCTGATCAACATGCCGTATGGTTTCATTTATTTTCCTTTTTAAGGTTTCAACAAATATACATTTCAGTAAAATTTATTATATAGTTCTTAATACAGTATTGTGGAGGTAACTATTGTACCGATAACTTTTATTACCCAGGTAATTTTGACGTAAGAGAAGCTGATTGGATGATTCAGAGGTCAATGAAAGTGTTATCGGAGAGAAAAGTTTCTTAAAAAATGTTTAACTGCTTCTCACCACGAACTGGAAAAAAAATGGCGCTTGTATGTTGTTTTATAAAATTTAACTTGTTAATACGATTTATTTTGTTTATTTGTATTTAAACACAAATCTACACAATGGACTCTGCCCAATACAGGTATCGAAATCCGGTTTCTAGAGTTGTAGTTCGAAGACATACCACTCTGCCACTAGGAACTCTGTTAATAAAACCACATTGTAAAAGCAGTAGTACAGATGCGAAAAAACAACAACATATAACAGAGGATAGACAAACTGTTGGACAAAGAGGTACCAGACATGCATAACAGATGAAAGTATATTGTTATCGAGAATGAAATATGTCTACAAAAATGTAAAATTTACTCATCCTGCCAGTTATGCTTCTCAAAAACGGCACGAAGTGCATCACAAGGGTTCATCCAATGGATTTATGATGGTCACATATTGTAGCTCGCGTATTAAGTTGAACATCAGGAAAAAGTCTTAAAAATGTTGTGTATTACTAAAGAAACCGCAACAGCGAAACGCTGGTTGAAAATAAAATTATTTTATAATTATGTGGAATATAAAAGTATTTTGCTTTTTTAATTATTATTTTTTTATCAGAAAGTGAACTTTCCATATTAGGCTAAACTGTTGTCACTACTCTTCAGTGAGGAAATATAATTTTTATATGAGCCACGTGCCAATGAGACACGGCTTCATTACGTCTCGCCTACAACCATTTGTCCAAGTCAATATGCCAGTTGCAATGCAAAACACAAGTGCAAACGTTAATTTATGCTATACCATATTCATAAACATCTCCCATGTACTTCTGTACATCTGCGTAAGCGAAACGGATCTTCGAACTGGGACAACATGACATCAGAAGTATAAATAACACTGTAGAGCAAAAGCCGAGAGTCAGACCACGACAATAAACTCCAACACCAGACTATTTGGTCTGGGTATCATAGGTCATGAACACATCTTTAGTTAAAGGTAATTTTAACCATATTATTTTTAAAATCTACAAAAATTGGAAAAAAGACTGGGGTAGAGAAAATACTACTTCAGAAAGTTCGCTCATAACTTTAATAAATACAGTCCTGCGAATTTAAACTTCATAAAAGTTGTTTAGGTTTTAATAACGAATTTTCCATAATTTAGCTACGCAGGTTTCGAAAATATTATTTTTTTTTTCTATCACGAAAAAATGTTTAAAAAATTGGAAATAAAAAAAAATTGTTACTTAAATCAAATTATTAATTCGTTTACCACAATGCAAATGTTTTTATTATTGTTTATTGCGTTTGGATTCTAACACGATCGTTAAGGCTCTCACGTCGCGATTGGTCTATAGAAATCTATATCCAGTGGTTATCAACATTTGAAGCACAGCAAAATGTGATTCGATTTCAGTGAAAACGATTGGCTTATGTAAAGTGCATGACGTTTTGTGAAAGTTTTGTATGCGATGGAAAGAAATGGACATCGTTGTCGGATTCAGTGTACAGGTGCTACTGTAGAATATGTAAAATATTCTAAACAATAAAACCATCGCAGGCTGTGTTATTTAAAAGCCTATATATATTGAACAATGCGCAAAAAAACAACAACTAAGTTTCCAAATATTTAACATAAAATTCAATGGGCCACCCGTACCTTAATATACAATACTTATTACTGTCACACCCCAAGAAAACCAGTGTAATCCAATTAATCGACTCATTTGATTTTTTTTGTTATAATTAGTTTGAAAGATTCTCAAAACTGATTATTTAACCGTTAAATTCCTCCACTCAAAGGCTTAACTACAAATTTTTGCTGTTTATAGCAGTGACGCATAATCTACTTTTCATATTAATTGTTGTTACAATACATATTACTTATCAGTAGCGATATTTTCCACGGTACATTTTAAAATTGTTTTTAACCCTGTACTTTCAGATAAAATTTTGTGATTCTCTAGTCAATACCTGTGCGAGGCCCGGCATGGCCAGGTGGTTAGGACGCTCGACTCATAATCTGAGGGTCGCGGGTTCGAATCCCCTTCACACTAAACATACTCGCTCTTTCAGCCGTGGGGCATTATAATGTTACGGTCAATCCCTCTATTCGTTGATAAAAGAGTAGCCCAAGAGTTGATGGTGAGTGGTGATGACTAGCTGCATCCCTCTAGTCTTACACTGCTAAATTAGGGACGGCTAGCGCAGATAGCCCTTGTGTAGCTTTGCGCGAAATTCAGAACAAGTTCCACGGTATAGGGCAATGTCTCACCAGGTTTGGTAATAACAACATAAAGGGGTAACGTTTCACCCAAATATTTTTATATGGTCTAAAAAGTAATAAAAATACATGAAAAAGTAAAGACATCTTGAAAATTTGTTGGTTTTTAAGTGAGAACTAAATTACGTTAACAAAAGTGTTTGTTTCCAAGCTAAAATCTAACTAGTTAGATAGGTAACTTGGTACTATGGAGAAAGTACACATCACAAAATTTCGGCACTTTGTTGCATAAAATTGGTATCTCGTTAGTAAGAAATGGTTCTATTTCAATAAAACAATTGTCAAACACATTTTTCAGTCGAATACAAGTCTAAAAATTTTGAAAGCATGATTGGAAAATACAAAATACAAAAAAATTGTCTGAACACAAACAAAAATACAATTCAATTCCTATGAAGAAAAACATAAGAGCAAAGGCTCAAAATTGAAACATTGTTAAAAAAAAAAAACTTCTAGAATATTTATAAAAATTAGAGAAATGTTGGTGGTCGACTTTATTTGATTACTACATGCAAGTTCTAAAGTTATAATTTTAAACAAATGCACCTTATCTTTATTACAGTAACACCAAATTTTTGCAAAATTCTATTTTTGAGCAGGAATGCAACATCAAAAGTTAGCTTGTTTTACAGCGAGAGTGAGTAAACATGGATGCGAGACATTTTCCTGGATCCAAGTTCCACACCACGAATCTGTATAACAAATTGATAGGTATTATTTACTATCCCAGTAAAACCGTGCAAAACAAAAACAAAACAATGGTTTCTCCAATGGCCATTGTAAATATATTCTCTGATAATAAAAAAATGAACTCGTTTAGTAATAAAAACAGAACTGTTTATTTGTAACGTAATCCTCAAACTAGAATACTTCGCAAAGTGAGCTTTCCTGAAAGCTGAAATGAAACAGAATATACGCTGCTGTTCGCATGATATTTTCACGAACTGCTTGACCAATAAACATCAGAGCTGCTTCTCAACTCGGTTCCCACAATTCCCTTAAGGCCACAGAAAAGACATGCAAATTTTAGGTTTCAAATTTCAAGATTAATAGTTCAGTTTTCAAATACATATTAATTTCTGCAATACGCTATTTTCTATCATGAAGAGATGATAAAATATTCTTATTTATCACCAAGTGCGTATTTCGTGTTTCTATTGTTCAAAATATCACTTTTTTTTCTCTTGGCTACAGTATGTAACTACTGTTTATATGTATCTTTTACTACTTTGCCTTCACGTTTACAACAATATAACAGCTTTTTCTCTCTGTTATATTTTAATAAACTCAAACGTCCACAAGTAGGAATAATACCAATATTATTACACAACAAAAGGTATTGACGTCATCATATAACGTCTTGGCAACAAAATCCTGCTCCGCGCCAGCGTAACGAACGGCCTTGTGTGCTCTATATGACGGTCACGTGGTTCCTACACCTGTGGCATATCGTGCACTTAATGTTAAAGGACAACTACAAGGTCTCCAAGATGAATGAATTTATTTCAAAACACTGATTAAGAGTGCAAGAAAAAAATGTATTAACCACGCTCGATAAACAATTCTTTATGCGTTTCAATCTACCTTTTTTTTTTTTTTTTAACAAGATGTTAGAAATTTCCTTGTTTTGACCTTGAAAGATGGTCGTACTGCACACTACACTGTAAACATTCATAAAAAACACTGCAACGTGTTTTCTTCTCTCTAAACTAGCTGAATGTTTTGGTAGATTTTTTTTCACTTAGCTAACTGCCACAACAAATTTAATGCAGTTATACCCCGATTACTAGCAGCCATATACACATTAAGCCTATTCTGCAAAAAAAAAAAAAAAAAGCGTCTGCATAAAAAATAAATACATTAACCTGTCACAAATGCTGATTTAGGAGGTACTGCAACTACATTCTGCGAGTTAAACTTTTTTCTTTGCATGAAATTTAGCTAGTAAGCTTCGTTTACCACAGATGACGACACATGTATTCAAATCAATTTCACTTCTTGAACATGGGTTCTTTCAGTAGTGAATAAAGCGTACAAATAGGTCTAAATAAATAATACATATAACATGTAAAAACGAAATAATCTGTTTCAATCATCTTTCATTACCCAACATTAAACCTAACAAACACAAACCAATTTCGATATTTGTAAGTTAGGAAGCTTTTTGTTTCAATTTTAGTTCTATCGTGATTAATTTTCAGCATCAACTTAGCTGAAAATACTTCTCTGTAAACACAAAACATCACAAGAATTAAAATTAATATTATTTTACAAATATTTAAATTACTTTATTTATTACTTTTATCGTCAACCATACTTTTAATTACAGTAATTCTTAGCAAAGGTTAAGAATGTACGTAAAAATGTATTTCTGGGTGTGAGTTATAACCACAGACACCTTATACACATTGCGTATCGTGATGTCTGTTTCTTGTTTCAAAAGCTGCGCACGCAGACAAAGCTCAACACTTTTGACATCAAGGGAGAACAGACATGGATAATGTTGATGCCAAATGCTATTTCCCATTTCGTAAGCAGGATATTCTAAACTATATTGTTAGGAATTAACCACACTCCTGATGACGAGAAACCCACTTGAAATTAAAATGTTTCTCAGAACGGCTGGTGTGGATATTAACACTTATTGATAAGTAGAGAACAACGTTTCGACTTTCCTTGGCCATCTTCAGGTTAACAAAGAGAGTTTGCAACTGACCGTTGCCGGGCACATGTCTTAGGGATGTACCTGTTTATATTCATGTCCCAAAGACGTGCTCGGCAATGGTCAGTTGCAAACTCTCTCTTTGTTAACCTGAAGACCCAGGAAGATCGAAATGTTTTTTTTTTTTTTATCAATAAAAGTGTTAATACACATACCACCGTTCTGAGATATAATTAATCACACTATCTTTCACAATTCAAAATGTGACGTAACTTAAATAATAAAAATGTAAACCTACCATATGTTCTTGTTGAGCATGACTGAAACACTAACAATTACTTTTCTCGGAGGGTGGATTAAATAGCCCATTGCAAAGACTGTTAATCCCTGCTCTGTGATATATTACAGAGTGTAGAAACTGTTAATCTCCTGCTCTGTGATATACTACAGACTGTAGAAACTGTTAATCTCCTGTTCTGTGATATACTACAGACTGTAGAAACTCTTAATCTCCTGTTCTGTGATATACTAGACTATAGAAACTGTTAATCTCCTGTTCTGTGATATACTACAGACTGTAGAAACTGTTAATCTCCTGTTCTGTGATATACTACAGACTGTAGAAACTCTTAATCTCCTGTTCTGTGATATACTACAGACTGTAGAAACTGTTAATCTCCTGTTCTGTGATATACTACAGACTATAGAAACTCTTAATCTCCTGTTCTGTGATATACTACCGACTGTAGAAACTGTTAATCTCCTGTTCTGTGATATACTACAGACTATAGAAACTCTTAATCTCCTGTTCTGTGATATACTACAGACTATAGAAACTCTTAATCTCCTGTTCTGTGATATACTACAGACTGTAGAAACTGTTAATCTCCTGTTCTGTGATATACTACAGACTGTAGAAACTCTTAATCTCCTGTTCTGTGATATACTAGACTATAGAAACTGTTAATCTCCTGTTCTGTGATATACTACAGACTGTAGAAACTCTTAATCTCCTGTTCTGTGATATACTAGACTATAGAAACTGTTAATCTCCTGTTCTGTGATATACTATAGACTGTAGAAACCGTTAATCTCCTGTTCTGTGATATACTACAGACTGTAGAAACTCTTAATCTCCTGTTCTGTGATATACTACAGACTGTAGAAACTCTTAATCTCCTGTTCTGTGATATACTAGACTATAGAAACTGTTAATCTCCTGTTCTGTGATATACTACAGACTGTAGAAACTGTTAATCTCCTGTTCTGTGATACACTACAGACTGTAGAAACTGTTAATCTCCTGTTCTGTGATACACTACAGACTGTAGAAACTGTTAATCCCCTGTTCTCTAATATACTATAGATTATAGAAACTGTTAATCCCTTGTGCTCTACTTCCATGAAGCAACAGAAGATCTGTTCATTACATAAAGGCTGGAGGACCTGTCTTCAACAACAATCTGCTTCAGGGAAGTTCCAAATTCTTTATTCTACTTCCATCATCCAAGTTCAAGGACACTCCAGAGCTTTCATTCAATGTCTTTCTATTTCCCCAAAGCTGAAGTCTCTGTTGAGTAGAAATAGCTTTTGAACAAAATGAGAAACTTTCTTTTCAACACATGGTTTTGTTCAGTATTTAGTTAGTTCTGACAATCTGTGTATCCCTTACTTAATATTAAGTACTTTTTGTTCAGTATCTGCTTGCATAGTTAGGAGTTGTTTAACCAGTCCTACAACTTAACACATCTTACACTTGATACCACCTATTATGAAAGCGATCAATCTCATGATACACGTCTCCTCTGTTCATTATCCTAAACATTCCCAGGAAGACTGAATCACATGACCAGCACCTAAACGTTTCCAGGAAGACTGAATCACATGACCAGCACCTAAACGTTTCCAGGAAGACTGACTCACATGACCAGCACCTAAACGTTTCCAGGAAGACTGAATCATATGATCAGTACCTTAAAGGATCCCAGGGAAATTAGATCCTATGACCAGTACCCTAAACACATTTCTAGAATGTTACCTATCACAACTACAAGACTTGACTACCTTTTATATATATATATATATATATATAACTACATTTTTCAAATACAATTATACGAGTATGCCAATGGTTGGAAAAAGTGACGACGGAAACAATACGATTACTGTTAAACTTTTTTTTTTTTTTATAAATGTACAAAGTTTGACTAACTTCCGCTACTTTATCCTTATTCATATTAAAACAATGAAATTAATAACCTAACCCTTCCTTAAACCTTCATTTGAAAAACTACTGTCGAATTTGTTTTGCTAGAGATACAGAAGGAATTAAGACACCTTTATTTTTAAATTATCCACCCCTGTATTCCAGGAGTACCTCTTTACTGTTTATCTTACGTATCATTATCCTTTTGATTGTGAACCCTCTTCACCTCATCCAGAAAGCATGGGCACGTTGATGATATGGTTGTTCAAAACTTTAATCCTTTTTACTATTAATGTTGCTCGGTCGTATTAGAACGATTTCCTAAAGTAAAGAGTTACCAATATTTTGCACGTCCGGAAGGAATTATTGTTTAAATTATCTGTTTAGAATTCTTGGGATAATTTATTCTAGTATAAACTTCCCGTCCAATGGACGGGGAAACCACTTACAAGAGCTCCCAGTCATCATAATATTTCTCTTGTTCAACGTGCCCATCCGGGTTCAGTTGTCCTCCGGCAAAAGCAACTCTTACTGCATAGAAATTAAACAGGGAGAGAGAAATTATTAGGTCCGTGTCGTAACGTTGTTAGCGCGAAATACACTAGTTTTTTGTTGTTGTTTTTTATTTCGCGCAAAGCTACTCGAGGGTTATCTGCGCTAGCCGTCCCTAATTTAGCAGTGTAAGACTAGAGGGAAGGCAGCTAGTCATCACCACCCACTGCCAACTCTTGGGCTACTCTTTTACCAAGGAATAGTGAGATTGACTGATACATTATAACGCATCTACGGCTGAAAGGGCGAGCATGTTTGGTGTGACCAGAATTCAAACCCGCGACCCTCGGATTACGAATCGTACGCCTTAACACACTTGGCCATGCCGGACCAATACACTAGGTACTTTTTTGGTCGGTTTGTTTTTGGAGTTAAGCACGAAGCTGTGCAACGGGCTACCTATTCTCTGCCCACCGTGGTAATCGAAACCTGGTTTATAACGTTGTAAGCCCGCAGACATATAGCAATGTTACTGCAGGGGGAGGAGGGTACTGGGGAATATTCCTTTTACAAGCAAAAGTAAAATTTCAGGTTTAACAACCGATAAAACGTGTCCACAAATATATATATATTATAATGTTTGACTTTAGATTTCCTAAAATCCGAACGGAGACCTAAAAATGACCTAAGAGAGTGGGGCAAACCCGTAACTGTTGAAGAAAAGCTCCCCTCTTTTCATAGAAAAGACATAACATAACATAATATAATATAATATAATATAATATAATATAATATAATATAATATAATATAATATAATATAATAATGGCACAAACTTAATTTATGAATGAATGTCGTCGGTGTTTGGGTAATAAAAGTTCATACCCTGGAGGGTCAGGTTCTCTATGACCTCTTCCTCCTCCCCGTACTTATATTCTTGGCTGATTGATATTTGTAACTGTGAACTGAATATTATTTGGTCCTTTTCAGAGCAATGTCCATGTATTTTGGCTCGTATACAGTTATTATTTTATTCTATTAGCAGAATGTCAAGTTTGTTGGTGGCATTTTTTAAATACATAAATAAATAAACTATATATATATATATATATATATATATATTTATTATTATTTTTTATAATTTTTTTTCCTTTTATTTATTTTTATATTTGAAATATAAGTTAACTGGGGAGAGATATTTAGGACTAACTTCATCATGTATGAGGTACCTGTCTAGTTCGCATAGTAATTCGTTTTTCATCCAATTCTTATTAAAGTACATTATTGTAATATGTAGGTATCTATCTATCTGGTATGGTTGGTATGTTCGAGTATTTGTGAATGAATTGAGATGATATAGTTCTTGAAACTCTGTATGTAGTTGTGAGGAGTGTGTTTTGGATTGTTTGCAGTTTGGTTTTAATTATTTTATTGCTCACAGTTATCCATGCTAGAGCTGCATAGTCTATTACAGGTCTTATATATGTTTTATAGATTTTTAGTATGTTATCTGTAGATGCTCCACTGTTTTTACCAGTTAGACTCCTAGCATAGTTAGTTCTTCGCCAGACTTTATTTTTAATTTAGTTCACATGATTGATCCAAGTTAGTTTTGAATCATAGGTCAGACCTAAAAATTTTGCCGATGGGGCAATCTGGAGTAGAGTGCCATTCACATATAATTCTGGCTGTTGTTTTTTGTGTTTTGTCAATTTCGTAAAGACTACGAGTTGTGTTTTCTTTTAGCTTTGAATTGTTTTGCTTTTTGAATTTTGCGCAAAGCTACACGAGGGCTATCTACTCTAGCCGTCTCTAATTTATCAGTGTAAGACTACAAGAAAGCCAGCTAGTCATCACCACCCACCGCCAACTCTTGGGCTACTCTTTTACCAACGAATAGTAGGATTGCCCGTTACATCATAACGCCCCCACGGCGGAAAGGTCGAGCATATTTGGTTCGATTCGAACTCGCGACCTTAATTTCGCTTTATTTCCATAAAAAAATATCGCCAAACAGACTACACAAAAATTAGAATCGCACATCGGAATTATAAACCCAAGAAAGTCGCTGCATTTAAAGTCAATACAACGTGGGCTATCCAACGTACGCTATCTACACATAGCTGTCCTTAACTTGGAAGTGACAGACTAGTCTCAAGATGGAAGACAGGAAGTCAACAGAACAAAATTCTCATTCTTTGGTTACTCTTTGGAGACTGAATAGTGTAATTAAACGTCACTCTTATTGCGCACCCACGGCTACAAAGTGCGTGGAAGTGCACGTTGGCACAGAAACGGAACGCGAACTAATCTCATTTGTATTCTGAATTTATGGTGAAACTACTAACGTTACCTGTTGTTATCCCTAATTTTTAGCTATTGAACACGAGGAAAGCAGACCGTCGGAAGCACTTCACCACCCATTATCTAGGGTTTGACTGTTACTCTTCTAACATAAAACACTCTCATGATTGAGCACTAACTTTTTTTTTAACTCACAAGAAGCAGAATGAAGAAAACTTCCTTTATTACGTTTGGTTCTTAATGGTCGCGAAAAGTATAAACAGCATTCGTGGTACATTTACTGGTTTGGTTTGAATTTTGCGCTAATTTAGGGCTATCTGCACTAGCTGTCCCATTTTAGCAGTGTGAGACTAGAGGGAAGGCAGCTAGTCATCATCACTCACCACCAACTCTTGGGCTACTCTTTTACCATGATTAGTGGGATTGACAGCAACATTATAACACCGCCACGGATGAAAAGGGCGAGAATGTTTGGTGTGAAGGGAATTAGGACCCGCGACCCTCGGATTACGAGTCGAGTGCCTTAACCACCTAGCCATGCCAGACCAACAAAATTATGGAGGTTGAATTAAGTTTAAAACTACTCATTTTTTTTTTTTGTTTTTTTTTTTTTGAAAAATTCAGGTGTGATCACACACCACAGTAGATATTACTTGCAATAATGTTATAGTGGAGTCATAATATGGATTTGTAGTTTGAGCAAGCTGTCACCACTTGATGTCCAGTGTTGGTTGTTAACTTTTTGTGATAGTTATCTGCATATTTTATATTCTCAATCTTCAGTTATTTTGTATGTGGCTTTTTAATGCAAAGCAATGGGCGTACAAAAGCAGCCTTTTCTTATAAACACGTCTGAAACATCACTTTAAATAAAGCTTAATGTTTTTTAAAGTAATTATTTACTAACGCTGGAGACTTTGTGCCTAGGGTTTCGAGTATTAACGCATTCAACACGTGTCGAATACAAAAGCAATCGCTCAGAACAGCTTCGCATGCATTATTACGTATTTATAACCACGTAAATCAAGTGTAATTGAAAAATAATCAATTTTTAATAAGTCATGGGCATTCACGGAGTTCTGTACAGTATATCTGTTGGTTTTGATGCAAAATACCTATCTATAGGCTTGTGAAATAATAACATGAATAACAGTAATAATATGAACAAATTTTAATTTTTTTTCCCAACAATCGTTAAATCACTTATTTATTATCAATACTTGTACGATCTCAACTACTTAAAAAAAAGATTGTGTTATTTGAAGAATACATCTAATTTTGAAGATGGTTATTTTACCCAAAGTTTGTATTCGTTTTGAGCAACTTCCTATGCGACGTCTATTATGAACCACTATCGTGGCTTATGTTATACAAACGCCGACTAAAGTTTTTTTTGTTTGTTTGTTTACATCTATTGAAATGAAATGCACTTGCATTTTCAGGGCATACAAAAACTTAGTATTATTATAACAGATAAAAACATGGTTGTGTAAGAAATATACACAAGAAACCGGCATTTCAAGTGAGAAATAAAAATATAGTTTTACGTACATCGTGTGTGTTCTCGAATAAACAAATCAGATTTTGTTTGTTCTTAGCGCAATGTGGTTTTGATACTAAAATTTAGCAAATCATAGCTTTATTCATCTGAATTTTAAAGAAATATTACACAATAAATTTACATAAAAACGACGTGAAATGTTTAAATATTAAGATTTAATAAGATCAATCCTTAATTTTCGCATAATGTATCCGTTTTAAAACTGTTTAAGGTCAAGCGAAACTTCACAATTTAAAATTCTTATTATTAAAAATTAAATTCGTCATACATTAAATACGGCATGAAAAATAAATAAGTGGTCTGTTTATCTAGGTGCTTTTCAGGAACAAACTCCTTTCTCTACGTAGGTCACATTCACTTAGATATATAGTTTGTTGTTTTGAATTTCGCGCAAAACTATATTTAGCATTGTAAGACTAGAGGGGACCCGGCATAGCCAGGTGGTTAAGGCACTCGACTCTAATTTGAGGATCAGAGGTTCGAATCCCCGTTACACCAAACATGCTCGTCCTTTCAGCCCTGTGAGGAGTTATAATGTCACAGTCAATCCCACTATTCGTTGGCAAAAGAGTAGTCCAAGAGCTGGTGGTGGTTGGTGATGACTAGCTGCCTTCCCTCTAGTCTTACACTGCTAAATTAGGGGCAGCTAGCACAGATAGCCCTGCACAAAATTCAAATCAAACCAAGATTAGAAGGATGGCAGCTAGTCATCACCACCAACTGACAACTTCATGGACTACTCTTTTACCAACAAATAGCAGATTACAAGTCAAACACCCTATCCACCTGGCCATGTCTGGCCCAACAAAGAAATAAACACCATTCTTTATGATACTTTCGTTCAGATAGATGACATCAGACAGAAGAATAATCCTTATCTCACTGATATTTACATCTCCCCCTCTTCCCTATCTGTTTCATAACTACACAAGTTCACTGACTGACCAGTACAGAAACAATTGTCAACATAATTTAGTTGTTTCATGCAGGACAATCATTTTTAATTATTTTCCTTTGCTGCTTGTTTATACAATTCTCAAAATTTTACACCTTGCTAAAATATGAATCCCATGACATAAAATGCCAACATGCAACATGCCCATACGCAGAATGTTTTAGGGGAAGGGGTCTAATTCTTGATATCAAAGGCCAACACATATTGTACCAAGCACAATCAGCATACAAAGGATGCTAATGTTATGGGGGTCTGGGGGGTATGCCTCCCAAGAAAATTAATTAAAAAAAATAGTGATGTAAGATTAAATTTGGAAGAAATTTTTCACGAAATACAGCTTGAACAACTGCATGGCTGTATAGATAAAATTCATAAATATCCAATGAAAAGTCAACTAATCAACAGTCTGCTGTAACATCGCATGGGAAACTAGACTTAAATTAACACATGTATGTTTCACTAAAGTATATTTGCTAGTTCAGTAATATATATATACACACACATGTATGTTCTACTGGAATAGCATGTTAACATGTTCTTGTGTACAGTTTCAATGTTGACAGTAGCGTTATTTATTGATTATTTTTAAAGATAGAACACACGCACAATGTCTTTGATATGTGTATACGTCAGGTAATATTTTAACCTGCAGAGAGCAGATGTTAAACATATGCATGAACACAAACTTGGCAGCAGTGTTTTTTTGCATCACAAAAATAGGAGATTCAGTGACCCCACCCACCCTCGGCCCCTATGCATGTGCATATACAAAAGTGATATTAAAATATATATGTACATCTAGGTATCAACATTTCATGAAATTATTTCATTTTATAACAATCTCAGTTTCAAAAATTACATTATCATGATGAGCACATAATTGCAATCAATTCTCTCTACGGTGCTCCGTAAGTAAAAAACAATAAAATATACATTAAAACAGCTCGTTTCTTTTTCTGTCAGCATCAACGAAACATTTATGAGTAGTTTTTGTATATCAGATAAACAATAGAAAAACAGTGCAAGGAAAAAATAATAATTACATACATATTTAAAACTTAGTCTTTAAACTTTTATCCACAAAAACTGGCTATCCATTGATTTTTAGAAATACTGTTCATTAGTTTTCAATACTACTTATCAAAGAATGCATTATAACAACCTGTACTTATATTTGTACCTCACTGTAATCTATATTAAATAGAACCAAAATGTTTTAAAACAGCATTGTGATACTGTAAATTAAACTGGAAAACAAAACACAACCATGTAAAAATAATAGATATGCACACATTCTCAAATTACTTAAGGTTAGTGTCTCAGCAAAAAGAAATAAAAATGGCATATAATATAGTCAACTACTCTCAGAATACTTCAAACAGTTGTTTTTTGAAGAAATTTCAAAAATTCAAGTTTCAGAATCATCACAGTAGTTGATAGTACAATGTCGGTTACACTACTTTTTGACGCATATATTTCATTGCTTATTTACTGTTAAATTTACCAGCTCCAGTATTTGGTTTGAATTTTGTTAAGCTCAAAAACAAAACAATTAGATATCAAAATTAACAAAAACTTTAGAAACCCATGCAAGAAGCTGCAAAACACATGCTTAATGCAAGGTTGGATTAAACCCTGAATCTTAGCATGAAAATGAGTTTGAGAATGAAAAAAATACTTGATTGAAAACAGAATAATCAATACTTATGAGATTAGTAAGCATACTGAGGTGGAATTAATAACCATAGCTTATTGTACAAAAAAATCTATTTGTAAACTAGCAACTTCATACAATTTTTCCAAATGGCACCTAGATTGAAATGTACACACTAATGGCTTACTACTTTCTTAAACTACACTTCAGTTATCACTAGAGTTATCTGAACTCAAAGTATTTCATAATTTGGAGACGATACTAAATTGCTGTTCAAAACTGAAAATACAATAAGGTAGAAGTAATAACAATGCCAGGTTAACATCTAGTTTGCTTCTGCATGTCTCATACTCTGAATAATTTGGCCAATTTGAATATCGTTATTGCAAAAAGTTAGAGTTAAGCACCAACACGCAAATACTTAGCAAGGATACACTTTCCAAACCAAAAGCAGTTCAATTAAAACAGGTAGTAAAACATAATACATGAATTTAAATTTCCAAATGTTTCATACTTACATATGAAAACTAAAGGTAATACTTAATAAACCCATAATTTATGCTTCATAATGCAAAGTAGATTTTACTTGTATATTTGAAAGATAATTAGCATAAAATTATTTACATAATTACAAAAGTGCATGTAAAACTTGTGAACGTGTGAATAAAAACAGAGTGCCATAAAAGGTGCACTAATATTTTCATTTACCATAAAAACTGATACTGATAAGAAATCAGCATTTAAAGAAATTACTTCATAGAAAAAAGTTACATTTAATGCAACTAAGTTTGTAAAGTTTTAATACCAATTATAATATGATTAATATAACTATGGGTATTCTAATTCACCCACTCATTTTAAACTCACAATTTACAAATAATTTTATCCTAATTTCAGCAGAATAATATACATTTCAGTAAAAAAAATGTTCAATTATTCTTTGCACTAGTTCTACAAGTCAATTATCTCTAACATATATAACTAAAAATTTATGTAAAAACTGAATTTTTGGAAGAATAAAAATTAGATGTACTTTCTACAAAATAGGTTACAATCATACTCTTTCTTGTGAAACTTATACTAGCTTAATAATATCAACAAAAATGATGAACAGGTATGATGTAATGTAAGTGTGAACATATATTATAATTACACAAATTTTAAAATCATGATGTATTTTGGTTACCTAATAAAGTTCCTGACAATAATGTATGCATAGAACAATATAAATTCTTTGTTTAAATTCCACACTACAAAATTTAAGGAGATTTTGGAACATTAACAGTATTATTGTCCATACTTTCACTAAAAAATATTACTACATTAAAAAAAAACTTTTTTTAATAAAGAGCCATATACACAATGCTTTTTATCAGTTTTGTTACTAATACCACATATGTCATAATGCTGAATTACTAGATTTTGTTAAATATCAAACAATAATGTAAATGTTAACAGGCTGTTACTGTTAGAAACATTGTACAAATACTTTACATTCTCATAGTATGGTTCTAGCCCGTGGATACAAGTATTTATGTACACGTATATAATAAAGTTCATTAAAATTATATACATATATATTATGTAAAACTATTAGCTGAATATCCAAACATCGTACGGTATTGTGTCAGGTGTATATATGATTCACACGCATACTTGTCATAACTGTAACAGCGCCGAGAGGTTAGTGGCATGTACTCCTTTTACTATCATTACACTATAATCTATTAATCTCAATATCATAGATTCATATGTTACAAGAACCATAAAAAAAGTTGTAATGTATTCATTTCCATAACCTCTCAAAAGACACGTATTTAACTTATAAGTGTAATAATTTGTTAAAAGTATTGAATTAGTTAGCTCTACTAGAAGATTGATAACTTCTCAGATAAGTAAATCATACCCACCCTACTACTACTTGTTTGTTAGCTGAAGAATTTTTAAGACTTATAAAAAGAGTAATCGAATATAAATTCACAACTATTATTACAATACTAAATAATAGTTAGTAATATTCGATTACTTGTGATATTGATAGTAATAATGAACAGTTCACTTTAAATTTATTATTCGCAGAAATAATTACAATAAAAAAATTTAACAAATTTGCAAAACCGAATCCTTACCATGATATCCCAAGATAAGGAAAAAAGAACTATTACTTCACTATTTCACCGAAATACACTCTGTACTCTACGCTGAACACCACAAAATCAACATTTTGATGATTCCACGCACACGACAACCGCCCTCTGTAAGACTACAACATTTATTTTAAAACAAATCCAAGAATACTCAAAATATAAATAAACTTGAAGCAGGTAAATTTAAATCAAAAATGCTCAAAGAGGGTTTATTTAAGAATGTACTGTATTATTTTTGAATTCATAATTAACCAGGTTTGTACTTTAACCTTAAAGTTTTATTTTTCTAAAGTTACTACAAATTAAATATAATCCATACTTTATTATTTGGTGTTTCACGCGGTCCTAGGTGTTAGGATACTCAACTCGCTTTTGTTTGTTTGTTTTGGAATTTCGCACAAAGCTACTCGAGGGCTATCTGTGCTAGCCGTCCCTAATTTAGCAGTGTAAGACCAGAGGGAAGGCAGCTAGTCATCACCACCCACCGCCAACTCTTGGGCTACTCTTTTACCAACGAATAGTGGGATTGACCGTCACATTATAACGCCCTCACGGCTGTGAGGGCGAGCATGTTTGGCGCGACTCGGGCGCGAACCCGCGACCCTCAGATTACGAAGTGCACGCCTTAACGCGCTAGGCCATGCCAGGCCTAAACTCAACTCGCAATCTACGAGTCAGGAGTGGGATTTTTTTTTTACTGAACATGTTCACTTCTTTCAGCAATGGGGGCGATATGTTGTTTGTTTGTTTGTTTTGGAATTTCGCACAAAGCTACTCGAGGGCTCTCTGTGCTAGCCGTCCCTAATTTAGCAGTGTAAGACTAGAGGGAAGGCAGCTAGTCATCACCACCCACCGCCAACTCTTGGGCTACTCTTTTAGCAACGAATAGTGGAATTGACCGTTACATTATACACCCCCACGGCTGGGAGGGAGAGCATGTTTAGCGCAACGCGGGCGCGAACCCGCGACCCTCGGATTACGAGTCGCACACCTTACGCGCTTGGCCATGCCAGGCCGGGGGCGATATGATGTCACTGTCAATCATTTGTTAAAGCGGGGTCTAAATTAAAGATTCCTATCACAGATAGTTCTCGAGTAGCCGAAATTCAATGAAGAACAAACAAAACTAAAATTCATTTTTTCTGCTACTCAAACATAAAAATGAATGTAGTAAAGGATATAAAAATATAAATTTATTATATATGACATCAAACACATATTTTAAGAGTATTAGTTATTTTGATTGTTTTACCACATTATTCTCATGTTACATGAATTGGTATTTATTGTCTTCAATCTTCGCATGTAACTATTAACTAACAAAGTTACCCATTTGCGTCGTTCCTATAGCTGGAACTTGAATATAATAAAAAGAACTTTAATTAATTTACCAGTACCAAACCATAGTACCACAAACAATGAGTAGTGGCAGCCGATAGTAAAGTTATTAATCATACAAAACACGACTGCAGAAAACTTAAAAGTGAATACATTATACAATACATTAGTATTTTGTACGTGAGCCTTTGGTTCACTTGAAGCATTATATATATGCTTCAGTACAATTTACCAATATACAACTGTGAAACATTGTCTCTCAGTCCTGTATTATTTCTCACAGTTCAATCAAGTTGTATGGTTGTCTTTGGCTTTCTCAGTTTCCGTTTAAACCCGAACAGATTTATTATACTGCACATATAGGGAATTGAATACAGCTTTACACAGGGGTATATCAAATTTTTTGTTGTATTTCAAAAGTTGTAATGCATGCTGGAGGAACATACACATTTTAATACAAATTTAAAAAAGACCTTTACATTCAAAATAAATGTAAAATGTTTTTATGTAAACTAACGTCTCGCCTTTGCGGCTTCTTCATGGTTAGGATACATATGTCTAAAAGGTTTTATCAAAATTTCATCATCTGCTCTATGCTCTGATAACTGTCTTGTAGGAATATGGATCCTGGTCCTTAGGGAATGGCACAATGGATCAACATTTATTTGTAGATAGTCAGGGTACCATCAGTTGGGTAAAAATACCATTGCCTGAAATTCGTGATGACGTGAAACGTATTCTCAATATGGCTGGTATGGATATTAAAACTTTAATTAAAATAAAGTACAGATCAACGTTCCAACCTTCTTTGTTAACATGAAGATGATCTAAGAAGGTCGAAACGTTGTTCTGTACTTTAATTAATGCTTTAATACCTACACCAGCTGTCTGGAGAATATATTTCCTGAAATGTAACTTCAAACTTATGTAACAAACAACCACCATTAAGTGCATCAGTTTATCGATCAACCAGCCTGACCAGTGTTGTTGACAAAATTCTTTAATGAATAATAAGTAATAGACTCTCCACATGTTTGGAGATAACATCAAAATTACCTGAGGAACAAAACAGATTCAGAATATTTAGACAGACGACAGATCATTTAGGTAGGTTAACTGAAACAATAATAAATAGCTTTAAAAAATGCACTGTCGCTTGCTTCCTCGATATCGAGAAGACATTCAACACTGTATGGCATAATGGTCTTCGTTCCCCTATGAATGAAATGGGACTATCGCGTAGAATTATTCGCTGGCTCTCTAACTATTGGGAAAACAGACAATATAAAGTAAACGTAGAGGAAACTTTCTCGGAGTTTTTAACTCCAGAAGCCGGCATCAAGGAGGGGTGGTTAGCCCTATTTTCTTCATCATGTATGTGAACAATACGCCTCTTAAAGATCCAAATCATGAATACTCGTCACAGTTCGCTGATGATATTGCAATCTGGAAAAGTGTCCCAACACCACCAATAGCAGCCACAAACATACAACAGCAACTAAACAGAATATGTGAATACTGCCAAAAATATAGAATCGCAGTAAACACAGCGGAAACTCAACTAGTGTTATTTTCAAAGTCAACGAAGCATTAAAAAGCACAACCACAGATTTACACGAATGGACCACTTTTCCAGACTGCTACATATGTAAAATTTCTAGGATTAACGTATGATTCTAAACTTACTTGGACAAACCACGTAAATAACATAAAAACTAAAATTTGGCAAAGAACAAACTATGTTAGGAGTCTAATTGGTAAAAACAGTGGAGCAACACTTGTTTGTTTTTTTAATTTCGCGCAAAGGTACTCGAGAGCTATCTGCGCTAGCCGTCTCTAATTTAGCAGTGTAAGACTGGAGGGAAGGCAGCTAGTCATCACCACCCACCGCCAACTCTTTTACAAACGAATAGTTTGGTTGGCCATTACATTACAACGCCCCCACAGCTGAAAGGGCAAACATGTTTGGTGTGACTTTGATTCGAACTCGCCACTCTCAGGTGACGAGTCAATCGTCCTAACCACGTGGCCATGCCAGGCTCCTTTGTGAAATGCTGCCTCTATTCAATAAAAAAAGTAATTATCACTATACAGTTTTAATTTATTTAAGGATAACCTTTAAGGTACTTAATACATAAAATTGTATTGTTATTATTAAACTACCTGTTGTTCCCAGTGGTACGGCGGTATAGATGCAAACGTCCAACCCTAGGAACAGTGTTTCAATTCCCGTGGTGGGCAAAGATAATCCATTGCGCGTAATTATAATTAAACTATCTGTCGTTACTTTTTTTAAAATGTTAATAAATTATTAATTCGTTGTATAAAATGTTCACTGAAGTATATTTACACACTTTATTTACATCCGTTGAAAAAGTGCGCGAGCATGCGCATTTTTAAACACATGTCTGAGCATTTTAACGACTGGCGTAAACAGGGTATTATTGTAATAAACTTATGATATTTTGTGTTCAAATTTATGGCAAACTACTATTTTTATCCGCTACTGTCCATAATTTTGAAGGCAGACAGTCAGAAACATCCTATCGCCCACATATGATGGATTGCTGGTCACTTTTGTAATACACTCACAAATTAGAGTTTGGGAATATTTAGTGGTATCACACACATTCGGAATTAGCTTACCATATCCAAAACATTACTACAAGGTTAACCCATACCCTGCAAATAACACATTTCAATCAGTAGTTCCTGTCTCAATTTACACGTGCCTACAGAGGGTAATGTTATGAATCTTGATAACTTGGTAAATGTTTAGGAAAATCGAAAATGCTTTAGTAACTTTTACTTGACCAAGGGTAGTTACAAGTGGTTCTGTTACATTCAGCAATTTACATCCAATGACTCAAGAAAGTCTATGCACAAGTGATATGTTCACTTTAATTAAATAATTCATTCCTTGTGGTAAAAATTTAATCTTAAATCATTTTTTTCTGAACATCTCAAAATGTGTAAATGATATAATTTATCCGCCTAAGACAAACAAGTTATTGCCTAGTTGAAAGACAATGGAAATTAATTTGCCACTAAATAAAATTGTCTGATTTGGGCTACACAATACTTTATAATCATTGATTATATTAATATTTATAAATTTATAAAAAAAAAAAGAAACGTGATATTCAATTTTTACATTTAAATTATAAAATACTTACCCTAAACCTAATATCATTTCTGTGTAAACTGTCTTACTCTTGCTTATAGTTAAGAAATAAAGTTAATCAAATACCCATAAGCAAACAGTAACTACAACACATGAGGGGATGAAAGAGTTCAAGTGTTGGTAGAGTAGTTACAAAAAATTGTTTACTTATCCCCCCCCAATTTAAATTTTAGATTGGAATGTGTTGCAACGGATACATAAGAAATATTAATTAGTACTGTGGAGATGACCAAAACAAATGGCAGCTTGTACATTTTGAATGTTCAGAATAACTGAAGAGAATTGTGGTATCTCTCACGGAAAAAACGGCAGGACAGAATGAGATGGATGGCAGTGACCAATTGTATCAGAAGTGTTTTCTACACTAATCTTCAACTGCTTCTTATTACAATTATCCTAAGTTAGGCTTAAGGAGGTGAAATGGCAAACCTAAATACACAACACAAGAAGCACTTAATGTACACAAAGAAAGAACTGCATTGAATGTAGAAAAATATTCTATGACAATGAATACAATACAGCATAGAAGAAATACAATATTCAGAAGGAAATTAACCCCTGACTAATTCTATATAGTTAAGTTTAGAACTAAAATTTCTATATTGATTGTTGAAAAAAATGCAGTAAACACCATGGAGCTCTTGTGATTTGAGAATAGTAATTTTTAATAAATATAAACTTTGAATTTAGTGTTACCTTTTGCAAAACACAATGTATACATAATCAGCATTGATTGCAAATAATTATAACAGATCAAAATCAGTCCTTTCACTTGTTTTGAGCAAATGTAAACAATCAGCCCAATGCCATCACCAACCTGAGAATTTTCTTTGAAAAATAACCTTCACGAGATTGCTTCTTTTCCCACCATAGTTGAAAAAAAATTCTAGATTTCAAAGTCAAAGTTTGCTTGAATGATAGTGACATAATCTTTATTACAAATATACATCATTTCAACAAGATTATATGATCAAAGTGTTTTGTGTCATCAATTTAAATTCCTAGACTTACAATGTTATTAATTTGAAAAATTACTTATATGTTGGAATTTTCTAGTTGTTGAAAACACTGCTGATCTCACAAATAACACACCCAATACTTTCTCAGAGTATGAATGCAAGTTTTATTCACTTTTTCTTACATACGTTCCAAACAATAATTTTTCTTAATCTGCCTTCTTACGCTGTCCTTTTTTTGGTAATACAGGTCGCTGGCTGCGGAGAATAGCACTGGCTCTACGGAGTGCAAGCTAGAAAAGTAAAAAGAAAAATCACTACATGAGACCCTTTATGAGGGCACAATTTACTTGCACATTTTTAAAAATACTAATTCCTTAATCCTCAAAAAGAATTAATTTTTAAAATCAAATCACTTCTTCAAAAGATTACATTTATAAAGAATGTATGAATATTGTTGAAAAATGTGCACTTTGCTACAAGAGAATACTACCTTGCTTATTAATTAAAAAATCAACACTATGTAACAAAAGTTTTACTTTTTCTTGTTTCTGGGCAGAAAATGTTATTTCCCAATTGCTTGTGCCTAAAGTAAATGGGAAAGACCTATTTTTCTCTACAAACTCTGCTCTTGTGACCTGGGTAATGAAATTTTCAAAATTACCTATTTTCCAGAACATTCCAGGTAGATTCAGTGCTGAGTAGCTGATAGAGAATTTTCAGGAACGTTCTAGAATGTTGTAGAACTTACAAGAATCTTTTAGAATTTTCTAGAACTTTCCATAGTAATATATATACAGGGGCTCACCATTCACCACTTCAGTTTAGTTCTAACTGTCTAAGTGAACACATAGACCAATCTGATTTTTTCAGAGATGGCATCAAGAAGCTGCAAGCATTCTCCAGATACATTCTGCTATGTATGTGGCCAATTTATCAAGACAAGAGCAAAAAAGTACTCTGTGACAGCACCTGCTAAAATGCATGAAGCCTACAGGGCCTGTCGGGGATAAAGATAAACCCTGGGAATCTCATTTAACCTGCGAGCACTGCAAAAAAACTTTAGAAGGTAAGACAGACAATTTTTGCTTGCTTGAATAGTAAGATTTTATATTATACAAATTTTAGACCTTTTAATATTCAGTGCACCTCAAAGAGGAATACAACAGTGTCAAGACTGCGCTAGAAGCCTTGAAGTGTGATGAATATGGCTGGGAGATTATCGGTGACTTCAAAATGGTGACATTCCTCATGGGTTTCCAAGGAGGCTTTACCAAGTTTCCCTGTTATCTTTGCCTTTGGGACAGCAGGGACACCGCAATGCACTACAATAGGAAGTGCTGGCCATAACGAACTGAGTTCTCTGAGGGGAGGCACAATGTCAAGTGTGAGCCACTAGTGGACCTCCAGAAGATGTTCCCACCACTGCACATAAAATTGGGTCTTATTAAACAATTTATCACAACTCTAGTTCTTGATAAGGAGTCTGCAGCCTTCAAAACTTCTTCCCTAAGCTGCCTGAGGCAAAAGTCAAAGCTGGTGTCTTTGTTGGACCATAAAGAAGATCCTGGAGTGTACAAAACTCCCCAAGAAACTCAGTAGGAAGGAAAAACAAGCTTGGAGTAGCTTTGTCGCAGTTGTTCGGGGGCTTCTTGGGCAATCACAAGGCCAAAAATTATGTGGAACTGGTTGACGCTCTCTTGAAGAACTACAGAAAAATGAGATGAAGGATGTCCCTGAAAGTCCATATCCTTGTTGCTCATCTTCATAAGTTCAAGGAGAACATGCGAGCATACTCAAGAGCAAGACAAGCACTTCCACCAAGATATACTGGACTTTGAATGCCACTAACAAGGAACGTATAATGAAAACATGATGGGAGACTATATTTGGGGCTGATACGTGAAAGTGATTTACATTACAGTCGCAAATTTCGAAAAACTACTCACCTATAAACATTTTTGTGTCACTTTACTATAAATACATGTAAATCTTCATTCACATGTTGTTTTATTCAGATTGTATGTAAATAAAAATGTGCAAATTTGCCCATTTTTACATAGAAAATAGGTTAATTTCTATACTTCTTTATCTAGATCACAAAAGCAAAGTTTGAAGGGAATAATGGCCATTTTCTGTACTTTTACAACATAAGCAATTAAGAAATAACACATACTATCCAGGAACAAAACTTGTGTTACATAGTGTAACCTGTTAAAATAGTGTATGATGTTCCCTTGAAAACATTAAACAATCATACAGAAGACGTAAAAACTTCTCATTTATTTCTTGTGGAACAGTAATGCAAGCTGTTGTTACTTTCACACTAAAATTGAATGCAAGGCTTTTTTCATTATGCAAAATCACACTTTTACAACAAATGTTTATACACATTTACCAACTCTGACCACAAAGAAATAATAATTAAAAGTGCTGTTCCATAAAAAGACATACAGAAATATTAGTGCACAAATATAGCTAGAATACCCCTCAGTATGCTTATCAAGAAACAATCCTTTTCTTTCAGTATTGTAAACACGATTGATATGGATATTAAAACTTTAAATAAAATATTTCACATTCAACATTCTTAGGTTATCTTGAAGCATTTACGTTGGAAATCAAGAAAATACACAGTTTAGAGAGCCAAAAATTCAATGAGGAACATATGGTCTGCTATGGCTAAATGAAATCAAGTATTCATTTTGAAGGGACAATTTTAGTCACGTATAAACAGTGATAACAGTATCAACAATGATACCAACATCCTACAACAGATATATTAAGACTGTAATTATGGCACAAACTACCCATTTGGCTCACTTCCCAAAACAAACTAACAGATTCATAAATATGAATCAGGTAACAGAAAAAACATATTTACTCAAAAGACCTAAGTACAGATAGAGAAATAAGGGTTTTAAACACTTAAAACTAAGAATAAATGTAGTAGCAGTAAAACACACTGAAACCAATAATTATTATTAACTAGCATTATAGGTAATGCACCATGGAAAAGGCTTGAGAAAGCAAAAAAACCACCATTATGATATTTCATAAAACAATCTTAGAGTAAGGCTTTTCTAAACATTAAAATTCATATAGTAATAAATGGTAAAAGAACAAAGTATTATAGTTCTTTTTACAACTATAAAATTATTTACTATTTCTGAAAATAATTAAACACTTTTGAACATCTGGCATTTGCCATCAACTTGAATTACCTTTTTCTTTTAGTATCATAATTTAAAACAAATATTATAACTTCATAAAAACAGTCAAAATCTTATTTAAAACAAACCCAAACTAACCATTTTAAGATCACGTCTATACCGGTTGGAATTAACAAATTTTTTAATGCCTGTCATAGTGCGACGGGCATCTCTTGTGAACTGTATTCGAGCGATATTCTTGTCTGGCCGCTTCTGGTCTGTATGTGCAATAAACAATATAACAATCATTACTTTTGTGTTTGCTAGCCTCAAGATTAGCAAAGCATCAGAAACAAGAAATTAAACAAAATTTCAGACATCATATTTTCTTCTGTAACTTATATATTGCAGGTTAGAATTATCATAACTAAAAAAACACACAAGAATTGGTTGGTAATTGACAATGAATATTTTTAATTTTTAAACAATAACACACACATACAGAAAAACAAACAAAAACCATACACTTTCTCTTCTTGTACACCAAATTCACACCCTTCCCACCAGGGTGTGGCTCCACGGTAAGAGCTTTCTTATGAATAGTACCAGTGTATCTTGGAGAATGAATATTCTTGGGATTCAGTGGTTCCTAAATTCAAGGTAAAATAATATCATATAAATTTTATCTTTCACTTACATTAAGTTAAACATAGTCAGAATGCTCAACTAACTTTTTATGAATGTCTAAAAACAAACAAAACACCAATATAATTATTAGCAACAAATACTAACATACTGTTCTTATTTTATTTTACTTTATTTTTAAAGTTGCTGAGCTTCCAATCCTGCTTTACTAAAAATCAAAATTAAATAATTTTCTTTATTCTGAACTCCAAAACTTTACATTAATTCCAAAGTTGTCTTCAAAGCTAAGAAACAAAATCTAAACCCACTATTTCTACTCATTTCACTGAAAATAACTATCCGTATATTTAACGAGAGATTTCTTACTACATAAAACTTTAGATATCCTTTCTCATTACAAGTAGATGAATTTGTGATGCCAAGATATCCACTTGAAGTAAATATGTATTCTCAAGATGGCTAGTTTGGGTATTAATACTTTAATTAAAATAAATTACAGAACAACATTTCAACCTTCTTAGGTTATCTTCTGGTTAACAAAGAGAGTTTGGATTTTAATTAGTTTTAATATCCATACCAGCTGTCTTGGAAATACAAAGGTTTAAATATTTTAAAAGTCTGGTATCAGAACACTAACTCAGCCTGACTCTAAAGCTACAACTTTACTACTGTAACACACACTATCAATCTTGCTTCCTCTCCAAAATCAGTTTCCACCATAATTCTAATTCCTTCCTTGTTCCTGATTTACTATTTTCACCCTATTAGTAGAACAGTTTTTAAAAATAATCTCCAATCTATGCGAGTAAAAACACCTCTAGTAAAATGCATCTTTCACAGCTTCCTGAAAATCACAATAAAGCCCACAATTCCCAAACACAATCCAATCTTAGCATTGCACCATATAAGCTAGAGTTGTATAACACGTGTAGATAAATACATTCACCAGCAATTTAAATTTATTAATAATAAATAGTGAAACAGATACAAGTACCACTATCAATACTGGAAAAAAATTAACCTTTTGTACAATTCTTCATATTATTCATCTTTAAATAATTAATATTTGTGATAATTCTATACTTATTGTTACATAACTTTATAAACAACCTGATACACTTAGAAAGTTTAAAAATAATAAATCCAAAGAATCCAACAAACACACTACATACTTTGGTCAAAATAACAAAACAATACACATTCTCCAAGTAACTAAATGTATTTAGAAATTCTCTGTCATGTAACTTTAACAGTATGTGTAAGTTTATCAAATAAAATAACTGCATAATACAATATTTGCATTACTTCACCTCTGCATCTGGTTAAACTTTATTTCACTAACAAAATCCTACAAAAAATTCAAAACCAATTCGTAACATCACCTAAGTCAGAAATTTGAAGCTTCAAATGAAAGTACATTTCAAATCTCCAAACACAAGTCAAATATTTTTTATTATACAATGTATTTTCTTCCAAAATGGCATTTTATACACAAATACAGTTTAATTAAGTTCTTGTTGTATTTTCTGCAACAAAAAAGTAATTACTTTTATTAATAATATAATTTTACTACTTATTTTTTGAAATATCTTTTAAATCCATTTTATAAACCAACTCTACAAGTTATCACTATAATACAAATTTGGGCTTATATGTATATATAAATATAAAATAATACAAATTTGATTTCTGTGTGTATATGATGTGATAGCAATATAAATAACTGAGAAATAAATACATGTACATACATAGTTGAATGAATATCATGAAATTAACAAGTGTAAGCCATTTAGAATTTGAGAAAATACTTACTCTGCTGAAAAACTTCTTAATATTTCTTTTCTTCACAATGAAACTAGAGCAGTTTCTTAACACCATCCACTGTAAGTCTGCTGACATGTTGCTTGAAATCACAAGGGAAAAAACAAAACAAATAGTAAATACTGTCCCTCATTAAAAGTAAAATGTACAATTCTTAATAATCTAAGTAGACAAATGTCAGATGCAGGGCAGTTGAAATTTTAATAATTATACATCAAAGCCACAAGACAACCAACCAATACTCCTAAAAAAGTCAACCACTAGTTCTAGAGTTTGCTTTCTTCTTGTTATTCAACTCTTACCTTTAGAGAATTATGAATTTTTTCAAAAGACCATAATGTAACATCATACACAATTTGTTTTTTTACAAAAATCCAAAATTAACATTAGGCTTAAAGATATAATTGCTGTTGTGTTCAAGTTTTGGAATATCAGACTGTAAATTGTAACCTTAAATTACCAGTTGCAACATTTAAGCACAAATTAATGGTGAAAATAAAAATATAGAATATATTATAATAGTTAATAATAAGTTATAGCTTGCTAATACTACTATTTGTATTTTTATTCTGGTCAATCTAAGATTAAGTTTTCTGACCATACATACACCACCAACCTTAACCCTCATCACTATAACTTGGAAAAGTTACACTATGGACCAACTAGTCACAAGTATAAAATATTCATTATAATAAGATGTGGAGTGAAGCTCCATAAACCAATTACATCACAACTTTTATTAGGGTTAGCACACAACATGAACAACAAAAATATATACACCCTAGAAGAAATGTGGTGACAAACTGAATAATTACAAAATTACATTATTCCATAGCATACAAATTAGTGTTATACACTTCTAATGCAATGTATCACACAAATGAAAGTTTCATTACACTCCCATATTCAAGTCATTATCTACCAATTTATGAGAGGATTACCACAATACTGCAAAATTTATCTCAAAGAAAACTGAAAGTGTAACACCTTGAATCTAATCAGACAACACAAATGTATCCCTTTAGTGGTGTTTTATGGCACAAAGCAACTAGGCTATCTGCAGTATCCCTTTAGTAGGCTATGGACTGAAAATTCAATAAACAGCTATTTACAACAATTATCAAACATGGTTTCTATAAAATAAGGCATTATTATTTTTTTTAAGTAATCATCATAGAGAACACTTCTTGAAGAATAAGATTTGCATACATGCTAACCCTAATGTTATAAGCAAAGAGGTATTGTAATACTTTTGATAAATTATCCTCTACAACAACCAATGAAATAAACACGTAGAAATTTGTTTCATATGTGACAGAGTGAACTGCATATATAGTGATGGTCAATGATAGCATGCAGTCCATGTAGACTGCAGACAAATATTATAGTCACAAAGCCTACCTTGTCTGTTTCAAAAACAACAGTCATACTGATCCAGGGTTTCTGTTAGACAAATGTACTTTAGATGTCTTAATGTAGGTTAATAGTAATTACTAGTTTCTTACTGTCACTACTGTGATTGTTTGACTCATTTCTGGATCAAGCAGACTTGCTTGCAGGCTGTCCATTTCAGTAAATAATGAATAAAACAATATGAAAGTATAAAACATTCTTATTGGTGATGAAAATTTGTAGAATGGATGGCAACTGCCTGTTATGGAGATACAAGTGTAAATGATGATGTTTCTAAAGTCTTTCACCTTTTGTCTTCAAGTCAGTGTGCGTAAGTGTTGATGGTCTTATATTAACACACATTGACTTGAAGACAAAAGGCAGAAGACTTTCAAAATGTCATACTCTACACTACACAACAGGTAGTTGCCATCCGTTCTACAAAGTTTCATCATGAACACTGCCTAAACAATCTGTCAAATAATTCTTATTGCTAACTGAATATAATAGGACATACCTCATTTCAAGTGTAATGCTGGGTAATTACATCGATTGAAGAAAAAAAAAAGTTATTCACTCAGAGTTGTACTGACATAGAGAATAGCCAAAAGGGGAAGACAATATTCAACTGAACAGGAAAAATATTATGAAAATAAGAAACTGGCCAATATTACAACTTCAGATTTTCAAATTTGATGAGTAATCAAAATATTTCCAGTACAATTTATATTATTTATGATTGCACCAAAGTATACAACTTTAAGTCTTATCACTCATGTAGCGTATGTTCAGTATAAAACATTTTAATGCCAGTAATAAACAATCTCATAAGGTCGATCTTTTTTCTTTTCTTTATTTGGATACTTAAAGTTTCGTTTTTACATATTTAAAGTAAATATCCCTTAAAAATTTAACGTGTCAGATGCAGAATTGTCTATAATTACAAATCAGATTTTAGCACGTGGCGAAGCAAATACGCCTTAAGCCTAACACTAAGTAAAAGTGTTAACGTTACTTGGTCTAATATCACTTAACTTTTTGTTCATTAATTTTGTTTTCATTTATTACCAGAAGCATAATTTCATATATCAAAACCGTAATTTATTTTTCAAATTGTGCGTCATACGTAAATACGCAACATTATTTTAAAAAATACTTACAATAATATCGTGCAGTCACCCAACACACACGTTCACACAAAAATGGTGGAACAAGAAAGGAATAATACTTTCAGCGTAATAATACATTACTTTGAAATTAATATAAAACTTTTATCATTACACCGATTGACCCACATAACAATAAAAATTATTGTTTTAAATGATGTATTATTATATATTGATATATAATTATTTACGTTATATAATTTCAAAATGTATGGTAGAATTATATTTTTAATCGTAAATTTTATTTGTGGTGTTTACAGCGTAATGTTCCTATCCAGTTCGATCTTTCCTAATAGGTCAGAAAATTATAAAACAAAAATTCGAAACAAACTCAAATGTTAAGTAATATTGAAAAATAAGTTATATGTAATACATACAAGGGAAATTGCGAAACAAATTGTTTTCATAAATTGACGCCACAGTGTAAGCTCTCAAAGTCATTTATTTTCCAAATATATTTTCAATGCTCAGTTTCTAAAAAAATTAATACCTGATGCTTTTTGTCGGATGGAAGGTTGGAAAATTTTGAGTTTTGGAAGGTAACAATTACAATGCTATTTCTAATGGGGATAGAGTGAAATAATATAGTTGAATATGCCAGTCAAATACCAATTCATACTGTAACCGAAGTTTTTCTCCTTTAGATATTAACATACGTCCGAAAATAAAACAAATCTTTGTCGATTAAGCACAAAACTGAATAATAGGCTATTTACACTGCGACGATTGCTGTGACCGAGACACGAATTTTAGATTTTAGATTTATGTTATATATATTGCGAACTGTGGTGTCTGTCTGAGCTTTCATCTGTCTCCCATTTGAAAAGCTGTACATGTAAGTAAAACTTAATCTTCACTCTTGAGATGACGGAAGAACAACTGTGAATAACGTTGATGACGAATTTTATTTCGCAAGCAGGAAATTCTATATTAAATTATTATAAATACACCACACTATCATTCACATTTTAAAATGTAGCGTAAATTAAAAAATAAAAATGTAGATTTAGTGTACGCTATTGTTGAGCGGCTCTTAGCAAAACTGAAATACTCAACAGTTACATTTCTCAGTGAGCGATATAAGTATTGTTTTTGTTTGTTTTTTCTTTAATTTCGTGCAAAGCTACACTAGGGTTATCCGCGCGCGATATAAGTACTTCAGACCTTTGGCTCTGAGTGAAACCAAAAGTACAACACAATTAACATTTTCAAAGTCCATGTAATTATTTAAATTCTCAGACTAACTTAAATTCTTCGCGTAACTGGGGTCGGTCACTTTTGTTTGTATTTGTTTGTTTTGTTTTTATTTCGCGCAAAGCTACTCGAGAGATATCTGCGCTAGACGTCCCTAATTTAGCAGTGAAAGAAAGACAAGAGGGAAGGCAGCTAGTCATCACCATCCACCGCCAACTCTTGGGCTACTCTTTTACCAACGGTCAGTGGGATTGACCATAAATTATAACTCCCCCCACGGCTGAAAGGACGATCATGTTTGGTGTGACGGGAATTTGAACCCGCGACCTTCTGATTACGAGTCCAATGCCTTAATCCACCTGGCCATGCCAGGTTCTTTTGCTCGTAGCTTATAAGTTTACCACTGAACCATTTCGATACTATTTTTAAATCTAAATCATATTCAGCTGGGTGTTTGGTTGTTTCTTTGAAGTTAAGAACAAAGACGCACAATGGGCTATGTCTGTTTTGCCTAGCATGGGTATTGAAAACCAGTTTCTAGTGTTTTAAATTCATAGACATACTGCTGTGCCACAAGGGTAGTAGCGAAAAATCTGATTTGATTTTTGTGCAAAGGTACACGATTGCTGCCTGTTCTAGCCGTCCCTAACTTAACAGTGTAAGACTAGAGAAAAGCAGCTAATCATCAGTACCAACCGCCAACACTTGGGATACTCTTTTACTAATTAATAGTGGGATTGAATATAATATTATAACACAGGATGTGGATTCGAATCCGTGACCAACAGATTGTGAGTTGAGCTCCCTAGCCTCTTGGCCATTCCGAACCACTTAGCTGGCTTTAACAACAAAAACTGATATTAAACCATTTTCTTAGCACTTGTAATAATCAGTCTAGTGGACAAACGATGTATGATTCTTAGATGTATTGTGTCAGGGTTGAAAGATCGGCAGAAAGAGTGACCAAATCTAGGAGAAGTTCTATCCTGGATCATAAACTTTCACCAATGATGCTAAGGTTCGAAGCAAACATAACAGTAAAACTTAGAATTTGGTATGGGGACCAAGAAATATCTGAGGCATTTAAAAGGTTTTTTTGAGCTTTTCCCCTCAGGTTAAATTTTGGAAAGCAAGGTAACCAGATTGATCAAGCATTGTCAGGGTGACCTGTGTTCCAGAACCTCCAAGACCATGTGATATAGTCTTCACAGAACTTCCAAAGAAGTCAGTGAATAGAGAGACACAATCTAAACTCTGGTCAAAGCTGTCGACATAGAAGAGGCGTGAGGAGCAGCTGGTGGACGAGCTCCGCATGTGCATTTTGTTTTCCAGAGATGAAGGCTAAAAGGATAGAGCTTCTCAAAAAACCCAGATGAAATTCATAGCAATCCACACTGAAACAGATAGCGGTTTTAAAGAATAACTGTTAGATGGACGGAGATCCGGGCACTTTATAATCGCGAGGAAAACTGTCTGTTGAGGTGTAGAAATCAACACAACTTAAGAAGGAAGTGTGCTTCACCTGTAAGGACCTGAAGGATACTTGTAAAGATCGTGCATGACGTAAAGGAAATATTTGGAAGGCCATCTTGTTGCAACTTAAATCTTCAGCTGCACTGGAAAATTTTTTGGCAGGGTAGGGGTTCTTAAAAATTAAATAATAGTTGATTAATTGTATTTTTTTGGTTTGTTTTGAATTTCGCACAAAGCTACACGAGGGCTATTTGCGTTAGCCGTCCCTAAGTTAGCAGTGTACGACTAGTGGGAAGGCAGCTAGTCATCACCTCTCACCTCACATCTTGAGCTGTTCTTTTATCAACGAATAGTGGGATTGACTATCACATTAAACCGCCCCCAGGGCTGAAAGAGTGACTATATTCGGTACGACGGGGATTCGAACCCGCGACCTTCAAATTAGGAGTCGAGTGCCTTAACAACCTAGCCATGTTGGACCTGAATTGTATTTGAGTACTTATTTATTTGTTTAATGTAGCATTTTAACTTATTGTTGTAAAGCACGTGTTAAAGACTAATATTTTTTGTTTCTATAATATACTGATGCATTTCCTGTCATATTTAGGTTTAACATTTTTATCTGTGTATACCATTCAGGCGTTAAAATGTGTTATATGGGAATGTCTATATTTAGAGCTATGTTTTATACTGTTTTTTGTTTTTTTTAGGTTTCAGAATCATGTGTATTTTTTATGCTCTTATAATTTATTCATGACAAACTTGTAGGTTTCTAATAAGTTTTCTTTGCTTTAACTTCCATTTTTTCAGGGGCATTAAATTTACAATATGGATTTAATGTGTTTCTGAAATGTAACTATTCAGCAAACCTTCAGTATAGGCTTCTATTAACTTTCTTTACTTTGACTGTTTGAGATCGTATTGACATTTAGAATTCTCACAAAGTTTATTGCAAACTTTCGACTTTAAGCAAATTTATTAATTAATTGGTTGTTTGTTCTTGTCGGTTTTTTATGTTTGTTTATTTGGCTTATTTTGGATTCTGATCTCTGAAGGAGTCAGAATTTTGTATGTTAAAGAAAGTAGGCTTAGTAAAATCTGAACTTCTGTCAGTTAAATTTCTTTTATATTGATTACTTTTAGTGTATTTTTTTACTTTCATTTAGAAGGGAGATATGTTTCCCGCTTGCACGGTGGTAAGTCTATAGATTTACAACACTAAAATCAAGGGTTCGATTCCCCTCGGTGGACTCAATAGATAGCCCGATGTGACTTGGCTATCAGAAAACACATACGCAACGGAATTAGTTTGAAAACGGTGAGATGTTTAATAAAGGTTTTTTTCACTTATTTTTGATACACTCACTACCAGACAAACGCACACACAGAGATTACTTGCCCATTTATTCGTTGCACTATTTGTAATGTTGTTTATTGGTCTATAAGTTGTGCCTTTAAACAGTTGGTGATTCATGTAACTTGTACCTTGTCTCTTTCTTCATAATTCATATCTTACATTTCTAAAGTCTGAGAAACCTTACGTTGTTAACTGGTCTTACTTTTCTGCTCTACACATGATGCGTGAAATACCACATATGTATTTAGAGGTTTTAAGTTTATGTTTAACGGTTTTAGCTACTTTGTACAGAATATCTATTTTTTTTCCTAACTGGCTTATGCTTTGTGTTGCATGTGTCCTATCAATGTTCCCGCTTGTATTTTGTTTTGTTACATTTTCTATTTAGACGTATTTAGGTATTAATAAAATAACATTTTATTGTATGTATAATTTTAGTTTAAAGGATTTGTCTTGCTATTATTCTGATAGTTATTGTGTTTTGCAGTATGTTTTATATTCATTTGAGGGTCTTATTTTATGTAAAGTACTGACTTTAAATAACATTTTTAGATTCACTTTTTTCTTAAAGGCATCCATTTTTGTTAGTTTATAAGGTAAAAAGTTTGTCAAATGTTTTATTGTTTAAGGGTTTTCATATTATTTTGTGTTATGCAATTAATCGTCTTTATTAATGTTACTTCCCAGCAAAATGTAAAGGTTTTACCTTTTTTAGAATATTATTATAAATACATTTTTCTTTATTGAAGGGTCTGTTTTGTTTTATTTTATGGATACCTAGTTTGTTAGATTAACCCTACTAAAGAAGGTTAGGTAAGTTATGACTTGTGTTTATGTAAATGTGTTTTGTGTTATTATTGTAGGCAAATGTTTTTACTGGATTGAGATGACTTCTATTGTTTCTTGAGCAACACATGATTTAAGGCTGATCTATTGTAGTTCTAGATTTAAAGATGGCTGTGCTGGCTTGGAGGTAAAGGGGAGGGAGTTTGTAGTACAGGATGGTGTTATGAACTTGGTATCCCATTACTTACGATTTGTATATTTTTTTAAAAATTATTATTTTCAACATCATCAGGTGCTGACACGATCTTGTGGCTAGGGTCTTTGATTCAGTATGTGGGGCAGGAGTTTGATTCTCGTCACCTAACATCTTTGCCCTTTCAGCTGTCGGGCATTGTAATGTGATGGTCAACTACACTTTTTTGGTAAAGAGTAGCTCAAAAGTAAGAAGTGAGTAGTGTTGAATATCTTCCTACCCTCTACTCAATCGTTTCAGAGTTAGTGATGGCTAGAGTAAATAGCTTTCGAGTAGATACCGGCGAAATTCAACAAAGTTTGGGGGCATAGATTCGCTGAAATAAAACGATAGTAACAAGTGATGTTAAAAATAGAAATGTTATATGTTGGTTTATTATATAGTTACTATCGTCATAAAAATTGTTTTATTTGTATCTATGCAGTTGAGCATGAGCAAGTGGCCTATCAAACTTTTGAAGCTATTTTGTTCTATTTGCCTTCGTGTGTTTGTTGCTATTATATAGCACACAGTATCAACCTTACAGACAAGAAATCTTGCAGCAACTTCACACTATGAACGTTCTTGACTGATTAACTGGATGATTGCTAAATGAAAAAACCAATGAATGTCGTAAGAGAATGACTAGTTACTTGTTGACACTATTAACACCAATCATATATTTCAAATTAATAATTTGAACACAAACTTTATAGCCATTTTATAATTATAAAAAAACGTCTTAATAAACAACATTTGCAGCTCACTTTTCATCTACCAAAAATTAGAGATTTTGAGCTGATTCCATCCTTGAATACCTTACGTCTAATTAACCATGAGAAAAGTATGGTTGTTTGAGAAACAGTCCAGCAACTTTTATACTTTGACCTTAAAACCCTTTAAAACGTTCAACATTGTCTAAAGCGTCAAACTAATAAGATTGGTTGAGATTGACTCAATCGGCTGGGAGTAATTAACCAACAGGTTTTACAATAGAGAAATAGGGTTAAGTTCAATTTTGACTCCTAAAGACATTTCCCATAATTCATGGTGGTTACATACAGATTTTAGTTGAGATTGGTCCAATAGGCTCGGAGGAATTAGGGTACAAACAAATGCAGATGTCATCTTTATATAGACGAAGGACTCACAATCTTATGGAATTTAATAGCACGATCAACACTATTTTAATTTAGCATTTAAGTTTCAGAGGACGCTGTAGCATTTTAAAATATCCATTGAATCAAAAGAAATGGAAATAATAAGTTCAGGTAATTCTGTTCTTGTTTATCGTGATATTTTGTTGGAACTTTAACCATAACGCAAAACGTACAAACGACTATATTCCAAAAAATCATCAGACGTGATTTGAAAAACTGATATCATTTTTGATAAAAACGTCAAAGTATAAGATACTTTACAGTTCATACTGTTTCTTGTTTATTGGTTGAGATCAGTCCAATAGTTTCAGAGGGTTCAGGTTGCAAACAAACGCGCATTTCTTCTTTATACATATAGTTATAGCGTAAAACTCAATCGGCTTCCAAATTCAGAATGTCCTGCGCATTTTTTATTAAATTCTCCAGCTGTTATGGAAATAAGATTATCTCAGAATACCACAAAAAGCTATCTCTGCTGTCGGTAAATCACATGAGGCACAGATCAGTCACCAAACATAACTTAGATTTTTTTATTCACATTGCTTTAGCTTAACTTTAGGGTTTTTCGTATTACAGAAGTGATTGGGAGACACAGAGAATTAATAAGATATTTTACTTAAAGGTTTTATACCACTGTTATTAGTTCGACACATAGCACTCAAAACTTTCCTTTGTTTTATAAATGTCGTTTTATTGTTCTTTTCTTAGAATAAACACTTTACTATTTATTGAATTTCTATTGGTGTCGAGTCTTTCTTTTTTGTAATTGTGGTTGTATGACAGCAAATGTATCATTATGTTTTATCGTCCAGTGTTTTCTTAATCTACAGCTTGTATGTGTGCTATTTTCCACATAGCAAAACCACATCAGGCTTTCTGATGAGTCCATCGAGGGGAATCACACCCCAGGTTTTAGAGTTGTAAATTCATAGACTTACCACTGTACTAAAACTCTCCAGTTAGTAGGCTTGTCTGCCTACTATATGTGAAAACGCTTTTGCATTGGAAATACCACACGGCTGCTTAATAATCAGTTTTGTTTGGTAGTATTTTCTATTCGTCAGATATTTTTTCCAGCATCACTGTTTGTTTTAACTTTAGATAACTTACACCACAATACTGCATGTTGACACAGTCGTATATGAAAAGGTTTGTTTGTTTGTTTTTGAATTTCGCGCAAAGCTACACGAGGTCTATCTGCGCAAGCCATCCCTAATTTAACAGTATAAGACTAGAGGGAAGGCAGCTAGTCATCACCACTCACCGCTAACTCTTAGGCTACTCTTTTACCAACGAATAGCGGTATTGACCATTACTTTTTAAGGCCCACACGGCTAAAAGAGCGAGCATGTTTGGTGTGACAGAAATTCGAACCCGCGACTTTCAGATTTCGAGTCGAGTGCCTTAACCACCTGGACAGGCCGGCCCCATTTAGCAGTGTAAGACTAGAGGGAACGCAGCTAGTCATCATCACCCACCGCTAACTCTTAGGCTACTCTTTTACCAACGAATAGCGGTATGGACCATTACTTTATAACGCCCTCACGACTGAAACGGCGAGGATGTTTGGTGTGACGGGTATTCGAATCCGCGACCCTCCGATTACGAGTCGAGTTTCATAACCACCTGGCTATGCCGGGTCTGAAGATTTGTAAAATGCGATTTCGTTTCTTACGTGTGTTGAGAAGAATCCTATTTGGTTTTTCCTACCGAAATGATATATACAACACATAGGTTGAATGGCCAGGTCAGAGACATTCAAGATTCAAAAGTGGTCATTCCGAAATTTATAGCTGCTGACCAGAGGGAAGATAATTGTTAGCTGTATCCGCCATCTATGAGATAGACTGCCACATTTATAATACTTTTATAGTTGAAATCGAGAAACATGTTCACAGACTGACTGGAACCTTGGACTTTATTATTAGCAAGCGACATGGTAATGTTCAGCTCTAAGATTGGTTTGGTTTGTTTTAAATTTCGCACAAAGCTATACGAGGGCTATCTGCGCTAGCCGTCTCTAATTTAACAGTGTAATACTAGAGGGAAGAAAGCTAGTCATCAGCACTCACCGCCAACTCTTGGGCTACTATTTTACCAGTGAATGATGGGTATGACCGTCACATTATAACGCCCCCACGGCTGAAAGGGCGAACATGTTTGGTGTGACGGGAATTCCAGACCGCGGCTCTCATATTACGAGTCGAGTGCCTTAACCATTTGGCCATGCCAGGCTACAATGGTTTAATATTACAAAATTCATTGTAAGAAGAGAAGAAAATCCTGGGCTTACATTAAAAGAATTTTAAAACGTTCAGTTATAAACATTCATGATAAAATAACAGTATTATGACTCAAGTATTTTGCATTGTTATTAAAATGATAACGGAATTTTATTGTTTACATTTGCTTTGTTTATGTTATTGGTGGAATATTGTGATCTGTTCCAAATTAGAAATTTTTATGCATGACACATATGCCTATAATGTTTGTTTTTATGGTCTAAAATTGTAACTCTAGTTTAAAAATCTGTTTAAACGTTTAATTCTTTAATTTTGTTAACCCTTTCAACAGATCCTCGAAGCTCAAAGCCATCCACATATAACTAGAGGTACGTACAATGTAATTTCCAAATCAGTCACTATCCTTCTAGGTGTCTTGTTGCTACTATGTCTAACTAAGTTGATGGTTAGAACTTACTCAAACTTCACTAGTCTAGTCAGAGAAGATGCTGACAAAATTTTCCTTCGACGTTTCTGCAATTTCCTGCAGTATTAAAGAGAACAGAATTGATATGTACTGTACTGACCTCACAACAAGCTATGGTTAATCCTGTGATTTGATAAGCCACAGCTAAACTTGGTAATTCTTTATTCCTGCTTTACTATTAGTGATAGTGCATCTGGACCTGGAAAGTACTTTTTCACATTAAGAAACACAGTTTCTACATTTAACATCATGTTATAAATGTAGAAATGAAGTTGTCGGTCGACCCTAAATGATAATTTTCAACTCTTGAGGATGTTCAGAATCGAATCAGCTACAGTTACCACTGCTATCATTATTCACATGTTTCATTGTCAGATTTAATGTAACCATTTCAAAATATTGTGCTACAAACACAGTTTTTATTATAGATAAAATGTTAATGTCCATGCATGGATTCACTAGGCATTTCCTCTATAAAGATTTCCTGAAGAACAGCATGTGACATGCTTACAGAGGCTTTTTGATGAAATATGTTCAGGTAACTTATTCAAGCGATTACATTCTTATGAGATTCATGCCTTTAAGTATTAGGGTGCTTGGGTTTCCCATGGTTTTAAAGCTATGAAACATCTCAACAACTACCAGTTCAATTTAATGAATTTCTCTTAATAAAACTATTCTAAGTCATCAGTACTGAACTGCTCAAGTTTAGCATCATGTTGCAGCAGACAAGATGTCTGAACCGTTTGAGGGAACAATCCCAATCTTTCCTTTACCCTGCTTCACCTTACCACTTTCGTGAAATTGGAGTGCAGAAAGATACCCGCTGCTAGTATTTCTAATGCTGTTTATCTGTGATACACAATTCAATGCTTAAAAGAGACCTTTCTATTTTTTCTGAAATTTACGGACACGCAAATCTTGACAAATTCATTTCCTTTTGTGAGGACAACTGCAAGAGGAAGCAACATCTAAGGACTAAGATTACTAGTGCATTTCACGTCCACTTCAACTATAATATGTGGTCTTAAGCTCTCGTTAGTAAGTCTTGGTGGCATGGAAGTCTTCTTACTATTCCAAGAATCTGCAAAATCGCCATTACATGTTGAATGCTTTATCCGATGATGTCATACTTCTTCCTTGCATAATTCTTCACCACGTGCATCTTTCATTTCTCCTGTTGATCTTTACTAATGAAGGTCAAGTTGAGGATATATCCTCCCTTATTTTGTTTTTCACGTAACAACTTGTAATGAAAGTACTGAAGTATCACATTAATGAAAAGTATTTGTACGTGTGGCAAAGCTTGTTTGTTTTGTTGTTAGGTACAATGCTACACAGTTGGCTATTTGTGTTGTGGCCATCGTTCTTACTGAAATACAATATTTAGCTTCATAAATTTAAGAGTTCTACTAAGGAATTAAAAATAATGCGACTGATAATTAAACTGATCAAGATTTTATTATTAAAATAATGTTTTATACGTAGCTGTCACAGTCTTGGTAAAATAATTTTGATATACATCTAATAAAATCCGCATATTTTTAAATTTTGAAGATCTATATGTGAAATTTGCATGTAAAATAATCAACTAATCTACATAACAAAAACATGCTCTATTCTACAGCAACGTTTGTTGTTATTGTTTTGAACTAAGCACAAAGCTACCCAATGGGCTATTGGTGTTCTGCCCACCACGAGTATCGAAACCCGGTTTTTAGCGTTGTAAGTCCGCAGACATGCCGCTGAGCCACTGGGGAGCCTGCCACAACTGTATATAAAATCAAGTTATTCATGAATAAATCATACTTATGTGTATTATAAAAATTTGCAAAATGTTAAATCGCTGTAACTCAAAATTTAAATAATATTTTATATTATATGAAAATACTTCTTACGTTGATTTTATTGAACTTACAACAACTCCCCCTGGAACAGTTTTGTTTGTTTGAAGTTAAGCACAAAGCTATACAATGGACTATCTATGCTTTACCTAACTCGAATTATAGCGTTGTAAGTTCACAGACATATCGCTGAGCCATTGAGGTGCCTGGTGGAATAACAGTAAGTCTGGCCCATTATAACGCTAAAAATCGAATTTCAATACTTACACTAGGCAAAGCACAGATAACCCACTGTGTTGCTTTGTGCTAAAAACCAGACCAAAAAATCCCTCGCTAGTACAACGGTAAGTCTACGGATTTACAACGATAAAATCAGGGGTTCAATTCCCCTTGGTGGATTCAGTAGATATCCTGATGTGGCTTTGCTATAAGAAAACACACAAACCAACAAACATATTTAAAATAACAAATAATTTGCGTATATCTTATACACCTTGAAAAAATATCTTTTTTCTTCAATTCTATAAAAGGAAACGGTGACCCGTTTGAGAAAAGATAACTTTTAGCATTTTGCATATCACGAAAATAGTGTTTATATAACTTGCATAAATACATATACACACAAACACAAATTTCAACCTAAATTAAAACAAGAGTTTTAAACAATCATTATTATAAAAGTCGTATACTCATACTAAACGCCCCAAATCACATTATTCGAATAGAACAGCAGTACTTCTACGGATTTACAACGCTAAAACCAGGGGTTCGAATCTTCTCGGTGGACACAGTATGCAGCTCGATGTCGCTTTGCTGTAAAGAACATTCACACATCCTCTCAGCACTAAAATTGTATATTTCGGCGAGAAAAATTAAACTTTCTGGTAGTTAGTGTCAAAGAACAATTATATTAACATATTTAATTTACCATATTTAATATATTTTCACGTGCAGTGTGCAGTATAATATTATTATTCAATAAGTTTTCATTTTTTTGCAGTTGATCACCGTAAACAGTCAGATAACTGAATGGACGGTGAGTTATTTTCTTAACATGATATTATACGTTTTAATTATTTTTATTATTTGTATTTTTGAAATGCGTCACCTAGTGATCAGGTGGGGTTATTTTGCGCATTGAGGATTGCGCATTGACCTTGTTTCTTGTCGACATTTTGGGGAGTAGCTATTAAAAAGCTCATTGATTCAGAATATTTTAGAATTCAGTAAACATATAGAGATATATTGTTAATATAAGTTTTAAATATTATTATTCACATGAATGATTGTGTCATTTAATTGCAAATGCTTAGATGGTGGTGGATACGTTTATAATCTGTTGTTACTAATTTAGGGGTAGTTTAGACCAAGATATTGCTGAGTTGGCGCTTCAAGCAAAGAAGGTAGGAATGTTCAGCCAGATAGATTTCACGCTTTTTTTTTATTATTATATCAAGTCAAACTTATTTTATTTAGTCAATGAAAATACAAATGTTTTTGGTATCTGGATCTCTGCTCGGTATCAAGCTGAGCACAATGATAACTGGGCTTAGTGATATAAAATAATTCATTATTAAACAGTATTAGGCGGAAATGGACAGGAGAGAAGTATTAAGCTAGGCCTAAAGTAAAAATGGCTCCCAGTTTTCTGTTCTTTGACTTCGAATAGTGTTCCCCCCATTTTTTCTTAAATTAACCTTGAATTGAAAGGTACGTGTTTGCTAGTTAATCAAAATTAAGTTTTTATATTTTGTTAATCATTTAATCGTAATGATTATTGTAACTAGGGAATTACCGTTTGAGATTTTTTTTATACTTTTCAATATACGTAGACATTGACTTTAAGAGTAGGTGTATAAATATATGTATTTGTGCTATAGATTTATTTAGGACAGAAAGTTCTGTGCTAAGTTAGAATTACATATTGACCTTTGATGTATTGAATTTTTCCTCATTGAATAAGTTTATTTTTTAAAAAATAGGAATTCTTTTTCAAAATAATCCGTGACTCAAATTTATAACGTACATGATTATAGTAAAAGTTCTCTGAATGTGTAATTTAGATTGTTTTGGGCTAATACTAGTATTTTAATAGCAGGACTAAGGAGTTAGGATTTTTGGATATTTAAGGTCATAGGAAGTATTCAAAATCTGCAGCAGTTACACTTGCTTTTTAGTAAGTCATCAGAAAGTAGGTGTTTTATTTGGCAGTTAACCAAGTTTGTTTTCTAAACTGGCTGTGCCTTTCTTTTAATTCTATCTGGGTTGGGGAATATCTTAGAGTATTAAATCAGTCTTAAACATTCCTTATTCAGATTTATGTAACAGTCCGTTGCAAAGACAGTTTCATTTACTCTATTAATATTCAACAAAATGTCTTTACCACAAATAAAGATTAGTGTGTATCTGATTTAGGAGACATTGAAGAAACATTTGAAAACAACTTGTACTACTATTGCAGTGCTGGTGAAGAACTAACAAAAATTGAAAATCCAACACAACATGGCTTGTGGGAATAAGTTGGTCATAAATAAAGCATTGCATTCTTTCTGTTTTAATACAGCATATCATTCTAACTTTGACAAGGACCTATTGAAAGTTGCATTGTTAGTAAGCAGTACATTGTATGATAATGGATGTACAGTTATAAAAGTATGCTGTTCTCTAAGTAACAGAATGTAATGGTTTTATCTGCTTTGTCATCTTGTAGATTATGCGTAAATTTCTTAGTCCAAAAATAACAGTAACTTTTAAATTGGGCATGACCCAATATGAAAATAACTAACATTTTGTACCCATGGTTTTAGTTCATCAGCAGATAAATTTTCATTTGAAAAGGCCGTTGTATTCTAGGGAGTGTTACTTTTATTTCATTTGGATAACATTTGGAAGTCTTAAACGAATATTGAAAGTTTTCCTGTGAAACTTTGTGTGTAATCTCTTTTTATGCATAGCAAAAAGAGGTTAAGGGTGTGAAATAAAACCAGAAATGTTTGTTTCTTGGAATGTCTGCAGATGTTAACAAAGGATTAAATATTTATCTTAAACAGGCTGAGGTTTCAGAGAGTTTCACATTTGATTTAATTTCATTGTTTTATTACTTAGTTTCTAACCTTTACCTCTGAGTTACTTTTGTTAAATATATAACAATAAATAAACAGGAAATATGGTACTAATTTTGGGGTGCATGGTTTAGTGTTTTTTCCCCTCACTGTTTAGATTGTTTGAAAATTAATGTATCATTTAGTTATGCATTGTAGAATACAGAATGTTTGACACTGGAATATAATGTTCCAGAACTGATTTTATTAAACTTTTCAGTTGATCTGTAAATAGATTAAAACGTCTTTGCTTATTGGAGCAATTTTAGTCATAAAAGCCCTTACAGTGAATTCTTCACTTTTAGTGGAAAAACAGTGATGAGGTTTATATAGTGCAAAATTTTTTCTCTATAGGCTATATGTCGTAAGCATTTGTTGTATGGAATTAATACATTTCTTAAGACAGTATGGGAAGATCATGTTAGAATGGGTCAAATGAAGCAATATCAAATTAAAGCAAAAGAGGTTAATTTTGTATCTTGCATGTATGATGTTTAATTCGTTGAACACAAAAGCCTCTTTGAAAGCAGGGAAATTTTTATAAATGAAAAGTCACAGCTTCACTGTAATTTGATTGAAAAATGTTTTCTTTTGAAGTTAGAAAATTTGATAAAATTGTTAAATTTTATTAATGTGAAACCAATTTAATACATTGATAGTAATTTATGGTTTGAATGCAACTACAAAAATTAACCAACATACCTTGACAAACCCATTTCCAGAGAGTTGATAGAAAATGAGGTATTACATTTTTTGATGAGATGGATACTTTTGTGATACTAATTAATCATTATTTTGAATATTTTACTTGGTACTAATCAGTGTTCACACATAATTGTTACCCAGCTCTAAAGACATCTTGTCTTTTTTGTATCGCAGCATTTTATCGGAACAACTAATGAAGGTCAGCTTGAAAAATATCTAAATATTTTTGGATGTAGCTGAAACTATTCACATCAATGTATTCAGTAAAATGTAAGAAGTAATTTATGGTTTTATGGGAAAGTGATTAGATGTAGCTTCTGCAGAGAACAGAAAAACACCACATTTCTGAAATTCTTTTATGGAAGTTTTCTGTGACATTCAAGTTTGAACATACATAATTAAGATGTCTTAATGTGTTACACATAGGCTAATATTTTGTAGAATTGTGATAATTTGCTTAATGTACAAGTGCATGTACATTTAACTTGGGGTTTTTAGTTTGTCCATTGATGGAAGTAATGACATTAGTAGTAAACTATATTCTGTAGTGGCATAATTTAATGATAAGGGAAAAGATAGTAAAAGCTTACTTCCTAATCTCAGTTTAATTAAATTCGACTGAGAATATTTCAGGACTCTTTCGAGAAACAGCAGCCTTAAAATGTACAAGTAACTTGTGAAACAGATTGAACATAAGTGTATTCTGTCAAGCAAAATATTTTGTCTTCACACTGAAAAGTATCTATAATCTCTTAAGGGTGTCCTTCAGAATTTCTATTTTGTCCACTTAATTTTGATAAGTTGTTGGTCAGTTAGCTTTTTAGATCCAAAATTGTTCATTTTGTGACATCTTAATTATCACCATACCTAAAAAGTTTCTGGTTGGTTTATATTGGATTTTGTTCTTGGCTGATAGGTAAATCAGAATATGCTGGAATCATCTGCTTGGGCTGAAGGAGTTAAATATCACAAACAAAGAATAATGAAAACAATGACTTCAGTTCAAAGAAACAATAGATAAATTTAATCAGTATTTCTACTTATTGATTAAAATTAGAAACTCATTAAATGAAATTTAGTAATAAAGTATTTAATTTTATGTATAACATTCAAGATAATGCATTAGTCTTTTAATCAACGTATGCTCTGTGTATGTTGTGTTAAAAGATAGGTAGTTGATTTTTTAGTTCAGAAGGATGCAGCACACATTGAAGGAAATAAAATATTTTTTGAAACATCTTGTTTTGTGATAATTTGTTTAATTTGCTACTTATAACTTAGAAATGCAGAGTACTACTAATTTCATGAACCATTGCACAAGATTTTTGAAGTCTGCCATTGTGTACATATGAAGAAGTTTAGAAATGTAAAGTACTTGTTACATGAATAAAATTACACATACTGTTTCTAAGTTATGGGCTACATATGTAATCTGTTACTAAAATTTATTTATATATATTAGTGTATGCACAATTTATCTACACTTAGTTACACTGAAACTTGTACCTATTAAAGGGTATTTTAATCAGTTAATACTGGGTGGAATTTAAGTTTATCTTTTTATGGTTTTTCATTATCAAAAGGATTTATATTATGGAAACCTTTAAACAGTTGACTCACATTTTGGAAAAGCTTTTACCTTTACAAAACATTTTCATGAGCAAGACTTTGATATAATAAGACTATTTATAAATCTTTAAAGAAACAAAATTCATTGTAACAAAGAATAATTGAAAATGGTAAGACAAAAATTAATAGTTGAAGGCTAAGGAAAAATTATATATAATACACTTGTAAGACCCCTGGTCATGAAAAACTGACCCAAACTTACTGAAAGAAACTCAAAGCCAAACCATTGTGTCAGACTGTAATTCATTAACACAGTCTAAATATGGTTCTTCTGATTGAAAAATTGTAAGTGAAGTCTGTAAAATGCCTAACCAGGGACATAAACATAGACTTCTTTACCTGTGATGTTTGTAGCTGCTACTTTTGGATTTGTTTGAGTAAAGAAGATCATTAATTATAAGTGAAGAAATGATGCTGAAAGAAGAGTAATGAGAAGGACATATGTTCTTTTGACAGAGGTCAAAATTGAATTAGAGTAAAGGAAGGTAAGGAGTATGATATTGGTTCTGGAGAAGATGGAAATGCTGAAACCTCTAAAATCATTACTGTTGCATACAGCTGTATCTTTTTTTACTTCATGGATTTCAAATGTGAAAAATGATTTTGAATAGTATGTAAGTAGTTTATTTCTACTTGTCAGCACCTTCTGAGACAATTTCAGTTTGACTCAGTGCCTAGAGGGTGCAGTATTTCATGACCAGAAGTCATAAGTTACTCAAGCTCTTACATAGAATTATTACAAAACAAAACATTTACTAAATTTGGCTTTTCTCTTTAATGCAAATTTTAAAAGTCGTATCTTGTTCAGCAGCAGATCTTCCAAATCTTTAAATTAAGAAATAATTATTTTTTCCTTTTTTTAATTTTACCTTTACGAATTCCATTATTTAGTCGTGGAATTCTGTTTTTTATTGGCCTGTGTTTTGATTAGTTTCCTACAAATAGTTTACTGCTTTCTGCCTTGCATCTCAATATTACAAATGTTTGAAATACTCAATTAAAAAAAAAAAAAGTATTTAGAGTGCACTGATCATTTTCTGAGGAAAAAATGATGGGAAATGACAGTTGTTTGTCCCCAATAACTAAAAAAAAGTAGATAGTGAGTAGAAGTTTACTTTGAATATTCATGAAGGTTCAAAGATGTTGTAGTCAAAGGGTATAAATTATGTACATTTTACAATTTGTGGTTTCTTCATTGTTCAAAAAGTTAAACATGAAAAAGCAGTTTAACACAACACCAAAATTGTTAGCAATGCAAATTTGTAAATTGGTTTCTTTTTTTCACAAAGTCTAATACCAAATCAGAAAAATGATCTGATTATATCATGTTTATTCTTTTATTATGGAGCACAATCTTTCTTTTAGTTTTGGACAATGCTTACAAAATGGATTAGATGAATGTTTTTGGATTTGGAAATTGCTAGAAGATGCAGATGCTCAAGAACCAAAACTTCTTGAAAGAAGTTAAAGAATAGTTAAAAAATTAGCAATCAGTGGAACAGAGTGAACTACAAGTAATGTTAGCATTTCAATTTGTCCACTGATAGCAGTAATGGCACTGACAGTAAGTAATCTGTACCCTATTGTAATTGCATACTTCAGTGATGACAAGGAAAAGGTAGTAAGTGCATTAATTTCCAATCTCAATTTAATTGGAAAATCAACTGATGAGAATATTGCAAGACCCTTTCAAGAAGTAGCCTTAAAATGGGAAAATTGTTGATAACACAAACTTGATAGGGAGAAAAAAGTTGTAGATTATTTTTTGAAACTTCATTTTGATTTGGTGATTAGTAGATTCCCATGTTACCTCCTTTATTTGGCAGAATAAAAAGGAGTAAATGAGTCCATGTTAATGTATGAAACTGTTTGGGTAAAAGTGCAAATCGGAAAGATGAACTTGGAGAATTCCAAAATCTGTGTGATGTGGATACCCAAAATTATTCTGAAGCATGTGTGCACATGCTGGCTTTCTCTTCAAAAATGCTTGCAGTGGTTAATTGTGCATTGGAAACCTTTGAAGCAATACTTTGCAACCAAACATGATGAAAAATATTCATGTAAAGGCTGTCTATTCTATGTTAATAATCAGTGGAGAAAGGGGTGATTGTTTAGGTAGGAAAAAACTTCAAAAATTATTTGTCAGCATGTTTTTTGGGCAGAGATCTGGATTTGCTCTGAATGATTCCTCAGAAAGTGGCAGACAAAATTGCAAAGGGAAGTATGAAGGCATGGAACACACTTGATACCATACCACCAGGAAACTTATGTGCAAGACAAATTGCTTCAAGGAGATGTATGTGAATTATTACTGAACACATGTATTCAAATCTTTATGTATAATTTAAAATTAGTCTTGCAGAGAATCATGTTTGTTTTATTTAAGGGTTTGTCAAGCAGATTTGTAACACCAAGTGCAATATTGGATTTGAATTTCAAAGACAGAAAACTTCAGATAAAACAAAGATCTTGAATATAAAGTTAAGTCTTTCATTGTAAAGCTTGACAAAGGAACCCAGCTTTATCTCTATAAATAGGCAAGAAATTACCATAAAACCCCATTAAAATGTGAAGGTCATTTTCCAATTCAGGAGATACAGCTTTGAAGCATGCAAAAGTAGCAGTTGTCAAAAAAAGTTCCAACAGTATAATGTTGGAAAATTCAAACCTTTCTTTACAGAGGATGCACCTTGGGTCAGTACAATGAATTGCCTTCACTAGCAATTTCTTATCTACCAGGCTGATGTAATATAATATTTCTCAATGAGTTAGCAGATGAGTGTTTATATAGTATTGGAAAAGTGAAAGATGAGTCATGTAACTTTGAATATGAAAACTCCACCAGAGTAAGGAATTCTATGCTTGTAATACCATACAGCAGTGCTGGATGTGAGGCAGTTTCCTTGCTTGTCTGTTAAAATGGGACAGATTAAAGAAGCAGTATAAAACTACACTTTATAATAAAGGTGATAAACAAGATTATTTAGATTACATAAAAACCTTGCATCTGTTGATAATTTACAAATATCCTAAAAAAATTGTTACTTGCAGGATCTTAATCTTTAAATGGATGCCATTATTATTTGATGATGCTACCTACAACATTTCTGCTACAAGTTAATCATTAGTACACTCTAATATTTATGTATTAAATAAAATACAATTAGTAGCAATACCTTGTTAGTTTAGAGTGTTTGCTATTTTTTCCTTATGCTACTGGGATTTACAATTATTTTTTTTAAATGTAAGGTTGATAGATGTGCAGTGGTGTTAAATATTATGAAACATTAACATTCCCTAAAGTACAAGCAATCTTGGACAACATTTAAATGGCAGACATACTATCAACTAAAATCCATGTTTTCAGTTTCTTGTAAAGATTTTATAAAACTGATAGCTTTTTCTAATTTAAAAGGAAATTGTGTGGTTATTCTAAAAAGAAAAAGATGTCACTATGTAAGTCATATTTATTGTGAGAAGCAAGTATTAGTTCTGTAGGGTTTCCACTTTTTGTGGATGGGTCAGTTGGCCCAAGCAGCGCTGTTGAGTCTTGAATTGACGTATCTGCATTTCACAGTAGCAAGTATAATTTAATATATTTTTGTATATAATGGTATTACCTTTACAACACTGCAGATATCTATGTATGCATTAATTAATGACATAGAAAAGTTTCTTGTTTGAACATTTGTTCTCAGTAACTTTTGTATGTTTTTGTGTCAGTCACGAAAGTTTCCAAACACAAGACCATGTTTAAAATTGTTACGAGCATTTTGCTGCTACCTACAATCACATAATCATCAAACTGTGAGGGTGGTTTTATTTTGCCTTGGTATACCATTGTAGCTAAATTTGTTGATGAGATACCATGAGCTTTTTGAAAAGTACATTTGCTGTAAAGTTTCTCTCACTATGTGTTCAACCCATCTTCAAACTTCATTATAGCTTTATCTGTGAAGCAGAGGCCCATCTGGGATTGTGGGGCATTTATATCTCGTACAAGCTGGATGGCATGGTTGTTGAACCTACTCAGTAAACAACAATAGCTGCCAGTTGTTATGATTGGTAGTAAAGTTAATTCAAATAAATAGTTTATAAAAATATGTATTTCTTATATATATGATTAATTCTTATTGAAGTTTGATTTATAAATTATTTAAATAATTGTCATTCATATGTTTAGTTGTTTTTCGTAAAATTGATGTAAATAGTGCACAGATTGTTATATCTGAATTAACTGAAGGCTTCATTGACACTGGATATGGCAGATACTCCTTTTATGTTCTTTAGAGAATGTATTTTTATCCATTTTTCCTAATCATGTTATTTAATTTTTTCCATTTGATGGGTGTACAATACAATTTTTATTCAATGTTTATTTACAATTTATTTTCTTTGACTGTTAATTTTCTTGAATTTTGAAATTTTATTCTTGAAGGAATTTTTTTTTCTTCAGTTGTTGGTAATTAAGAATCTTTTTCTTTAAAAACTTTGTGGTAGCAATGTTCACTTTTGTGAATCATAAATTTGTGATTATGGAAATTGACAATGATGAGAATGTGTTTATTCTTAAAACTACTTAAGGTGGAGCATTTGCTTCCATTACAATTATTCTTTACAGAGACTAATTATGAGTGTGTATTTTATATGTAACATTCTAGGAATCTTGTTTACTTGTGTTCCATGCCTGATGCAAAGTGTGATCTTTCATGTTGTCTTACCCAGATAGATATATTATTAGAAACTGATATAGTGTGTAAAACTGTAACTGACATAAAATAGGCAAGTTAAAACATTTTCTCAATCATAGTATTGGTTTTCTTTAATGTGGAAACTATTACAGTCCACACCCATTAGAATGCTTAAGGATCCCCAAAGATTCATAACCTCAAGTTGAAAAACCATAGGAAAATTAATATTAAATGAAAATGTATAGTGTAGGAACTAAAGTGATTTAGTTTTGCCATCAGTAATACTAGAATGGAAAATAGTAGCATTCTCTACTCCATATTTAAAATAAAACTATATAGGAAAACAACAAAACCCAAATGACCCCTAGTTGTAATTTCCAATTCAAAGTAGCTGCTGGCCCCACTTCCATCTACTTTTTTTCCAGGCTTCCATTTTGCTACTGTTTTATGCTTTACAATTTCTGTGGTTTACATGCTCTTTCATTGTGGCTAACCAGTTGATTGGTCCACATTTTCATTGAATGGTATGCTGACCTGAAATAAAAATTATCATACGAGATTTCAAGTCTTTCAAAAGTTTTGAATGTGTCTTTGGACAAATTTGTCTCCAATCTTGTGATGAGGTTTAAGAATTTTGTTAAAAGTATGATCCTTTCATAATATTTACTTTTATTGGACAACCAGGTGTATATATTCTCACATTCTGCTCTAATAAACTGGATTGTGAAGTTTTTATTATTGATCAATAAAGAACTAAATGCCCATGGTTTCTGCCAGAACAGATGCATCTTATCTGATTAAGTTTTTGTTGCTATGACCAGTCTTGGTTCTTCCTTATGTATCCATTATATGACTTTGGGATGTGTATTGACCAAACCTGGCTCATCTCTCAAACTTGTGTTGCTAGTAATTTTGTTTACCTTAATGATATCTTCCTGGGCCCACTCAATATTCTTGATGCATTCCAGTCAAAATAACTTTCCTGCATCTTTCTTGGTCTCTCTAACCAATGACTAATTTTGTTCTCTGTAATATTGTTTTATTTGCCTTTTCTCGTAGTTGATAAGGTTTAAGTGTGGTTTAGAATTTTCTCAAGGAGTGTTTGGTGTACTCTAATCCTTCACGTTATAATAATGCTTCTAAAAACCAAGTCAAAAATGTGCAGGATGCTACTATTCTAATGCCTGCTGTATGTAATATTTGTAATTTTGTCAGTCACTGATAATCACTAGTTCATACCATACTCTCTTCTGGTCATGACTTGATTTTAATTTTTATGGATTAGACGTGGTCATCCATATTGGATTGAGAATAATAATTTTACTGTTATGATTATATCTGATGTAAATTAACATTTTTGCTTTTCTATTGGATATTACTGATATTTCTGTCTTGTGCTATCATATCTACTGATTTAGATAGGAATTTCAGTTAAATGTTAATAGATTTGCATTAATCTTTGAAGTTAACATTTCAGAAGAATAATAAACCTCATAGTTACTTTAACATTGCATTATGAAAGTGGGATGTCATATTTTAAATAGAAAGTAAAACTTGGGTAACAAGTTTGGTGTCAAATACAGACTGGACATTACTCTAGGTTCTAGAAGAACAGACCATCACTGCTTGCAAAAAGCTCTTTTTTCTCAAGTGTGATAGTGATTGGGAAGTTATTTGATGTAAATTCTACAAAGCATTGATAAAACGAGAACAGAGCTAGCAATGGGTGTTGCTGAGCAGTTTCCATCCTTTTGGTTGACAGTTCAAAATTGTGAATTATGACATAACCTTAGGTTTGCCATAAAGTAAATAGTTAAGAATCTTATCTGTGAATAGTGGAGTATAGTTCAGAATGTCATATTACTGATAGTATATTTGTGGCTTTAACTATTGGTAGTGTACTAGCTCCATCCTAGTTATATCTGCACATTATTATCTCATAATTCTTTATGGTTGAGAGAGAATCCCTCCCCCTATTCTTTCTCTGGGTTGCTGTCAAAACCAAATATTTTGATTCTAAGCAAATAATGAAGAGTGAAATCTGATTAAGTTTTACCCTACATATGTTTTCTGTTTTACATCCCAGTGTAGATGTTCAAGGAGTGGAAGTTATTTGTAGGGCTTGAAGAGTGATTTACTTTAGGTGAATGGGCTTGTATTCATCATTAGTGTTTTGTGTTCCATTTCTTTAACAAATTACCTTAAGTAAATTTTGGTAATGTGAGTAGAAACTGCTTTGAGATATGAAGAACTTCCATTCAGTGGTAAATAGTTTTAGCAGACAGCTAGAATAACAAGAATAGTGGGAGCAATAAAAAAAAAAAAAAATCTAACACAGCTGTCTGTGTTAATCATTTGAACAAGTTTGTCATTGTCAGGTACATGTAGTTCACATAGAGGAATACAGTATGGAATAAGGTTATATGATTGGAGATAACTTGTCAGCTTAGTCAAGGTGTCTTGGTACCTTGGGTAGAGTTACAAATTCTTTAAAATTTTGAAGGACATTTTCTTTTTGTAAGGGGTCATCTATAAAGGATGCCACATGATTAAGAACCATTTTGTCTCTTTCTCCCCATCACACTTAAAGTTTTTATTGTTAATATTAAGGGAGAAACAAAAATTGTACTGGGGAATGTAAATTAGAGAATTGGGGCTATTATGATTAAGGTTGAGTGCAGTATTACAAGATTCTTTTATAGGATCTTTGAAAAGTAACACATCAAAGTTAACCATTAAGGATTCAGATTTTAATGTTCTTCTGAACATAAAATGTCTTCAGAAAAAAGGAATTACAGAAGTTTTGTAAGGTATGAAAGCCTAGGCTATCTGCTTATATTGTAGTTAAATGAGTCAGATGTGGCTAATATATGTCACGTGAGGCAGTTCTCTGTGTGCGACTTGGAAATGTCATAGAGTTTTGGTGTTTGAATCTATTTACCTAAGGTAGTATAATTACTGAAGATTTTAATTTTATTTTGCATTTGTTATAGGGTTCTTTGTTCATTTTGTGTGTGTGTGTGTGTGTGTGTGTACTTGGTGGATTGTTTGGGGTGTGTTTAAATTTCTTTATCTGGAAGGATGTCATTAATTTTGTCAATATTACATGTTCATGTTTACAGTAATGCTACTTTTACAAGCAATGAAAATTATCTTAAGTGCTTGTTTTTCATATTACGGGTGCATTTTATCTCATTGGTTGTGAGATAGGTCTTCAGTTTATGGGTTTGGTTGACTGTTAATGGGTTTGGTAAGTAATTGTTTCAAATACAGTTTTTGGAAACTTCAGGAAACCACATTTTGTTATAATTACCCTTCATAAAAGTCCTGTGGCCAGGGTTCTAAATTTCTTGTAGTTGAATGCTGTATAAGGTGGAGGATACCTTTTCTTTTATGTAGTGTATCACTAGTTTTCTGGATAAATCTTTAGTCTTGTAACTCTAGGTGGAAAACTGTCTAGTGGTTGACAGCAAAATAAGGCCTTTGAGATATTGTAGTTCAGTGTCATTTAGTAATCAATCTGGTTTGTTGATAAGGTTAGGTTGTCTCATGTTTCAAATTGTAGTTTCCTCAGTAGGTTAAGTTCTCTGCTGTATTTTGATTTAACTTGATTTAACACTCAATTTTTCTGGTTGATGCTGTTATAGTAACACTTCTGTTACAAAGTGTAGAGATAATTGCAATTTGATAGATTTACAGAAGTGGACAAGTTAAGGAGCACACTAGAAAGATAACTTGCACAGCCTTGAGTAATTGCTGTGATTAATTCGAATTTGATTAGAAGAACAGCAGAATTTGAAAGTGGCTTGAATGGATAGTGAAAGAAACTATAACAAACATGCAGTGTTTTGACAAGCTTAAGTCATCCAGGTACAAGTAGTTTATACAGATAGGAATACACATACAGTATGGAATGAAGAGGTCATATGCCTGGGGTTTGCTAATAACTTGGTGAAGGGTGATGTAACTTGATACAAGAAAATTGAGAAATTCCTACAAGTATCCACAAAATATATGCAATATTCAGTTTTGAAATAATTTTACCATTGTATTTTAATACCTGCTTTTGAGGTCCAAATTTTTTATTATATATGGTAATTTTATGTAAACTCTTGATAAAAGTATTTGTGATTAATGGGCAAACCCAGTTTTACCAACACTATTCTTCAATTTTACATCAGTAATGTGTAAAACAAACTTTGATCATTGTTTTATGCCTGTTTATTTGTTTTCCTGTTGAAACTAAGTGGGTATGAGTGGACAAGTTGTATGCTGGTTAAAATAACTTATGAAAAAAAAAATTGTAGACTTGCAGTTGGTTCAACTATTTAGAGATTATCATCACATGATGTGCAAGAAGGCAGTATATACTTGACAATTAGATTTATGGATATGATGCTTGAGTTATGGTAATTACTTGTCAGGTCATAAAAGATTGTTTTCCCCACCACCACCACCAGGTGAATTAAATGTTTTCATAACATTAGCTCTAATGTTCTTTTCAGTTAAATGTACACATCAGAGTTTAAAGTCCCATTTATTTGTGTAATAATATGACCAAGGTATTATTAGATTGTTGTCATAATTTAGGTTGACTAATTTCCAACAAGCCATGTTACGTGATCAAGGGTGTTAACTATACGAATTCTTTGGTCATCCCATGTTGAAAGTAGAACCCTTTAGCAGGGACTGGGTTATCTAGAGGTTTAGCACACTGAGTTATGAATAATATTCATAATTGGCATTTCATTATCATAAATATGTTCCATACTTTAAGATGATAGAAATGTAACATTTAATTGTACAGTCCCACTTTTGATTGAATTTATCTTACAAGTTCACTAGCTGTTTTCCTTTTTGTCTTATTGGTTGAAAAGTAAGGACAACAGGTGCATATAGCCTCTGTGTGGCATTATATGAATTTATGAAATGAACACAAACATCTTGGTAGTCTATAATTTAGATAATTTTACAATTATGAATACATAAAGTTACCTCAACTACCTTTACAAGTCACTGAGCAGAGAGGAAACTCTTTTGCAGAATCTTATAAAACCAATTATACATTGGTTTAATACTGAACACAAAAGAAAGTGAAATGGTTCAGATTTTTTAACCTTTTTTGTAATTGAAGTTAAATATGTTTATTGTGGTTTTGAAGTTGTCTGATAATTCCTTTTTAGAATGTCTTTTTACATTCGCATTAGGTTATTTATTAAGTAGCTTTTGAGACATGATAAAATACCTTATATTAAGGTTATATTTAGTAGAATTGTATATTTTTGGTCTTTTTTATTGTGAGTGTAATAATTCATAATGTCTTACGACTATTTCCTGAAAATTGGGATTTATGAATTATTGTAATATTTTGCAAAAATGTGATAATTCAAATTTTTGCTTTTTTTTTCTTGTAAGTAATTAATTTTCTTTTTCTTTTAGACATGCTATATATCTAACTTGACTGAAGAGATAAAACAACAAATACATCATGGTAAGTTGCAGTTCCAATATTTATTGGCTTAAAAATTGTTTGCTTACACTTCATTAGACATAACAGTATAAATTATTTTCTGATTGATGCGACATGTCTTCCTAATTCAGCTTGTTTTATATTTGGTATTTTTACATATTGTAATGGTATATTTAATTAAATGTTAACTTCTATGAAGAAAATGAAGCAAAAGGTATCTAAAGAAAAACAGTGGAACTACTCAGAGTATTTCTTCATGTTGTGTTTGGTCTAGGCATGGTAGTTGGTGGTTAGACATGTACATGATCTGTTTATAGCAAAAACATTAGAAATAGTGTTAGTGTATTAAACATATTGAAATGAGTTTAACAAATTGTTATGGATGTGTTGGTAATTTTCTATATCTGCTTTTTTTTTTTTGTCCATAATAACCATGTGTTATTACCTACTTGCATAACATTAAATTCACAGTTAAATTTTAACAGTATTTCTAGAATAATGTATAAATATCATTATATTCTCACTAAACTGATAGCTTGGAGATTTCACACGAGATACATATAGTATGATTTTATAATCAATTCAGAATTACTATTTAGTACTTTCAAAGAACAAAAATATTTTCTGTCATTTGCAGGATGTCTTCAGATAATGTTTCTTGGCACGCAAGTCCTTTTTTTACAAATTTGCTCCCAACCTTCATTTTTACAATAACAGCAAATTGCAGTTAGTTACTAGCTAGTTAGTGATGCTGTATCATTCAGTTGTGTTGTAACATGTTAAGGTACAAAATACTATCTTGATCATAGCAAAGTGTGTTGTGACCACCAAACTCTACCAACTTGTTTACTTTGTTTTACAGTGAACTGGTGTGCAAAGTACACTGTCAGTTTTTATTCCCTTGTCTCACTGTGTCAGTATTCCCGTTAGTTTTAATACGAGTATTGAAAATTTCATGAAATTATTAACTGGCAGAATTGTTTAATTTTTGACTGGGAAAACAAATCAATGTGGAAATATTGGGTGTAACCTTGTCAACTATCTGATTGTATGATTCGATCTAGTTGTTTTTAAGGAGTCATATTTAGTGAGCTGTGGTATGAGAGGATATTTGTATAAATGATCTGTGTGTTTGTGAGAGTAATGGATTTTTATTTATGATTTCATCTTTAAATTTAGAAACTTATAATTGTACCATTTCAAGATATTTGATATACTTGTTTCTTTATTACAAATCAAGTAATCCCATAATTCACACAGAAATTTGGAAAGAAGGCTCAGATACATTACATAGTGATGGTATAACAGATTTCCATTTCTTTTTGGCATTTGAGGGTACTTGATTTAGGCAGAAATTGCAGGATTGTTTTATTTTTATGTTCCATGTTGATTTTCGTTTTCCTAGGTAAACAAATAAACACTGTAGCTCCTTGAGTAAGACACAAAACATTTTATTAGACTAGTATGGCAGTTTCTTGAACCTTAGTTTGAAGAAGCTGCTTTCTGTTCCCAGTGTTTAGTCTCCAGATCACATTCAAAACCTTTTTTTTCATTTCTGCAACACAGATTTTGTCTGACACTGGTCATAGTGTCATTGGACCAATCTGTGAAAGGCACCCGTGCCTTATAAAGTGGACATTAAGTAGTGGTCTTTGACAAAATTTTATATTGTAAATCTTTTCTATGCTGTAATACTGTCATCTTACCTGTTTGTAAATCTGTAGAGACATCGTCAGTGTATAATAAAAAAAATATGAAATTAAGCTGTTAATACCACCTATTCCTCTTAACCAACTACATTATTGATTAGAAAGTTCCATATTATGTACGTTAGTACTGGTATCTGTTAAGCATGGTGCATGCTTTCTTATTGCAGTATTTTGTGACCTATGGAGCAGTAATTTTTACATACACAAAGCAGTTAATCATTATGGAGAACCATTAGCTGTTTCATTTAAATATGCATGTGTTAGCTCAACCTTGCATTTTAATTGGGCTTTCTTTAGCTAAGCTGATAAGTTTTTTTACACTTCTTTTAAAAATACATGTAATAAAAGGAAAGGATTTGTAATAATTCTTGGACTCAATGGTATCCCCTAACCCTCATTGAATGTTTGAGATGTGGGTGCTCAAATGATTTGTCATTTACAAATAATGCATTTTTAAATACACAGCATAGATCATTTGAATATAATTATATTTATTTGCCATTTGTTATATGTTTTATAAAGATTCATTTGCGTATTCTTAATATTTATATTGATGACTAACCTAAATCACCTGAGTGAGCTGAACCTCACGGACATTATTGTGTTCATATTAAAAAATTTTAGAACCTTGTAAGGTATTGGGTTTATGGTAAAAAAAAATACTATTAAGAACAAGAATTCCCAGCTGATGAAAAATTGCATTATAATTTATAAGGAGTTGTGTGAGAAAAAGATATTCAACCAGCTCTAATGATTGTCAGGTTCAGTTTTTTAGTTTTGCTTAAGCTTACTCATGACTATAAGTTATTACTATTTAGTCACTAATATAGGATGTCTCAAAACCAGAATAATTCATCTGGCTTTCTTGTCCAATTACTACTTTACTCTAAATTATGAACATCACATATAGGAGAGACCATTTTTTCTGTTATAAACATGTCTACCGGTGTTAGAAAACTGATTGTCAATTGATCGTAGAAGTCGGATGAAGACAGACTTCTTTGGTAGGTTTGACAAATTGATGTGTCCACAAATCTTTTGAATAGTTTTTGTATCTCATTGACTAGAAAATGGAGCAGTTTATTTATGAAGGTAAATTCTGAAGTTAAAAAACTGAAGGTTGAATATTTCATGACAGAGAAATTTGAAGATTGAGAATGTTTAATTTCTTTTTTGAAACTGAATACTTAAGTACAAGAAGATGAGGTAAAAAAATTGAATTATTAACAATGTATTAATCTTGAGTTTATTGGCATATATTAATAATAATAATAATAAAGTTAATTAAATTTTGAATGTAACACTAAAATATTATTGCATGCACTTCATCTCGGTTGTAACCAAAGTAATATTTCAAGCTAATTTGAAATGAACATAATACCTTGGTTATCTTGAAGCAGTATTGTAGACACTTTTCCACTGTGTGCTTAAACTCTTTTCTATATGTGCTCTGAAAGAGTTAAAAGTGCAGTGTAAGATTTCAGTAACAGTTGCTGTTTCATTTTAGTGAAGGAATGTAACATTTCTTCTAATTATGGCTAGTACTTGTATTAGTTTTGTAATCCTCAATGTTCTTTGTACAGCTGTTACATCCTGTCTGAACCACTGACCACCTTCCAAGTGTTGTTGAATACCTGCATAGGAAATTTAAGTAAAAATAATGCTAATGTTATCAATAGTTTGAATTTAAAATATTTTAGAATGAAAATTTTGTTATTGTGTAACATTAATATGAAAAAACTTCTTGCTTACCTGTGCAACTTGGAGTTGTCTCATGTGTGAATGGTGCACTTAATGAGATAATTTCTTTCTAACTATACTAAAGCATAAAGTTTCTGTCCTATTTCTATTTTTTATAATAAACTATTTCCCACTGAGAATATGATTATACAGGTTTTTATTCACTTGCAAATTTTATCCCCACCCATTTTATGCAGTGTAAAGTGAGCAGTAATTGTTGTTGTAAAAAGATAAAATAAAATAAGATTGACAAAGGAATCTCGTGAAAACTTTTAAAAGCCTGAGACCTGTAGTTTCATTTCACAAGTCTTTTTTCTGAAAGTATTTTCTTGTGAAATACATGTTTTAATGTTGGGGAAACTTTCCTCTATTAAAACATATCAAATTAATTCCTCACTTACTGAATATTATTGTTGAGTCATTGAAATATTTTGCCACCTACATTACCTAACTAGGTTTACTTGATGACTTGCCATAAAAGAATATTTCTGTAGCTTTCAAGTGCATATAATTTAACACATGTTCAGTGATGAGATGAATGTGTAAAGAAACTATATTAAAATCCTTGATCTTTAAATTGATTGCCAGTCTTCTAAGCTTCCTGTCAGATACTTTAATTCACTTTTGGTATTCCTGCTAGATGCTCTTGAGAAGCCATAAATTACACTTTAAATGTACTTAACATTCACCTGAGTAGTTTATAATCTGTATAATCATATTTTAAGTGTTTGTAGCTATTCCCAAATGTGTGCTTTGTTAGTAATTCATGTCATGTTCTATGATGCTGTGAGAGGTTATAGTGGAGGGCTGTAGTAATAAAATTGAGAGTGGAAGAAATCTACACAAGAAGCAATACATGTATAATTAATTTTCAAGGGGTCTTAGTTCCATACCAGGCACAAATGTTTTGAAATGGGAAGAAAGCAAAAAATGTTTTTCTTGGAAACATTTTTGTTCTGTAAATAACACCAAAATCATATAACAAAACATCAATTCTTAAATATCTTTGATATTTGAAAGGCATGGTGTTAAACATCTGAAAGGTGCCCTGGGGTAGAGATAGGGTTAATGGCATGTAGCATTAGTAGACTGCAGTCACGATGTTAATTTCAAGGATTAGGATTTAAAATGTTCAGATAGGGTCTTAAGCTATTTTCATGTGCAAAGAAGGTATCGTGTATCATTAATTATTCTATTATGTAATTTTACAACTATTTAAGAAACTGCAATAAAGTATATTTTCATGTTAGAAATAGTAGAATCATCCTTCTAGTTAAGATAAAATTATAGTTAGAATTTTGGACTAATTATTTTATCCTAGAAAGTGCCAAGAGATCTTTATTTTGCTTAGTGCTAAAGGAAAATTATGATAATTGGTGTAACACAATAATTGGGGGGATTTGAGTTAGTTGCCAAGCTCTGACTATTAAAAAAATGTTCTGATGTTGTTATTGTTTAATAGGTGTCCTGACCAATTATAGTAAAGTTGAAATCTAGTCGATTTATTATGAGGGCTCATTCTAGCTAGTTTAACTATAGTTAATTCAAGCTTGTATTCTTTTCTTTGCTATATTCAGTTATGAAATATTTATTGGAAAAGATATTAGAATTGAGTTGTACCTTAGTCAACCAATTGAATAGTCAGCACAGATTTTAAAAAGTTGTGAAATATTTTATGTATTTTGAAATACATACAAAAATTAGAAATGGAGAACTCTTTGACAGATATTTAGATTGTGACTTTTTATTTACTTACATGGGATTTTTATTAGTGAGATGCAAGTTAGAAATTTTATTGGAAATGTGTATTTGAGAATAAATATAATTACAATTGATTTTTTATTTTATATGAGTACATGTAATTTAAGTTCTTTTACTGTTTTGTGAAGTATCTTAAAATATATGATTAACTTTGATATGGTTAGAGTTAGCAACATCCATGGTTAGTTTAGGATTGAAAGAGCAACAAACTATTTAATCTTTCTCTCAAAACAGTCATTTTCATATTTTAAAAAAGATAATCTTGACTGACATTTCTTTTAAACAATCATTTCATGAAAATGTAAAATTTAGTTTTAAACTATTTTATAGTTAGCACTAAGAGATTTCATTGTAGTAATACACTAAAAAAGGTTCAATATAAGTGTTATAGCTACTTTGGTATATGCCTTAGTGAAGTTACAACCCTTTCAAAAACATTATGGAGAACCATTTTAGTCATGTGATCACAAGCAATAGAGTGAGTGTACAGTCACCTCCACATGTTTTCGAACACTGCAAATCAAGTAAACACAATATAACCATAGAAAACACCCAAATACTAAATAAACAAACATAAACAAATGCAAAATTTAAAGAAGCATTACTTATACAACAACTCAAGCCAAAATAAAAAAATAAAGGAACACCTTTATACTTATTAATAAATATAATCAAACATCGAAGCTGACTCTGTACATTCCTACACTCAATTACACAAACCCCTTCAAACACGTGGTCAGCTATTGGTCAGTTACCACTTTCTTTGTGAACCTGACAATGACCGAAGAAGATCAAAACATTGTTTGCTCCTGCCTAGACTTTTTCAACCCATACCAGCCATTTTTATATTTATATTTTACTCTGCAAGAGGGTTTTCTCGTCATCACAGATTATGAGTGTACAGATTGCCTTACTCTGAGATATGCTTGCAACACAGTTGTCCAAGTTTGTCAAAGGAATACTCCCACAACTTTATTGCAATAGGGCAAAGTATTGTCATTAATTAAACATATCTTAAAGCAAGATATATTCATATGGCAGGTCACATTGTTTTGCCTCTATAATTGTGCTGTCATATTTCCTCAACTACATAGAACTGTTCAACTTAATGGTGATTTCTGTCTGCACTTTCATGGTTCTACCTATAGTTACGTTGTGCAGGTGTATATCTGCAGGATGCCATATGTGTAAATTGTATATTATTGGCCAGGTGCATTGAGACTCAACTGGAACAAGAGAGTGAATGTTAAACTAATTTTGGGTAACTTTTTAATCTCTAGGTTTAAGCTAGATGAAGTTCTTTATGGTACAACTGATTTTTCTAATTATGAGTGATACACAAACATTTAAAAAAAATGTGGCTCTGCTGCTACATGAAGGTAATTGATGGACTGTTGTAGTCACAAGATGATGTAACTGTTTGTATCTGGTGTCTAAACAGTGTCAACTTATCTGACATTCCATGTGTGACGTACAATTGTGCCATATGTTTTTGCATGTTTTTTAATTCTACATATGTAAAATTGACAATGAACCACTTATCTTCTCAGGTTACTTTTTTGCATATGTGAAGTGGTGTCACTAAGATTTGTATACTTGGGTATCCTGTGACCATTTTGCAAATAATCGGTTTAAAATATTTTTGTACTATTTTTGAAGTGCTACTAAGCTGTTTATTTTACATTTTTAAATCATATGAAGAGCCTGAAAGCAGAATTTCATTAAGGTAGTAAACTCGTCTGCAATACACGTGTACAGCTATTTTTAAGACGTTTGTTAGCAGAAATGATACTTGTTGTGCACTGTTATTTAACAATTAATACAGCTTTCAACATATTGCATTGCCTTGTAATTTGTGTACTAAATTTGTTTGCATTTGAATTAGTTTTAAGTTTGGCTCTTACTGGTGACTGTGAATCTGTCCAAAGAATTTTTTTATTTTAATTTGATATCAGGATGTGGTATTTATAAAGATTTTTATAAGGATCCATCCCACATAAAACATACAGAATATTCATATACTACTGTCATTTAGAGTGAATATAATCAGTCCAGTATTATTGGTCACTCAGTTTTGTTGGGAATGGTATATTCTGCATTTTTATTTGTGTAGTTAAGGGTTTTAATGTTTACTATTTAAGCTTTTAGAGCTTGGCCTGTAGAATATCCCATGCATGAACAGAAATATTTTTTCAAAATGTTATTATCAATATTTAAGTTTTTTTAAGTTTCATATGCTTAGTTGCATCTGACAAACATTTTACTGGATTTCTGCTATAGATGAAAACAGTGTGATAGTTTCATTAATTTAATACATTTATTGCTCTGTGTGTGTGTGTGTGTGTGTGAGAGAGAGAGAGAGAGAGACTTGGGTTTTGGGAGTTAGAGAGATGTGTATATAGTTTGGGTCTGACATTTAAATGTGTGTCAGATTTGTATGTGATAGACTTCTGTAGTTCAAGCACTTCTGTGGTTACCTACAAGTTACCCTGGATGCTGTTAAGACAATTTCTCTTACTGTAAATGGTTTGTGTGCTGAAAAGCAATTTGGCATTCCTTTATTATATTCAGGAACCACTAAAAGATGCGTAACAGAAGTTTAATGATTGAAGCAATTGGTATATAAAAATAGAAATTAATTCCCAGCAGTTCTGTATGGTCAGGCACAAAGTTGTACCAATGTCAATCTGTTTATAATCAAAATACTTCTAACAGGCAGAAATACATAGGTTTTACTAGTTACAAGTTTTATGTAAGCATTAAACATTAACAAAACTATCTCATGTATGCTCTTTTAATGGATCTCTACTTAAAATGAGCTGACAACAAACAGTATTCAGATGGTGAATGTAATTTCATTCATGTAGAACAGTTGATTGAGGCTTACTCTCAAAGCATATAAAATAATGAATACACCTGTAACCTAATTAAATGTGCATAAATCCATAACATTTGTTAGTGTTCCTCTGAGATGAACATGTGCATAATAACTATCTTGTAATTAATTTTTCCACTGATTTTTTTAACAATTTGTAAAAGGTTTTTTTTTTATCAGCTCAAATATAGGAGAAGCATATAAACAACAATGTATGTACTGAATATTAAGTTTTATTTTATTCAAACAATGCCTAATAATGAATTTTCTTATTTGTTGAAAAGAAACCAATTATTATATAAATTGATCTTCACTTTACAATATTTCTGCCAAACTAGAGAAAGGGCAATAGTCTGCAATACTTTGGCCATTTGAAACTGTGGTTTTTAAAAATTGTTAAGGTTAATTTCTTTGAGAAATTAAGTTTATAACTTTATGCTTGCCATCCTCTTATATTTTTTTGGAGCAAAATTAAAAACAAAATCATTGTTACAAATTATAACATTTTTAAAACTTTTTTACGAAGATGAGTACATTTTCAAAAGTAGGTATGAAAATGAAGAAACCTTTACCAGATGACTTTAAATTAACATGTAAACATATCCAAAGAAAGAAGCTGTTATTATTTTGTTTTCCTACCTGTTGGATATAGGTATCCCATACGTTTAAAACTGTGGAAAAATGAAGCTACAAATTAATTATGTTACAGAACATGTTATATCTTTATGCTGTTTTAGTTTTGGGAGTGGAAGAAATGTAATTGAAATGTTGCTGAATGCTCTGTTCTTATTAAGGTATCCACTAAACATTTAATTTTTAAAAAAAATCCCAGTAATGTGCATGAAGTGGCAAAATGGATTAAAATAGTTAACTAGTAACAGATTCAACAATTTGTTATCAGATGAAGGATGTTGTTTGTTAGTTTTGTAATATATTAACATGTTTTTAGAATAATAAATTATTTACTTAATGTATATATAATGATAAATAGCAGAAATGCTGCCTCATGGGAAGTTGTGCTAGTAATTAGTAATTGCAGTATTTACACCTCATTGTAATAAATTGTAGAACAGTGAACACTTTCTAAAAACGTTTTTTTTTTCTTGCAATCTTGAATACCTAAAGTGTGAGATTTGCTAATGGAATTTTGTTTGCGGTGCTATCAAATAGATGGCGCTACATTTCATAAGCCTCAATCACTACTTCTGGCATTGAGATCTTGTATTTCAGCACAAACCATGTCACCATTGTATTTATTTTGGTCGCATGCATAGATAGATATATCTACAACCATGCAATTGCTCAATCATAATAAGATTAATTTTTCTTAATACTATGCAAATGCATGTATATAGTAAAGAGCCCATAGAATTTCACAAAGCTTCTTCAGATAGTTTTTAGTGTTAATAAGTCTGTTCTCTCATTGCTTTGTTTTGGAAATCTAAGAAATTTAGGTGTCCATAGTTTGATGCTGTACCAAACAAAGTATACCTTGATTTATAAAATTAAATTTTATTTTTGAAACTCTCAGTTATTTGGTGAATATGGCTTTTACAAACCACCACTACTTTCTTTAACTAAAAGATAAACTTGAAGAAAACAATAACTGAAATGTTTAGCCCTTAGATTTTTGCCAGCAAGTTTTAAATTCTCTTGGGCACAGTAGTATAGCAAATGTATTAAGTGCCTTTGTCCAAAATCCATATAAATGTTTTCAGTTGTTTTGAAAAATTGAAGATTGTATTAATTTCTACAATATCTAGATTTATCTCATCTTAAAAATTATGAAATATTTGAGGTATGGGTATTTTAAAATTTAAACAGTAAATGGAAATTGTCATAGTAGGGAAAGAAAGAGTAAAAAAATTAGTGAAAATAATTTATCATTATTGTTGTTAAAAACTACTTTAACAAAGTAAGCCCTATGCATTTTTAATATGTACCAATAAAAGTTTCATTAAACTAAAATCTGCTTAAAATGCTTACCAGCATTATTGACTGTTACTGCATTCCTTATGGCTTGAATAAACCACTTATCAGTTGTCATAAGGCACTGGAACATACCTTCTGTATTGTATTATTGTAACTGATCCAGATATTGTTATATTAGTATTACAAGATTAATGTATTACACTAAAAAATCATGTAATTAAATAACTAATGGTTACTGCTAGGTAATTGTTGTAAACTCTCAAGTATATTTTCATTTATTTTTACACATTCAAAATTTGAAACAGTCCTTGACATTTTAATGAATTGTTGACCAAATCTGGAAAATGTTTTTTCTTTGTTTTTAAACTTCTGTGTAAATGCAACTAAGATGTTTTAATGAAATAAGTTGACTCTGTAACAGCTAAAATGAAGTTAAGTAAATTTTAAATGTTTAAGTTTGGGTAAAACTAAATTTAAGGTTGTGTAAATAGCTGTTTTTTGTTTTTCATAGTTATTTGCTGTTGTAGGAGAATATCTTTTAGTTCTTTAATCATATTTTCATTAAATTGTTTATTTTTCCTTTTTTTTATTTGGTTGCATTATGAGCTATGCTTGAGCTCAGATTTTAACTGTTTTGTACAACATTTTTGTAAAATCATAGGGTTTTGTTTTGAAGCTTTTGTAATTTATTTGCTGTAGTGAAATTGTGTAAAAAGGTTTGTCCTTTTCATTGTTGTTTTTTCATTTGTTAGGACTTCTTATTTGAGGTTTGCTCAGTTTATTTCTTTTGAGTGTATGTTGTAGATATAATAGTAAATGTATCTGCATTACATGTGGCATCCATTTTATTAACTTTATGGGAATTGTGAATTAATAGGCATCATTCTCTAGGCATGTCTCATGAATATAGGTCATCAGAAATATATACCAAATTGTATTAGTTTTTCTCTTTCAGATAACTAATTATTTTGAACAATAATTTTTATTATTCTGATCTTTCAAAGCTAGGATTGTTTACTATTATTTTGGATAGGATGGATTGTTTACTCATGTTTGTATAGCGGCGTGATCTCTTGAATTTCCGTTGCTCTAGAATTCTAGTTATTATGGTTTAATATGTGGTATGTTAATAGTTACCACTTCTTTTATCTCAGATGTTCTGTATTTGTTTCTTTTATCCATAATCCCTTAAACCTTTTTCAGGTTTTTTGGCCTCTGACTTCATTAATTTTTTGTGTTTGATCTTTGGGTTTAACTGTTTGATCTCTCCTGTTATGCTCCTTTGTGCATGGTACATGGGGAAGCCACAAATGCTGTTAATGTCAAACTTTTGCTAGTTTTTAAATTAGATCATAAGCTGATTATTTTCAAGAAAGCCATTTGAGTAACTAGCCATTCACCATTTCTTCAATATTAAATTATGAAATTGATTTTAGTAAAACCAGAAAATGTGTGAGAAATCTTGTTGAAGGGAAAACTTGTGTATTGTGCCTGTTCCTTTTACATGACTAATCACACATGCTGAATATTTTGTGGATGCTGTAAGTATGACCTAATTATTAATATTCTATAAATGCAGATTTCTTAACTTGTGTTCATAACATACATGGTTAAATATGTATGAAATAATTTCTGTATCCTGGGGTGTTACTAAACTAGAAATGCATCATAATTATAGCCTATACAATTTTACTTGACCAATAGCATCTGGATTGAGTTTCAGTTTAGGTTTTGTATAAACAATTTGGTAATTATGAATGGGGGGGTATGGTTATTTTGAGATCAACCTTTTGAAATTAAATCTAGTTTTCCATTGTCTTTTATTTGGCTTAATTTAAAAAATTCTTGTTTTATTAGGTATTTAGAATAAATTTCTTGGAATTAGATTTTATTCAGTTTCTTTGACAGTTTTAAAGAAATACAAAGCTAAAAAAACAAAACAGCATTTCCTCTTGTTTAAAAATGGCTGCTTTACAGTATATGAAAAATTTAACATAATCACCATCAAACAATTTCCAATAATTCAGAACTTTTGAACCAGAAACTGTCAATGTTGATGGGTAAGCTCTATCAAAAACAAACTTTAAGCATATACCTCTAATTCAAAGGTATGAAAGTAGATAAAGAAACTGAGTATGAATTTGCTGTTGAAATCTTGTTTTAAGTAGCCACATACAACCATTGCAAATTGTGAAATTGTTACTTGCATTAAAACTCTAAGCAACTATGGTATATTAATGTTATTGTAAGATGAAATTAGTGAGTGTGCCTATACACAATTTTTGTAAGCTTTGTTTTTAATTTAGACTTATTTTTGGTTTTGTTGCTAGAGGGGAATGTTTAGTAAATGAGAAATACAGGTCTTTGGTTAGAATAATTTTCACATGTTAAGAGGATTAATTACAGATGTAAATCACAAATAAAGCAAGACTAGAGTACACTGCTCATTGTTCTGTTCATCTTAATAGTGATGGATTTTTGACTTAGTCAGAATGTATTAATTTATTTCAGTTTTGTGAGTATTAACTTTGTATTTCAATAAGTACAGCTCCACAATCCCTTTTCTGAATTTGGAATTTTTTGGATTTTAGAACAAAAATGTATCACCCCAGTAGGACCCAGGGCAGCACCTCATAATTACATACAGTGATAGTTCCAATACCATATTCTTCAGTAAGATGCTGCACAGACACACCACAATCACGCTTCTGCAATAATTTCACTTTTGGCGTTATTGATAATATCAGACGCTTCGTTTTCCTTTTCTAACTGTTACCTATAGGGCTATCTGCAGCTCTTTTTGAAAGTTTTAAGTGAAATTAAACCGTCACAAAATAAAAAGCAAGAACAAAATATCGGTGAACAGAAGACACTTCTAACCAGTAGGAGCACTGAGAGACAATTGACATGCCTGTCAGACTGCTGGGCCATGCTGCCATGTCACACCTGAGTGATGTAGGTCAAGTGTGTGTGGAGTTGGGTCAGCTGTTATACTGATGCTCCACACTCTACGAAAAAAAACTTTGGATATGGGATTGTGGACCTGTATTACAGATGAGAGTACTGTACATATGAGAAAATAGCAAGTGACTAGTTACTACCTTTACCCCAGCAGTGTGAGCAAGGGTATTGCAATTGGGTGCATGCTTTTGTCTATTTCTGCATGCATATTTCAAACTAATAAACTGGTTCAAACACTTTTTGGATGAAAAGTCTGTGTGGGACAGCCCTTCCAGAATTGGATTGGGATCCAAATCTTGATTCTGAATCACTTCAAATCATATTTGTAGTTTTGTGTTAATAACTATATAAAGTGTGATCAAATTTTTACAAATTTCATGGGCACATTGAGAGTGAGACTCATTATATTACAAAAAAATTGTGTATGATTGATCATTCTGGATCTGAGAAGGATTTTGAGTTTTTGAAGGTGAAATTTGATGTTATTCAATATAAACACATGCAATATTGAAAAGGAGTGGTGGAGCAAGGGTAAACAGTATCTCTGATTGCTGTTCTTTTTAAAGTCATTTTGATTGTTGATTTATTAAACCGTGCAGACAATAGAACTTGTAGTTGAAGTAATAAAAAAAACTTGTTAAATAGGCTGGATTTTTTGTTACTTTTTACTTGAAGAAAACAACTAAAAGTATTACTCAGCAATGTGCCACTGTATCAGAATTGAAAATATTTCAATAAAAATAGAGCAGAATCAAGACCCAAAGTGAGATCCACAATTTGCTGGAAATGATGAAATAGTGGAGAGATGACCAATAAAAATGAAACAATTTAAAAGGTTGAGAGGAAAGAAATATGAATTAGAACAGGGGTTCCCAACTGGTGGGTCGCGACCCCCAAGGGGTCTCGAAGCCTTGGCAGGGAGTCGTGTAGCCTTGTTAGAAGTAGCTTGGGATACCATTAATTTTATTTCATCAATTACATTTTCATGTCACGAGTGCCAAAAGGTTGGGAACCACTAAATTAGAAGAATAAGACTGTTGAAAAAGAATTACAAATAGAAATTAATGTGATCAGTGATGTGTTAGAAGAAACCATAGAAAATGTATTGAAAGATGAAGTGAAAACAAGTATAATGTAATATCAGTGAGTCAGTGAAGTAAAAATGTACATAAAAGGTTATTAATGTTGAGGATAAACACAGCCACATCTGCATCTGCTCAAAAACAGTAACCTCCAATTCTATAAAATAGGAAAACTTTGGTTAACATTTGTTACCACTATTATTGAGGCATTTGTGGCTGCAGAACCTTCTAGGGTTAATCCAGTTATGCCAATAATTGAAGTTACTGAATTAAACATGCCCATTCAGCAACACTTGTTAGTCAAAAAACTTGCAGACAATGATGTTAAAGTACCATGGAAGAGAGATGAAGTGCAGTTTGAAATAAATTCTAAGTGAATGGGTGGAATAATGGACATTAGGCTGTTCATCTTGCTGTTTTGTTTAAAATAGTAAGTTTTAACAACATAATGAAACTTTTCAACTGGAAGCCAGAAGAACTTGTCAAGCTTTGGTTGGTGCTATCAAATATATTTGGAGTTTCACCTCATAAGAAAGTTTCTTAAGCAAAGTTTATGGTAGTAGAATTGGGAAGATGTCTAAGCCAAACTTGTGGAAGATGTGGAAAGAACACTTGGATAACATTATGGGTGTTCTTTGTGTATTGATGGATTCATGAGTTTCATTATGATAAGTGTGTGGATTAACAAAATATGGATAAAGTAAGCAGTGTAGGTGTTGGTAAAACTTAAATCAGTTTATTACATATAAACAATTGAAAGTGATGTCAAACGATTGTAAGGTCATTAGATCAAATAGTGTAGAAATGTTGTCTTTCTGGAGATATAGAATAAAAAGATCGGTTAAATCATTCACTCAAATTAGAAGAAGGATATGGTCATGTTAAAATAAAGCATTGGCAGGATATATAGAAAAAAAACCTTTGGGAATAAAAATGTTGTTTTCAAAGGTTGACAGAAAAAAAGGAAATCTCTGTAGGTATGGAATACGTGGACATTACACATTAGATTATGATGAATTGGCTGTTTATAATAAATCAAGATAATGATATATTTCTCACTTGAAATAATTTTATTTTGTAATCACAATCAGCCCATGAAGATATTGATGGGAAGTTTACAAACTTTTGTTCAACATTTATTTTAGTAGGGAGAAGGGGGGCTTCATCAGCAGTGATATATGGTGTATAGTCTGTGCATGTGGTTGAAATACCATTTTACATTTAAAAACAAGCAAGAAAATCAAACTCTTATTCTGAACCCTCCTGTCATCCTGTCTCTCAAAAACAAATGTTAGTTCTCTCTGATATTTGCTATTGGATTGTTTTTAACCAGCAGAAAAAGGTTCTGTATTTGATTTCTTTTGAGGACTCTCATTCTGATGATAGTTAATGAAGTATTTGGCTTTAGCTTTGTTACTTGCTGTTTTGGAGATAGTTGTAACCAGTTAACAGATGGTACTTAACTGCTTATGGCTTATTTAGAAAACCAGGTAAATTATAGTAGTTCTAGCACATTCTGTATTTCGTGCATAATGTTTTAAGATACATATCTGAAATAATTTCTAATCTCTCAGTTCTGAGAGGAAGAAAACAAGCCTAAATGCAAGTGCAAAATTTGTATACATGTTTTACTAATTATTATAAAAGTTACTAAAATGTAAAAATTAGACAAGAAAATTTAAATGAAATGGGTATGGTTATGAAATTTGAACATGTGATAACAGATCATGTACTTGTGTAAAACTGTCCCATTGTGGTAAATGGTTTTACAAATAACCTCACTGCAGCTGACTTTATGAGATTAAAAAGTGTGTAAATAATTGTTACAATATGCAGTCATTATAGAAAGGAAATTTAAAGTAATCTAGATTTTAAATTTTAGAACTTTTTATTTTACCCTCCATTTCTGATTTCACTATAGCTAGTGTTAGGATGGAGAAAGTATCATATATTTATATTGGAAAAAATAAAAATTTCATTGTGATTTTATGGAAAGTATAAGGTGAAAAATATTTTTAGCATGAATATCACATTTACATTCAGACTTTCAGTTATGGTTTCATAAATTCAGAGAGAAATCTTTAGTAAAAGCTTGCCAAATTTCCTGAAGATATACATACTAACTGAACACAGTTTAGTTTCATAATTATTAATTTGCTCAGAATTACAAAGCTTATATCTATAGAGTTAACATGTTTAGGGCTAGTTTTTGATTAGTTGATTACTATGTGATCCTAAATGACATAATTGATTATCATAGGTAATTATTTAATAATCCAGCATTATCCATGTGTTTCTCACCCTTTAATAATGTAATGTGTGATGTGTAGATTCATGGCTAGAATTTGATATCGGAGCTTTTTCTAAGAGAAATATTCATATTTTTACACTCTAAAGTAAAAGTACTCTTTGTAATGTTTTCCATGAAAATGGAAAGCTTTTGAAACATTACGATTAAATAATAATCCAAACCTGCAAGGTAAAAGGTGATGACAAAAAGGAAAACCTGATGTTTAAAACATTGCAAGAAAACTGGATAGATCTTCTGCTATCATCAGTAAGGTTATTAGAATTTGAAGTCTTTCATGCCAAAATTTTACAAGCAGTTAACTGGATGTCAGTATCAGCAACTGTTTTCACACATCTTTCAGTTCTTGCTAAGAAACCCCAGTAGATTTTTGTCTCTTTGGGTCCCAGAGAGTGTTGAGATATGTATGGTATAAGACTGATCTTATCACTTTTCTCAGGAAATTTTTACCATGGAAATTGCAGCACTAGACAATAATGCATAAAGCCATTAAAATTAACCCAATCAATAGTGGAGGAAGTAGTTCCCATTACAGCACAAGGATCTGGAAAATGATTGAAGTGATTCATTTCAGAATAAGCATATAAAATTATTTAAGAAACTAATATTTTATTGTTGCAGAACTAATGTTCAATGGTAGAGGTTTTTCTGTTTAAATTTGTATAGACCCATTAAACATGAGGAGTATGCTACAACATTTCAGATATGTATAGCAACAAATTTTGTATTTAAAAAAATACTTCTGCTATGGTAATAAAACTTGGTTTGTGGTTAACTAAGCCTATACACTTTTCTAGTGCTAGGTGATTCTTGTGTACATTTTTAGGTTTCTCATAATTCGAAAATATTAAGTTTCAATATGCAACAAGAAATGTTGGTTGGCTGCATTCATTATTAGCTAAGATTTGAAAAGAACTCCATATTCAGAACATGTAGCACATTTGTATGGTATCTCTTTTTCTAGTTATGGTTTAACAGGCTTTTCTATGACTTTATGTGGTTTGTGTTAAATGGATATTCTTAGAGGTTGTCTTCAGTGTGTGCAGATGAGGAATTACCATTATAGTCATTCTGAAGCCTTGAAATTGACAATTGATAACTTAATGACTCAAGTTGAAATAGATGTGGTAATTTAATAGTTTACAACATGTCATGAATGCAAATTTAAGAAATCAAACAGTTGTTATTTTTGTTTTTATTTTCAGTGCTAGTTAATTTTAATTCTTTTTTTCATTAACTTTTATAAGAAGTTGAGACAAAATCTAAAGATGAAATTGTACTCAAGTCATCCATTTCTTCAAGTTTTATTAGCAAGTAGTTTATATTCACTGCTATTTTCTAATCATGTTCTTCAAATGCATCATTAAATGAAGTGCATTGTGTTATTTATACTCTGGCTTCTAGTTCCATTAAATGTAGAAAATCAGTGAAGTAAATACATAAGGAATCATGCAAACTAAATAAAGCTTTTGTTGTATTTATTCAGTATATTTCATGTGTGCTCCTTATAAGGTGGATGTTTACAAAATCTGAATATCCATCATTTTGGTAAAATATAAAATTACCAAACTTAATTTTGATCTCAGGTTTTTGTATTCTCGTTAGCTCAGCTTGTCTTTTAGAATTATATTAAGTTTGAATAATAAATTCAGGTGTTTGTATGTGTAAAATTAAGTTCTGTTACACAATAGTTTAGTAAATTATGAAGACGTGATGCAATTAGAAGTGCTAAACTTACAAAGTTACTGTTGCCAACTTGACATATACACGGAAGTTACTTCTAATAATCTTTGTATAATTTTTTTTACTGTTTTCAAGGCTGCTGTTCTAAGTTTAAAAACTGTTACTACATTTATTTAAAATGTTTATCTATGTAATATATTCTTATGGGTTTAAGATTTAAAGCTTCCTCTATTGTTTTTATAGATGTTTAGTTAGGGTTTCACTTCACGGTTCATTTAGTTACAGGGAATTTGTCTAACTGTAGAGCGGTTACTTATGCAGAAGGTCATTGTCTGAACTGTACATTAACAATAGTTACTTTTCTATTTACAGAAAGCATGGTTATTTTTCTAATCCAGACAGCTTATTTTGAATTGCAGGTGTGAACTGGAATGAGTGGAGGTGATATTATGTTCGATACTTTATGAAAGTGCAATATGCTTTTCATCATGTACTTTTTTTACTTACTCTTACATATCATTGCTCACTTCTGAAACTTTTCAGAGAAGGGTTGCAGAAATAAAGTGTTCAGCTAAATATTTTCAACTTCTTCTTGTGTTTGAAAATCATAATTTCTTGTTTTTCAGGCTCCAATTGATCCACTACAGCTTTTGAAGGCTTTAGGATCTTTACTTTCAGAAGATGGTGGGATTAAAAGTGGTGAAGAAGTAGGAAAACTCTCAAGGTGAAATACATGTTAGATATTTTGGTTCTCTGAAGCTTCTACACTGATTCAACAACCTGGTATGATGGAAATAAATAGGGAAAAAGTGAATTTTTAATCAGTCTTGAAAGCTACTTGGTAATTATAAGAATAGAAATTGTTGAATAGATAGTTATTCCTTATTTTTGGTGTATGCAAGACATTTTGAATAAATTTTAAGTATTATGTTGGAAATTAGTGAGAATAGGTATGGAAGAACAATAAAATTATAAGCTGTGAGTGGGGAAAAAAATTTAATTAATTCAGATTTTGTACTGTTTATTTTTATTTATCCCATGAGAACTATGTATTGAATAGTCCTTCAAGAAGGGTTATAGATTTGGAAGGAAGTTTGCTCATGATGGTCTTTAAAGTGAAAGAATTTTGTTTGGAGAAGCACAAAAAATTAAATTTTAAGTAGACTCGGGGAAACATTTTTCTGATTTGGGGAAATTGTGTTGTAAGTGTTAAGAGATAAGTGTCACTACAGAAAAGTAATTTTTTGTTGGAACCCAAACTTCTGTGCTGTTTCTTTGTTACTTTAGATGTCACTACTATTAATAAAACATTGATTAAGAGTATGAATGTTATTTTTAGGTGGTGTAAGTCTTTTATGAGGAATATGAAAATCAAAAGATTATTTATCAAAATAAGTTTAAGATTAAATGATGTCATAGACCTTTAACAAGTTATATGGACCAAAGTTCTGTGTATCAGACTTAATAATCAAATTATTTATACTTAAACCAGTTTTAAGCACAATTTGATTTTTGCTTCTGGTTTTATGAAATTCAATTTTAATTATTTGTAAAAAATACAAAAGAGAGAATTGAGTTGCTAATTTCATTGTGGAAGATAAAACTGAATTGTGGAAGTTGTTTTTCATGAGTTTGACCATCAAGATGGAAAGGAAGATGTACTGTTCATAGCCTTATGGTCTAAGTATTGGCTAATTGTAAGATGGATCGTAAGGAAAGTGTTTGTGAAAAATCAAAAACTAAAAGAAAACACAGCTTGCAGATAATGTAGTATTGTGATGTTTATCAAAATAAGTCAGTCCTTTTGTCTATGAAATAAAGACATCATATTTGAACTGAAGGCTTTTGTGCTCAAAACATATAAAGAAAACAAACCAAAGACACTTGAATCTGTAAGAAAAGTCAGTTGAAATCATATTTTGAGGAAAGGAAAAATATTTGACTTTATTGATGAAAGAAAAGTACTTAATTTGAGCAATTTGTATAAACTATACATTTATTCCACAACACACAAATTTGTGAAAATCTTAAATGAGAATATGGTGGAAGGTTTTACAGTGGAACCCCTCTAAGCGACCACCCTTCAGATTCGGTCACCCCTTGAAAGCGGTCATTCAATCACAGTCCCTTTTTTTGTTTACATAATCCCTAATTATGTACAGTGGAACCCTCTAATCAGGCCAGTTTGTCTCAGTCCTGAAGGTGGCTGCTTTAGAGGGGTTTCACTGTATTTAACTTTCAAATGTTTCATAATACTATGGTAATTCATGATGACTGAAGAGTTGCCAGTGTGACTGGTTTAAGAAAAAGAAAAGTGAATTAAGGAAAGAACAGGTTATTACAGGTCTTGTTAGTATTGCATTATGATCTGGAGGTAAAGTTCCATTAAAAAGCATGGGTAGTTTGCAGTTAATACACAAATGATTTTAGAAAGTGATATAGATATTTAACATATTTTAAAAGATGTGATATTTAAGAACTAAAACTGCTTACTGAGTGGAAGCTTCAACTAAATCAGATAGTTCTTAAAGTTTGCTTATATAAGGTCCCCACAGAACATTTTGCATTGTGACTTAATAAATCTACTTTACGTTCATAGCAAGCAAGATATTTAAGGAATATTTTAAGATTTGTTCATTGTTTCATTTTTGCTTTTTATTATTTCGCATGCAATATTCTCTTGTTAAATAATTATAATTTGTTACCCCCCAACCCCAAAGCATTCATGTGGTCTCCCTAAAGTTTGTAGCTTGCATATTAGGAGTACCTGAATTAATTACCAATTCTGAGTGTCACAAGTCTGTTGTCATGCCAGACAGATTTAAATGGAATAACTGAAAAGTGTTATCACATAATGTATTTTCTTATTTCATCATATTTCTGTTAGGGAATTCATCTAATTTTAATTGGCTCTATCTTTATAAATTGTTTTATTATTTGTAGCAAGTTTGTCAGATTCCACACACATTAGCTAATCTGACCAGGTCAAAATGAGCTTTGCTTCATCGTTAATTTGTTGAAGAAAAAGAATGGAATTAATTGAATTATTTGTAATATAAATGCACATTTTGAACTTGCTCTTAAACTTGCTGGATAAGCCATTACTGTTAAGATATTTTTATTGGATACATAATATAATAATCACAACTGAAATATCTTAGTGTTTGAAAAGGTTCAGAGGAATGTAGCAGTGATGTCTGTCTATCCATCTGACATTTTATCTCCATACTAGTTTCAAACAGCCTGAGGAGGAAGAACCTTACTGATTTTGTGATAAAATGTCATGGGTATCATTTCAGAAAATGGAAGTGATGTTTTTTATATAACAATTACAAACTATATACACAGGATGTTTATAAAAAAAATAAGAAAATGGTTGGGAGGGTTAGCCACTCTTCTGATGTCTATTTTTCATTATGCTTGAAAAGGGGGGGACTTTAAAGGGTTTAAAAATTATACAGTAATGGTAGTCTAGAAAAAGCTTTACACCATTATAAAGAAATGTGTTTGAAGGAGTGTTCCTAGTTTATTCACAGGTTTGATAATGACCTTGATGCTGTGCTTATAGTGCTTTTAATGGCTCTAAAATCAGTTGATCTTGATGTGCAAGAGATGTTAAACTTCATTTTGTCCCAGCTAATGAGATTAGTAAGTTGGATCCAGTGTACAAATTATTATTAAACCTATATAATTAGTAGTATTAAAAAAAGGCTTTGTCATAATATTAAATGGCTTTTTTCCTACTTTTTGCATTTTATTATTTGTGGTACATTTTTAAAACAAGGTGTATTAGTGCCATACACTTTATTAAATTGTTTGCAGTAACATTTAACATTGTTTTCTGTTTAGTATGCAAGATGTTCTGGAAAGTGTTAACAGATATTTATAATGTTTGTGCTTCATTAAAGTCTTTTTGAAATTTAGTGGTATAGATCTTATGGAACATTGTCATATAACAAAATTGAATGGGGCATTTAGCTATGTACTGATTACAAATTTGCTAAAAAGGAAAGAAAATTATGCTCTTTGCCTTTTATGTATATGTGCCATATATTGTATTAGGTGTTGATTCAGTGTAGAAATCTGATCTTATTGTAAGTTGATTACTCATAATTCACAAGTTTCATTTGTGGATTACCTTTCAAATCACCGTCTTTTAAGACAAGTTTTTAAAAGCATAAATTCTATTTGTAAAATTATTGTTAAACGTGATTGTCAAATTTTGAGTGGAATTTTTCTTAGCCTAAACAAATTTCGTGATATTAAAGGTTACTAGCTCATTATGGAAACTGGCTACTGGTAATTTTAGATTAATCAAGGCTCTGCTTAATAAAAGTTGTCAAATTAGTTCCAAGGGTTGTACTTCTGTTAAATATTTAATTTGTTACCAATTTCATCACAATTTAGTGCCTTCTATGAACATAAAAGGTATATTCCCACTTCAAGTGCTAGTAGTAATACTTAGTTTTCTACATATGTATAAAATTTTCATTATTTCATTCCATTGTAAGTAAAATTTATGTGAAACCTGAGCATTGAAGTGAAAAGATCATTCAGTATTGATTTACTTGAGTCCTTTGTAAGTGTGACAGTGTTCTTGTCTCATTGATTTTATAAATATAAAGTGTTGAATGCTCTGAAAACTTGTACTTTCATAATTGTTTATAAATTAGCATATGGAGTTCAGTTTTTCCAAATATCTTGTAATGGTTGAGCAGTTACTAATCTTCATTACTAAATATAAAATATGCTACCAGGTGTCACTAACCTTGATTGATTGTTGACTAATCTTTAATTAGTAGTCACCACTGATGATCACTAGTTGTCTGCCATATGTTTTTTTTAGTTTAGTTTAGTACCCAAAATTTTAGGTGTGCAAGTACTGTAATTCCTAGTTCTAAAATTTGTTTCCATGTTTATCATGAATATCTGGTTTTGAGCCAGGTCTCATGCAATATTATAATTTATAATCATGAATAGATTGGTTTGTAAAGCTTGATGCCTCAGTAGTAGTAGTATACTATTTGCATTTTCTGGACATGTTTTCTTTTACTTCCAAGAACGTGCTAGTAATGAATGTGCTACTTTTCCTAGTTAATCAGTATTATATTACACAAATATTTTTTGGGTTTTAAATGAATTAAAGAAAGAAAAATAAAAAGTAAAGGAAAATTGTTCTCATCCAGATACTCTGAAACATACAAGTATAGTGAAATATTTTATCTGCTTTAATAAAAACAAAAGTATCAGTTTTGTTTTTTGTTGTTTTTTTTTCTGGATAAATGTTATATCTTTGCCTTTTTCTTAGACTTTTTGCTTTTATTTGCTTACATCTTTAACTGTTAATAGATAAACCTTTATTTTTATTGTATCCTTGTGTTTTTGTATGGAGTGAGATTGTATATTGCTTTTTAACTAAAGGAACTTAGAAGGTGGTATCTTTGTTCTTAGTCTGTTTAACTTATAACTTGTTACTGTGAATAGTTATGGTAATTTTGAGGATATAGAAGTAATGGTAGTTGTGAAGTTTTCACCCCCTCCCTAAGTTTTCTGTATTTTTTGTTATTAAATGTAGCATTTCCAATTTAAATTCCTATGATTTTTTTTTCAGCTAAAACCTTAATCTTTGCATAACTATACTATTTATATTTAGCTTTATTCTTGGTTCTTTTTCTGTTAAAAGGTAAACAGCAATGTCTATAAGCTGAGCTTATTCATATTTAGTGTGACCCCTGCTAGTACAGCGGTATGTCTCCGGATTTACAACGCTAAAATAAGGGGTTCGATTCCCCTCGGTGGGATCAGCAGATAGCCCGATGTGGCTTTGCTATAAGAAAAAAACACAAACATATTTAGTGAATGTTCACTACAAGATAATAAATAAATGGATAGGAGAAATAATATTAAGTTATTAATGATGACATTTTTTAAATTATATAGATGAACTAAATATATATTTAAAATATTATATAATTCAAGTTATCCTTAGTTGTTGAATGTTTTTATTAGTAAAATTTGTAAGATTATTTCTATAGGAAACAAAGCTCAACCAAAAAGAATTGAAAATGCACAGTATGTTTATGTAAACATAATTTTAATGTTTAAGACCTTTTTAATTTCAAGTTTTGATATGTCCAGAGAGTGTGCAACATTGTTTGGAAATTTGTTAATTTATTGTTAATAAACACAAATGTTCAGTTTTATTCATGAGGTTTTATCATTTTATGTAGATGGTAAATAAAAAAAAAAAAAAAAAAGATGAACAATTATGTGATTGTGCAAAACACCTATAAAATGTGTAACCCCACGTGAATTTCTTTTGTGCTTTGTCCCCGTGCGTGCAAGTATATTTCTGTAAAGCTGAACACAAAAATGTTTATACATTTATTCCAAGCTTACTAAGTATCTTAATAAAACTTTGATTAAGCATTACGAGTATGTTGTGCCCCCAAAGTAAATTGTTAGTGTTTGTACTAAAGACTTCTAAAAGTATTCTGACATAATCTTATGTGGAATCTGATTAGTGTGAATACATAGCAATTTTTTTCATGTTGAAAATAGAAATGCTTTTAAAACTTAGTTTTTATGTTTCATTTATATAACCAGTAGATCCTCTTAAATAAATATCAAGGTTTTTTTAAATTTGGTAAAACTTCACATTTTATCTCTTCTCTATTGTAACACTAATTCAGTAACTGTAGTGAAAGTTAAAATGTAAATGTGAAATAACATCAAAAACACTATATAAACACCCTCAGGCTTGTGAAAACTTCTGTTTCTTTGAATTTTAATGTTTATTTTTTGCTATAAAGAGCTTAATTAGCATAACAAAGTAATATTGTCACCTGGTAAAAGCTTGGTACAAGTTATGAACAAATTATTGAATTACATTACTGACAACAAGTGCCTCGTGCATGTCTTGAAAAGACTGTGTAATTTAAAAATTTTAATTTAGGTTAGTTAGCATGTTTCTAACTTTCTATGTGAAATTGCTTTTATTATAACAATAAATATAGATAGAAAGATATTACTGTCCACAGCTGGGCTCTTTGTTTTTTCTGTTGGAAAAATATAGACAAGCAAACTGAAGCCTTTTTGTACTGATTTTGGTAATACGTAATTTATTTATTTCAGATGTGCAATTTAGAATATAGAACATTATTGAAACACAAATAAAATATTGTAAATCCTACACTTTAACTTTTTAACTAAACTTAACGTGTTTAAAAAATTTCCTTATCTGATCAAACTGAATTCCAATTAAATTAAATATTGAAACTGGGAGTATTCCTCTTCCCTGCCACCAGAAAAAAGAAACGTCAGAATAAGCTAGCCTCTACAGTGTTTAGTATATCACGATCTTCTTTAACTGTTGGTTATAAATAATGCAATAATAAATGTTAAAGAATAATTGATGATTTTTATGTCATGTAATTTGTGCCAAACTTAACACTGTAGGAAGGTAGAAATAAATATAAAGTAAGAAATTAAGAAAAGTATAAATAAATTGCACATTTTTTACTGGAAGAAAAATGGTTTATACTTTTACACTTAGGCATATAAAAAAGTTTTTGCTTAATTTTGAATATTTGTATAACTACTGAAGTCTAGTAATAAATAGCAGTAAAGCATTATAAGAAATCCTTGAATGTAGTATGAGCAGAGCTTTGATTAGTAGAAGAATGTTTTGATAAGTTTTATAAGCTGCTAAATTTACCTTAGCCAGGTATTAAAACAAATTAATTAAAAGTGACAACAAAATTAATCATACTTTGTTTAAAATGAAAAAAAAAATTCCACACTTTATGCAGATTTGTAAAAGTATTTTTTATTTTGCAGATATGAAAGGTAAGTTAAAGTGCATTAAAATGTTTTAAATTGTGTGTAAATATAAGGATATAGTTTAAAAAATTGTTTTTGGTACATACATGAATTGTTGAAAAACCTGGGTTTTCAAGCATGCTGCAAAAAATGGGTTTCTTGAAACCAAAGTGTGCCTTTGGTAATACACAAAATAAAAAGTATGGGATCTGAAACTTTTAGAAATGTAAATGTAGTATGCCTTTGTATTTATCCATTAAACTGGTATGTGCCATTTATTGTCATATTTAATTGTTGATTTCTAAAGGACTGACTGTTGTTTTTTTCTTTTCCAGCTGTGAACCTTATGGCTGATGGAAAATGATGATTACTTCGAACTTTATGACAAAACTAATATTGCCTTTTTTTCTAGCATACTTTTTTTCAGTCTAACCTGATTAGTTAACCTATTGATGGTCTTTCCCCCACCTATGAGAAACAAATTTTTAACCTTGTTTTTTTTCCAAGTTATTTTAAATTTTTGTATGAATAGATATTAGGATGTTTGAATATTTTATATTTGAGAATTGTTGAAATGAATGTTTAAAATGTGTGTTGTGTATGATTTGTTATGGTTGCTGAGATTTTTAGCAGGGCGTTTTACTCGCTGCTCGACCAGTTACATAAGTTTTGGTGTAGTATTGGTTGCTGTCGTAAGATGTCCTGTATGAATTTTTGGTGTAAATGTGCAGATTGAATATATGAACAAAATCAGAATCTATGGTGTAAAAATTGCCACCATCTTTCTGGTTTCTTATTTTTTATTGTAGGTTAATAAAAAGTATATAAATAATTTGCTGAACTTTGTATCTTAGCCATGCTGGTTAAATTTGGAGCTTAAACATTCCTCAGTTATGTTAATTCTTGGCAGGAAATTCATGGCAGCAATTGCACCGTACTTTTGAAAATGACCACGGTGTCCTCAAAAATCACTAATATCCGTGGCCACCCTTTGGTATCCATTTGTCCCTCACAATCTAAATTTATATTGTGTCTCTCAGTAAAGGGAAAATGGTTGAGGATCACAAACACTGGACTTACAAGCTACAGAAACTACTCCAAAACAAATACATTGCACAAAATGCATGTCAGTAAAACATTTGTGCAGTTTGTTGAGTCATACTGCAGGACCTTGGTAGCAGCAAGCAATTGAAATTGAAACTCAAACAATAACAATTTGTGCAGAGCTTGCACAAAGATCCACAACAATAGCTGGACATATGATCAAAATTGGCATTTATATATATTGTTTAGAGTGAAGTACACAACTGCAGGTAGTCTTTGCATTAAACATCCAATAAAAGGAACAGGTTAAGAGGGATAATATTAGGAACTGTTTTTTCTGTGGCAGCCAAGTGTGAAAAGTTTGGTTGTTTTTTTGTTATTTTTTTTTGTAATCTATTGGTAAATATGTGTATTACAGTCTGACTTTTTAGATGCTGGTCAGAGAATGGCTGTTTTTTTTTTTTTTTAATGTACAAACCTTTCATTTGTATATCCATCATCTCTTGACAGATTTGAGACCTAATTACAGTGGAGTGCCGTTAAGCCGCGGTATTTGGGGGGTCAACCTGCTTAACCGCGGCTTAAACCTTTGTGACTGAAAAACCAAAGTCGCCAACAGCTCTGACAAGGAGCCTCATCCGGGCCATAGCGTGATCATTATAATGTCAATAAATATCCCCTTGAAGTTATAAAGCCAGGATTAAATTAGAGGTGAGCCACGATAATCCTCGCTCACAAGACTTGCTACAGCTGCTTAAATGATTTCGCGGTTTACTGGTCCGCTGCTTAATGGCGCTCCACTGTAGTTTGACTTGAGGTCAGACCCTTTCAACTGATGTATTTGACCATGCATGTGGTTGTACAGATTAATTTTCTTTAATCCTGCCTGAAATATTGCAACTTGAGGGTAGGCTGGTAGAGATAGTGATGGGTAATAAAAATCAAATTTGGTATATGTGCATTACATGTTTCATATTGCTGGTGCACAAAAATGTAACTAATAAAAAGTATTCTGAATTAAATTACTCTAATCCTGTCTCAACGAAATGTAAGTGCCACAGCTACTGAGAATTCTTGTTTAGAAAATGAAGAGAAATAGAATATTAGTAATTCAGCTCAAAATGTTTTTATGTGAAAGCCTACCAAAAGTCTACTACATTACCTAACTAGGGTTAATGTTTCTGAATAACAAGCAGTGAGTTATGCAATTCAGTATGATATGTGATTTATAGGTTAGGACTATGTGCCATACTGTAGTGTAGGCCTACATTACTCTTTATTGGCATTAGCCCATGTTAGAAATTTTGAGAGAAAAATTATTAGTAGTATTGTTTAGAAATACAGTGTTGACCTTGTGTCGTGGCAATGTGTCTGTTCGTCAAGATTTTAAAGGACTGCCTTTTTGGAGAACTGTGTAACATGTTTTCACCAATCTTAATAGTTGGATGTATTTGGGTGAAACGTCTCTTAGGGATCTTGTGTGATTACTCTCTAAGTTATATGAAGTAATAAATGAATAGATGTATGTAAAAGTTGTGTACAATGCTTAGATTAAAAATCATTTCTGATCAGGAGATGGTAAAAGCCTGAGATCTTATGAGGCACTTATTCTATTTATCTGAAATTTGTTCATGATTTGTAACTTCAGTAGAGGTCAAATCCTGTAAACCTTTAAATTGTTTCCCCAACCAGAGGTTGTTTGATTCTTCTCAACGTTTGACAAATTAATAAGTGAAGGAGGGGCCTAAAAATCTGTATATGATTTTGAGGTGAAACTTCTTTTAGAATCAGGAGGGGTCCAAAACTAGTAACCTTAGGGTTGCAATAGCACTCAGATCAGAATGATGATAATTGTTTATTTTGAAGCCGAAGCAGTGTTATTTCTTACATTTCTGGCTGAAGTTAATACTTACCTACCTTATAGAAACATAGAAAGAAAGGCCAGCTTTCCAAGTCCCCAGTGAAAACGATTAATGCCATATTTACTAATATAATTGGGAAACTTATTTTTATTTTGGCCTTAATATTTTTTTCCAAGGTCACGTGGCTGCACCCCAAAAAATGATGAATTTCCTGTTCTGTAAATATTACAGATTATTTGAAATATTTTGTGTGGATGTTAGCAGCTTAAACTTCCTGTCTGCAAGCCTTAATATCTTATTCTAGTCAGTCTTGATTTGACATAGACTTGTTTTAACAAATGTTTTGACCAGTCGTGTTAGGAAAATTTAAAGAAAATGCTATAAAACATTTTTCGACCTATTTATAACTACTATTCCATTACAGCAGTTCTACTTAAGTTTATGTTGTTGCATTTGGGATTGGATGGCATACCTCTTTGTTTTTGGGATTTCAGTGAAAATTTAAGGTTGATTTATCAGGTAGGTAGTATAGCGAGAGATGCTTCATATGTCTTGATATATAAGATTTTATGGATAAAATGTTACTGAACTTGTTTTGTTGAAAATAGTTAGTTTTTTTCAAGCAAAGAAGAATAAATACAGTAATAACTTGCTTGATGAAAGTAACAAAAATCGAAATTATAAAATACTGAATTTAAAGTTAAACCTTTGTATAATTGGATAATTAACTTTTTAACTTCCTCTAATAAAGAAACCTGAGCATTGAGCCACTATCAGCCTTTTTAATTGATTAGTTTTTAACTTAGTTATGGCAGGAATGAAAAGTTCATAATATTTTTGGGTACAAATTAATCTGTGTAGCTGTTAATTCACTTGGTTAATCCATATTCTGTAGAGAAGAAAGATAAGTAAAATACATTTATGTTTTTGTAGATACATTTTAAATTCATTTGTAATATTGTCACTAAGTGCAATCCATTTGAAAGAAAAAACTTCTAAAATATCTTTGCAGTCCAATAACTTTAATGTTTTAGTATATGGAAATGTTAATGACAGTTAAGTGGACTTTTGAGAACATCTTGTCAGCTTTGCTGTCAAGGTAAGAAGATCTGGAAGTAAACTGTGTTTCTAGTAAATGTTGCAACTTAACTCTCCTGTTTAAATTGTCCTACTGCAAATGAAGTGTTAAAACAGTGATGGAGCATAATGTGACAAGAATTATCTTGATTATTAACACTGGTGAAACCATTGGGTCTGTGCATGAGAAATCCTGTGAAGAAAATTGAAGGTTAAGGTGGTCAGTTTCCTTTGGACAAACTATTTTCCCGATCATTTGAAGTTTTCAAGAATACATGATTAAGTCAGTCCCAGTGATGGCCAGTACAAACAGAAGAGGATGAATTTTATTGGATGACAGACATCACTTTAGAAGAATTCTTAAAGATGTGTGATTTCATCTGAAGTTTCTTTCTCCTCGTATTTCAGAACAACTTACTATCTGAAAGGATGGTTATGGATTAATTAGCATACTGTGGGTATACTTCTTCTTATAAACTGTGAAAATCTTAACTAATGCTCATCCCTACAGTCCATGGAATAGTTAATTTAAGAAGTAAGGGCTGTGGCATAAAATGGTTGAGCTAAGTGAAGAAAATTATAATCATAAATACAAAGGATTTTAACTTCTATAAGAAATGATGTGTAGCATTAAAATGAAATTTTTGGCTTACTGATTATTATTTCACAATATAATTGACAGATTTTTCACTAAAATTACAGACAGAACTTTAACTGAGAATTACTACAGTAGTTAAAAGAGGAAAGCAGTTTCATGGTACATATCCTGTTAACTAGGCCATTCTGTGCTGAAAGAAATTAAGTTTTGATATATTGAGTATTTTTAAATCAATTCTCAAAAATATACAAGTAACTAATATTTAATCTGTTTCATATTTTGTAAGTGTGGGATAATTTTGTAAACTAAATTGCATTTAAAGGAAGAATGCTATGTCATAGACTTGTTTTATTTAAACTAGTATTAGAAAGATGCTATTGGCATTGTTTGTTTTTTACTTGGATGTTCACAGTAAGTGACACTAACCCTTTGACTATAGGACAGCTCCTCACAGAATATTACATAAATCCAAGATACTTTTAGTCACCAGGTGACTTACTGATATAACAGGCATTCAGCTAAGTTAACTATTACAAAGAAAAATAATTGAAGTTTTTTCCTTGACTCCTAACAAATGATAATCAGCCTTTTTGTATAAGTATTATACTAGACTTTTTGGATTAGAAATGCCAGGATAAGATTCTAACTTTACTAGAAGAAACAATATACAAATTTTCTGATTTTTTTGCAGTCTCATTTTTACAAAATTTTAATAATATAGTAGGAAAATGTCTGCTTTCTTTTCCAAGCCATAGTGTGTTGTTAGTTTGTTTATGGATTATTTGTAGACAGTGCTTATCAGCATAGGATCTTGCCAGCTAATTTTGCTTGCCCTAAGAAAAACCTTTGACAAGGAAGTTAACATATGCATTATTTATGTACAGTGGTAATGTACTTGAAAATAATCAGTAACTTTATACAGCAAAGTGAAATATTTTATGGCATGATATATTCAAGAGGTTTTGGTAAGAATCACTAGCATAAAATATTTAAAGAATGAATTGCTTATACTGTGTAAGAGCCCAGAGATAGAATAAGTTATTTACATCAAATATTAATGCCAAAACATATTGGAATTTCACCAAAACTGTTGCTTTATTGTTTGTATGACTTTTTGTGGTCCTGAGATGAGTGTTAGATTTTTGGAGATGGTGTGAACAGTTAACTTCATTAACTTGGTGTTAACAGTATTTCTTAGCTGCAAAACAAAATTTGAAAAATAGGGTTTAAATTCATTGTAACTATTCAGTGTACAGTATGTCAAAGGTATGTTTAAGAAGTTAGACATGGTAATTATATATAAAAAAAAAATGTTGGCTAAGAAATCTCTTTATTCTGTGGAAACTTTACACATCAACTTTCAAGATAATTTAATACTTGAAGTATGTTATGTGTGCAATAAATGCCAGTATTTCTTGGTCAGCTGTGTTACCATGCATTATCTCCAACTTGATCAGTGTTATTTTGTTTTACTTCTATGTAGTACATATCACTTAGTGTTTTAAAATGTTTTATTTCTGTTTGGAAATGTATCGCTTGGCTTGGATACCTTGTTTTATTTATTTGCAGTAGGTACTACTTGGTTTTGGGAAGTGTTTTTCTGGTTGATAATGTATCATTTGTTTTGGGCTAATGTTAATCTGTTTTATTTCTGTTTGGAAATGTATCGCTTGGCTTGGATACCTTGTTTTATTTATTTGCAGTAGGTGCTACTTGATTTTGGGAAGTGTTTTCTGGTTGATAACGTATCATTTGTTTTGGGCCAATGTTAATCTGTTTTATTTCTGTTTGGAAATGTATCGCTTGGCTTGGATACCTTGTTTTATTTATTTGCAGTAGGTACTACTTGGTTTTGGGAAGTGTTTTTCTGGTTGATAACGTATCATTTGTTTTGGGCTAATGTTAATCTGTTTTATTTCTGTTTGGAAATGTATCGCTTGGCTTGGATACCTTGTTTTATTTATTTGCAGTAGGTGCTACTTGATTTTGGGAAGTGTTTTTCTGGTTGATAACGTATCATTTGTTTTGGGCCAATGTTAATCTGTTTTATTTCTGTTTGGAAATGTATCGCTTGGCTTGGATACCTTGTTTTATTTATTTGCAGTAGGTACTACTTGGTTTTGGGAAGTGTTTTTCTGGTTGATAACATATCATTTGTTTTGGGCTAATGTTAATCTGTTTTATTTCTGTTTGGAAATGTATCGCTTGGCTTGGATACCTTGTTTTATTTATTTGCAGTAGGTACTACTTGGTTTTGGGAAGTGTTTTTCTGGTTGATAACGTATCATTTGTTTTGGGCTAATGTTAATCTGTTTTATTTCTGTTTGGAAATGTATCGCTTGGCTTGGATACCTTGTTTTATTTATTTGCAGTAGATACTACTTGGTTTTGGGAAGTGTTTTTCTGGTTGATAACGTATCATTTGTTTTGGGCTAATGTTAATCTGTTTTATTTCTGTGTATAACTTTCAACCCATCGTATGAAATTGTATGTAACTTATATCAGCAGTTGAGCTTTCAAAGTATTCTTATTCAGAATTTTGACTGACTTTCATAATTTGTTCAACACTCTTGTGACAAAAACTGGAATTTCTTGGAATTTTATTCTTTCTCTGTTACCTGTGGTATGTGATTTTTTATATTGCATTTTAAACTTCCATTGGATGCCAGGCAGCTACTTTTATTTTCTTTTCCGTGATTAATTAATGACTAAATGTAATACAATAATTGTGTGTTCAGAAAGAGACCCAAACATTTCTTAATCTGTAAGGTGACTAGAATCACTGATCAGTACATCCTTGAGCAATTTGAAGTCATCTCAGTAAAGCTATGTTCAGTTAAACCATATGTAATGGGAAGTACTATTTTGATCAGTATGGCAAAGCCCTTCTTATTACTCACCACATTCACAATACAAAATTAAACAGTAACAGAAGACTGTTCATTCAATGTAATATTTTAGCAATTACAAGTCATTGTATTTTTCTCATTTAGTCTTTTTCTGTGAACAAAAACTATCAAGTGGTCACTTGAACACTAAACTTTTTTTGATAGTGGTTCAGTATATCATACAATGGAAATGTAATCTGATACCTCACTTTTCTCTAGTGACTTCCAACATGTGAATTAGCTTAAAATATTTAACCTCGTGTATATAAAATAAATGTACATTATATTTATATATTAATTGGCAAGGTAAAATATTCAACCACGTATGTGACTATATGACATAACACTAGCATTATTCTTGTCTGTAGTAACTGTTAAGTAATTTTACATAATATCAAACCATGAGGGAAAATACTTGAATTCAACACTAATGTTAGTAATGACAAATATTATCTTAATCCATTTTATACATATAATTCTTTTCTTAATAGATTTTAAATACAGTTAAGATTATCAATGTGTTCCTTCATCTACTGCCATACATTTCCATTCTTTTCATCTCTATCCACCTGCATTTTCTACAGTAACACTTCAGTAATACATGTTCAGTTGACTCCTTTTAACTGTTCACAGCTACTGTATTCTTTCTTCCTTTTCCAACTCGGTAATTTCCCATGAGTAATATTGCCACATCATTTTCTTCCATATGTCTTTAAAGCTCTTTCATTTGCCTACATCAAGTATTCTGTCAGTCTTCTATTATCCCTGATCTTTATGTAATAAGTTGACTTCTCTGCACCACCACTTCTACCCACTTATTTTTATGTAACTTTCAATATTCTTTTTTTTTTTTTTTTTTTAAGATTCTGTTCCTGGGCTACCAGTGTTCTTTCATTCCATATGTCCCTTTTTCTCCTATTGTTCTGAATTTACCTCACTGTTTTCAAAACATGAGTATTTGTCCAGCCATTAAATTTTATTTTTATAATGTTCAAAACAAACTTGCAGAAATAGTCTTTACACTGGTGGACATATTAAGCTTTCCTTTTCTAAATTGCATATGTTTTCAGCAAATTTATATTTTGTCCCATTTAATTTCATTAAAGCTTTTCAGTGGTTTCTCTGTCATACCATCCACAGATTTACAGTGCAGGTATGACATCTGAAACCACAAGTGTATCAAACAAATATCTTCTAATTCCAATCTTTTATTGAACTCCTTATAATAATAGTCCATGCTGCATTCAGTGCACACTACTGTTGGGGTTGTTTGTATGTCAAAATTTTAATAGCTAGACAATATTCTAAATACTTGTACTAATACAAAACTTTATTTGTATTTTCTGTTTTAGTGTAGTGCTCATTTCTTGTCTAATTTTGAAATAATGTGATACTTTGTTTTGAGGACCATTAAATTTTTCTTTGATATAATTTCCAATTTGCTTATTGTGTAAATCTTTATCATCTGCCACAGTCATGCTATGTCTCTGTATTTCAAACAGTGAATCATGTTTTGCTGTTACTGTTTCTCCATTTTTATCCTCATATTCCTTTTGTAAACTATCCATATAAATTATAAATAGAATTGGAGTTGGATATAGTTCTTTGATTCCATCTTTTGTCCAAAGGATTCATTCAGTCTTCTAAGATTTATTTCTAGACAGGTTGGTTATGGTTATATCATTGGCACGTTCTTTGCTTTATTCCAGTTTCTTTCTGTTTTGGTAATAATCTTATATTTATTGAATACTGCTTTTACATTAACAAAAAATACAAATAACTTTCTTTAACTTATTTCCAGTTAATGAGTTAAAAGTTAACATATCTTGTTTCACATTTTTCTTCAGCTTGGCTCTTTAAATTTTTTCATTCAATTTTCAGTCTTTCTGCCATTACTGTTTCACTTCTAGTTAGAAACTTCAAAAGACTGAAATTACATAAAATGTTGAACTTCACATGAGTATGAAACATAAATTTATCATAACATTTAGTAGTAACATGAAGGTAACAATATACATTGGATGACATCTTATAAAATCATGTCAGTATATAACATAATTGAACCTACTATACAGTGATAAAATATTACTATTCATTTTTTTCTGTCCACTCTTAAACACTGAAATTAAAAATATTTTATGATGTGTAACATGATACCAAATGGTATAATTCCTCACTTGTTAGTAACTGCCAGAGCAATATCAAATATTTGAACTAGCATGAATGGCCACATGATGCAAAGTCAATATATTAATCAGTGTTAAAGATGGCACTGATCAGTTTTCTGTTGTAATTTCCAGATAAGTGTTGAAGGATATGTATATTACATAAACTTAGTATACCATATAGTAGAAACATTTATTATCCCTATTTCCACTCCCCCCCTTTTCCCCTAGAACTTTCATAGAAGGTATTAAGTATCTGCATATGTTGTACCCAGTTTAGCAAAATTTGGTCTGACACAAATGTACACCTGTAGACAAATGGGAAATTGAAACAACTAAATGATGAAATTTTAAGAAAAGCTGCAACAGAAACTGAAATGGTTTCATAAAAGTTCGGCATATTTCATTTGATTACAGTCCATGTTGTTCAAATATTTTGTAACAACATAGATTAAAGAAAGGCTCAGGTTAAATTCTGGAGCCTGTTTTGACATTGCATTGATGATTCAAGCTGTGGATTTTATGACCTGCATCTTCTAAATATGTTAAATTTGACTCCTTCAGATTCTCCTGGGAACTTCAACATGAACTTGAATTCCACTGATAAGTACATCAGGTGGCTTATACAACCCAATAAAGAGAAGTAAAACTACGAATAGCATAATAGGTCTTTCCTCCTGAACATCTACTGGAATATGCATAGGATAATATACTTCATTATAGAGTTTATTATGTTAACATGAGCTTAAACCCTTGAAACATCACTAAAGTTCATACTGCCATATCCAGTAGTGTGCTATGAATAATGGTACCTCTTGACAACAGTCTTACAAATTACACTGAAACATGCATGGAAGATTAGTTATGTATGAATCTTGTGATATTATGCCCACATTTAAGTACATCAAATTACTTTTATGTCTTCTGGTGATAATACCTTGTTAATATGCACAGTAACTGAATTCTAGTATGAATGCCCTCTCTTCATTTCAGTTAAATGCAGATCTTCTAGTGATTACACACACACACACACACACACAACAAATTTTATATATTCTGGAGAAAAAAAATATCCTACAGTTGTATACAATGGACCAATTAGATTTACAGAGGTCTCAGTGTTCTGATTAGTCTTTTTCACTATATGCAAAAATGGACTATTGGGAACTGTGGAAATTGAGCATGTGGGCCATGTTTGGTCCAACTGGCTTGAGTGGAATTATGAACACAGATCCAAATCTTTTTATCATGGGATCTCAAGGGGTGGAGGGAATACAAATTCTAATAGATTTGGAATCATCATTCCTGAGAAACCTACTTCTAAACACCCATTATGCCAGACCCTCTGGACAGGATTTTAGCTCTCCTTAGCAGATGGCTACACTGTATAGATATGGCTGCATCACAAGTTACCCACATTCTACAAACTAAGTTTGGAGTTCATGGACAAAGGCATAATATGAATTGTCACATATTTTCTTGTGATAATTCCATTATCATTACATATGCTGAAGAAATTAACTTTGCATCTTTTGGTGTTATCTCAGTTATACACACTGAACAAAATTTACATTTTTCTTGCATTAATTTGTTTTATATTTTATTATTTAATGATAATATCTATACACTAAACTAATTTTTAAAATAGATTTGTATCTTCTGATGATATCTTAGTTGTACATTCTGAACAAATTAATTTTACACCTGAATTTGTTTCATTTTTTGGTAGTAATACCCCCTATATTTATACACATTGAACTAATTTTTAAATTAATATGCACCTTCTGATGACATCACATTTATGCACACTGAACAAATTCAGTTTTATTTATTCTGGTAATGATACCCTCTAATTATGCTATAAAAAATTAGTTGTACCTTTTTATGATCATACTCCTTAATTACATACACTGAATTAAGAAGTCATATGTATATAACATGCACTAATTATACACTAATCACATTAGCTATATATACCATTCTAATGATGCACCTTAGTTACATCCATTTAGCAAATTAGTTTTGCATTTTGTATACTGAGTGAATTGATACTTTTGTTAATAAAACTCAAAACTATACACACTAAGATAATTAGTCTTGTATCTTTTGATAACACTTTCACAAACCAATAACAGTTGTCATTTGATGGTGCTACCTTCACAACTGTACATTTTTGCAAATTAGTCATATCAGTGATTAAAATACCAGATTACCAACATATCCAAGTACATTATAACTTGTATGGTTTGGTACTAATAATGTTAGTTATGCACTATTAGATATTTATTGTAATTTTGTTTTGTGATAAAAACTCATGGATGTATACCCTAACATTATTATTTTATCTTTTGCTAATGACATTTGCACATGTCCTAAAAAATAAGTCTTCTGTCCTCTCAACTATGCACCCTAATAAATGTTATATCATTTGCTGATAATATTCTGATAACTACACAATGTAGCCTTTTATATTTTAGTGATAATACCCTCATACTTATACACTAAAATGTTTATCCTTTCATGGTAGATCCTTAGCACTATATATTCTAACAAAATAGCCTTCTTTCTTTTGATGATGATACTTTTGTTTATATTGAGTTAATTAGTTTCACAAAGTCAGGTAAATAACTTTAATTCCATCTACTATCTACCCCTTCACCCTTTGTTTTATTTATATATGGAGGTGCTGTAATGTTCAGTATCTTATAGACTGCATTAGTATTCTTTAGAAAAGTAATTTTTACCATTAAATGTTCTAATATTTTCTGGATACTAGTACCCCAGACTGTTCATGAAAATCGTTTTATGAGAAGTGCTTCTGAGTGATGTTAAGCACACTGGATTTTGTAGATTTTTTTTTTCATTCCCCACCTCCCTAGATTTATCCTTTTTCTCTGATGGATGGTTACAATCTGATACCTCAGTAGTGGTAATGGGCTATATGGAGAAGCTTTTTTTCTAGTCTCTTGATTCTGAATTAAGATTAGCTAGTTTAGGTAACCACTGAGTAGTTTTGAATGAAATTCAGCCAAATTAATAATGTTTAAGACTTCATTTTCTGTTTGTTTTATATATATATATATATAGAGAGAGAGAGAGAGAGAGAGAACTGTTTAAAATTTTGTATTTACTGAAATAGTGATATTTATATCTTAAACAGTAATGACCACTAGTGTTTTTCAGTTTCTGTGCAGGGATTCTTGAATGAAGTTTCAAAACTTTAAACAAGATTGTCTGTAGAATTTTGATTTGTGGTTATAAGGATGAGTAATGTTTCAGTAGCTCTTCTGTTATTTGGGGATGAAAACCATTTGGTAGATTTCTGCCATTTATATTGTTGAAGTGGCCCTTTGGTTATTTTATTTTTTTCGTAGCTGTTTCTTTCTTGGGGAGGAAGGTTGTTGGAACCATAGAATAAGTACTAGTAAGCTAGATACAGGATTGACTTGTCTATTTTGATACTTGGGGCTCCTTTAAACTCGGACAGGTACCCTTGTAAAATGTCTCCTGAAGATAAATTTATCTGAACACATTGGATGAGGATACACATTCTTGTCAAGTGCATTGATAGATGATGAAAAAGGACAAGCTTAGAGGTAGGCTTTAAGTCTTTCACCATCTGCCTTGAAGGTGTGTGCTTTTCACTTATTGTTTGAAGATTGGCCAAAAATAGACATTTTTCTTTCATTTGCCATTACTTTCATATATGAAATAATTTGGATAGAATTTAACTGTGTATGATCATTGTTTATACACTTATGCATGCTGGACATTATCTCCACCTGTGTGTGTGTGAGAATTTGTCTTGTTCCTCCCCCCTTTCATTATGTTGTGTCTGTCTTTATCCAGTTTAACCCCTTATCATCCTGGAATGATTTATTATATTACCATAATAACACTCTGCTGACCACAAAAATTATATATGAAAACATAACCATTATCACGTATTCTGAAATTAATGTCTGTTTCCAGTTGTATTATACAAGAGGGGGCCAAAGTTGTGTGACTGGAAATTTCAGGCACATTAGAAATCAGTCATCATCTGTTGTCATTTGAGCCTTTATTTCTTGTAATAAGTAGAGTATCATCATAATCTGCCTTCTAAAAGACTATTATTGATTAGTGAGATTCCCAACTAGAAATTCATTTGAATAAGTATTTGCCACCAAGTTTCTTTACCACTTTTTTATTTGCTAGCCCAATCATGGCAGTTAGACAAACACTTCCATCTAGTATCAGAAGTATTTCATCAAAGGACCAGTTGTATGTTAACTGCTTTGGAATTTTCATTATTAGAACACGAGTTAGGGTGGCAAAGTCTAATGTTTACTGGGCATCAAAGATAATGTAAATATTTACAATTTTGCACATGATTTATCTACCTTAGGCAGCTCTAGGTCTTTTATCAGCTGGGACTTGAAACCAGTAGCTTCCATTTGCTGTTTTCATCCCTGTTTATCAGTAGGGAGATCTTAATCATTTTGTTTGTAATACTTGAGTGAGTGTTTTTTTCCTACTAAGAGAACATGTATATAATGTTTTGGTGAATGGATTTTATTAGTAATAACAGAAGGATGACTGTATAAATGTGTATCTGAATATTGTTTTGTTTTAAATTAAGTTTTGTTTATTATGGAAAGAAAATTTAATATTTTGTAATGTTTGAATAATTATATTTTCTGTCATTAAAAGAAATAGAATCTCATTATTTTCTAATTCCAGAATAAATGTTTTTTGTTTCTTTGTAGAAAAAACTGTTTAGTATTTTCTTATGTATTGGTTTTCTTTTGCAGATTGTATAATTTTATTATGTCAGATTGGTTTTCTGTTGTTAAAACTAATATTTTACTTGTGTTTCTTCTCTTCAGAATAAGGACTATTAAAATAATATCCTTGTGCCTGAAAGTTTTATGGTTGTTTTCCTGGTATGAGGGCTATATTGTGAATTGTTGGAAAGTCTATATGTATATATGCAACATATAGTTGCATATAGTTTGTAACTTTGTTTTATTATATTGTCTGTTGTTAAGGCTGGAGTTTTCCTTTTGAGGGTGTTTCTTTAATTATTGAAGTAAAGGCTGTGTTAGGAATCTCTTTGTAAAGTATTTTGGATTTGTGTGTAGGAAAACTTAAATTATGTATAGTTTGTTCCAGTATGTATGCATTCTTTTGGAAAAATTTATTTAAATACTGAAACGCCTAAAATGGCTTTTCGTCGATTTCTAAGGTGGGTAGATAGTATTATGTTGTTACAACTTAAGTTTTTGTTTTGCTTTTCTCATGTGTATGTCTGCAATTTTGTAGTTTCTTATACTGGGGTAAGAAATATTGCAGAAGTGTTCTATTTTGAAAAATATTAGTTTGTAAAGTATAATGCTTACCTTTTTTCCTCTTGTGGTTATGTTGTAAATGTTGGTAGTAAATTGGATTGACAGTTGAAATAAAACGAGCTGTAAGATCTGAATACTATACATTGTGATCTAACAAAACATGTTGTTACTGTATTTTACTGATATTTTATGACAGTGAAGACCTATGTCCTTATTTCTTTAATTGGTGTTTTAGGGGGTTTATTCATAATAAGACAAAATTGAAAGTAGGTGTCAATTGCCTTGTGTATATGTCCAGAACTTTAGTGACACAGATTTCATAAAGAAGGCTAAGGTGACATCTCAGGAATCTTCTTCAGGTCAGAATAGCAACTGGTCACTCTTTGTTTTAAGACATTTGGTGTAAGTTTTGTGTTATGATGGTAAGTGGAACCTTATTGGTTGATTAGATTATTCTGGTCCTTCATTTGTGGATGAAGTGATACTGGTTTTGGTTTGTTACAGTTTTGCATGTGATCAGTGGTAACCATAGAGTGATCATCACCAAACCTTTACTTTTATTGACTAAAAGCAGTAGTGTTTATTTAAAACATTTCTAAAGCATGAGCAAAAAACTAGCATTATGCCAGAAATTTCAACCAAAATATCTGCTGACATTTCTACAGGACAGTTGGATCTATAATGATTAAAACAACAGAATACAACAAAAATGTATGAAATTGTGTGTAATACTAATTGTACAGGATATTTGGATCTATGATGGTAAAAACACAAAAACTAAAATATCTATGAAATCCTTTGTAATACTACTATCATGGATCTGTCAGATCCATGATGGTTAAAACAACTGAAGATGACAAAGTTAAACATCTATGAAACCCTATGTAATAGTAATTTTACAGGTTAGTTGAATCCATGATGGTACAAGCAACAAGAGGCAAATATATCTGTGAAATCCCATATTTCTCCTCTGGAGAGAGGACAGGACAGTATTTTGGTGTGAGTGTAAAAACTAAAGAAAAACTAAAATTGCAGAAGATGTAATCAACTGTGACAATTAGGCTCATTGGCATTGAAGTGAATTAGAAGTTCAAAAATATTTTGTACATAAACATTTCAAAGCCTTCACTCAACAAAGGTTTGGAAATTAATAATCTGTGGTCGTCATTGAAAAACGTGCATGGATACATATTGCTTAAACCAAAACTGTTACCATCTAGATTAACCAAAGAGGCTCCACTGTCATCTAGTCACAACCAATATAAATATACCTATGAAAACACCTTCTATACCACTTGCACTATATTGTGGCCTGAAGACTTAACTAACGTCATCACCTTGATGGGCTTATTGAAACTGAAAACACTTCCATGTAATTGCCACCTATTTTCACTGTTATTTCGTTATGTAGTCATTGTTTTTTACAGTCGGGTTGTGAAAAATAAATTCATCTTTATATAGATGTTTAGTGGTGACGTAGTCTCGACCTTGTTGGCATAGTGTTTGTGATTATAAAGTGAACACGCTGAAGGGAAGGAACTGGAATTTATTAATGTCCTCTCTGTGATTGGATATTGACGATAGTTATAACATGCTACATCAGGTTGTCTCATCTTTTTAGCCACACAGGTAATCCCAATGTTAAAACGCAACTGTAATGGTAGTACAATCGCTAGGTATTGTATAACAAATGACTATAAGAATGTCGTCGAGGGTCGGACAATAAGAGTGTTATTTATAAATAGAAAGGATGACAAGTTTGTTTATGAGAGCACATTTTTAAAAACAAGATCCATAAACCTTAGATTTCTTAACACACAGTTATACAGGAAAAAGATACTTTAAAAACTGATATTTAAAGGAACGAGTACTCGTTTGATGTGTTTTTGAGAATAAAAGATAATTGGTGTTATCTAGAACAAATACGGCCAAGTTCATAAAAGCAATGATGTTTAAGAAACAACACACGTTCGTATTTTCTTCCCGTACTTTAAGGTTTTGTTTATAATATCATTAGAAATTAATAAATATAAGCAAAAATCTTAAGTTTTTAATAAAAAAGTTCATATTTGCATAAAACTGATGAAAAATAATTTAAGTAAAATGACTTAAGTTCTATCGAATGTAAATAGATGTGAGGTTGAACATTGTTGGGGGATAATGGTGTATGTGATGTTTAAATATTAAGGTAGGTGGTTGAAAACCTCCACGAACTTGTTGCATTTAATGTTGTTGACTACAGGGTTGAAGTTGTGTGCTGTCGTTGACCACTGGTGGAATAGCTGAAAAGTGGTTGTGTTCGAGTTTTCTAGTAGGCCTTATCAAGTAAGTTTTAATCATCACCACCGTGTTCCTGGTAGTGGTTTAGCTGGTTTCTGTGCGTAAGTACTAATTGAATGTTACTTGTGGAGTTCTTAGTACGTTATGGGTTTTTCCAAAAAACGTCAATAATGACAGACAACATCGTATTCATTTTGAGATTAGGGTTATGTTCGTGGTTACTTTAAACAATTCCTTGTTTTTATATAAGTCTTGAAAGTTGACTGTTAAGTGTTTGATTTTCGATGTAAACTAGCTAATGGGTTACTGAACATCACAAGCAGGAAATAGGCACTTTTACTTTCCTTGAACTACATACCATTGTTATTGGTGGAATTTTATATCACTAGTGGAATATACTTTTTACAAATTTAAGAATGGCTTCAAATATTACTTATTGCATTTGGAACATTAATAAAAACTTAATTAGCGTATAGGTGACGGTTCTAAGCCTAATGAGGCATGGTGAAGCCAAGTACTTAACGCGTTGGACAAAGATTCTGAGAATTTGTGCTTCGCGTCCCGTTGTCGTAAAAAATTACGTTCCTCATTTGGGGTTATAGGTGTGTCGTAGGTATAACAGTCAAATCCCACTATTCGGTCAATCAGTAGTTGCAGTAGATGTTATTGAACAGTTGCCTTCATTTCTCATTATCAGGTAGGCTAGCACAAAGACCCCTTTTTGTACGTTATCGTGAATTTTCGAAACAAACTTAACACTCAAGCTGTATTTTATGTCAGTCTTTTTAATTTTGAGAGTGAAATTACAGTGCTGTCTGTTGAATTGATTTCATATGTGTGTAAAAAGTTTAACATTTCTCATTAAATGGATAGTAATTTTATAATTATTTAACTCAAATGTGTATAGAGAATACGCTGTTTAAATGTTTGTAAAGTTTTTTTTTTAAATAAATTGGTTTAGGCTTCAGACAAAATCATGTGATGTCAGTTTGTTTAACTACAAGTCGCTTGTGTTTGTTCCTCCAAATACCAAAATGTTTTAGAAAATTGTCAGCGGTATAGAAGCTTGGTTTGTAAATCTAAATGAAATAAGAGATAATCCGTAAGTTAACGGGTTTAACATTACCTGGTGGTGAGTGAGGGCGCTTAAATCTTAATCAGTGGGTCGTGGGTTCGAGTCTCCGTCACTCCAAACATGCTGCTCTCCCCTTTTAACTGTGAGGGCATTGTAATGTTACAGTCGATCCTATTGTTCGTCGGTAAAAGAGTATCCCAAGAGTTGGCTACGAGTGGTATGAACAAGCTATCTTATCTTTAGAAAAGTCTGTCGCTGATAGCCAGCACAGATATCCCTTATGTATCTTTGCGCAAACTTCTAAACAAATAACTTAGAATAAGGTAATGTTACATTATCTCGGTGCTTAATTTTGCTAGCTTCTAAATGGCGGGAAACTACATGTGATGGTCGTTCTGTGTTGTCAGTAGCTTTTTTTTTTTTCTCAAGTATACAGTTATATTAGTTTTAGATCGATCGCTTTGCATACTATAGCTCTAAACACCCGTGATTAAAATATAATGAGAATGTTAAAGTATTTCAACCACACTACGTCTGTCGTGTGTAGTACCAACAAGGTTTTTGTCCGGTAACAGTGTTCATTAACCCTGCTGACATACGACAGGCACAGTAATGTAAGTTATATAGTATATTAAAGTTCATGAACCAGATTGTGTAATGAATTGTAATTTTCAATTTTATTTACGAATTCGATTGTAGGGTAAAAAGGTAGTAATATTTCAAACACTAATTATATGTTATTTTACTAAATTAACATAACTACCATGCACAAAAACAGGCATACCAGCATAATTAGTCGTTGTCTTGTGTAAATGCTGATGAGTGATAATGGTCATCGTGTTTTCCCAGGACTGAACATTTTGATCTCATTGTTAGAATCAATAATAAGTAAAATTTAAATATTGTTTGATTTTCAAAATATTTTATGATCTTGCAATAAATTTATAAAGTACGAACCTTTCTAACTATAACATAAAATTTTGCCTAAATTATTGGCTAGGTTTCCGTTGTTTGTAAGTTAGGTCTTAATAAATTTCTTCCTTTTACTGTTTGGTAAGAGACTGCAAAGTTTTGCTATAGCTAGTTATATGTAACTGAAACCTTATGCCGTAAAACATGTTCGTATTCATTTTAGGGGTAAGAGCGAAATGTTTGTAATTAGTCCTACGGGAATGGCGTGTTTTCATTGGGTACAAAATACACACACACACAAAGCTCTGTCCGATCGCCACCTATGTTGGTATTGACCTTGTCAATAGGCAGCACATGATTTGTTGATCGGGCTTCAATGCAACAGTAAAGAAAGTGTGAAACATACCACGTGACGTGATCTCAGCCAATCACAGGAAAGAGTTAACGTTATGAGGTTTAATGAAAACTGTACGAGTAAGTCAGTCACGTTTAGGTTTAATGTAAATTTTTTTTAACGTTCAAGACTTGGTTAGGAATATACAGGTTCTAACCTTTTATCATCTGTGTTAAGGTTCATGCTTAAACTGCCGATATAGGAAAAGTACGGCTATGATTTTATTTAGAATAGTGCTTTTAACCCTTTTTTTTTGGCCTGTGAGTTTGAAGGTTGATAATTCAGGTCCTCGTGTGTGCTGTATTAGAATGATAGTCCAATATCACTGTTCTGTAAGACAAATTGTTGGTTAGTTGCCCTTCTCTAGGCTTATCAATCTAAAATTAGGGATGGTAGCCATGCGTAAGATAGGTAGCCCATGTGTAGTTTTGCACGAAACTTCTATTGTCAGATCACATTTAAACACACAAGTCTGTGAATTATGTATTTATTTGATATGCACATGTAATATGCATGTGAAATATTCTCACGGTGAGTTCAAATCCGTAGCAATTTGTATTGTTTGTAATTCTTAGTTTTCTAAATTACACGTTCGATTTTAGATTTACGTAAAATGTCAGCTTATAAATAAACGAGTAATGACAGTTGCTTTCAATTCTGTTAGATGGATCAGTGCCCGGTCTAAAGACTTGTAATTCTAAAATCCGGGTTTCTATACCCGTGGTGGTCAAAGCACAGATCGTCAGCCCCTTGTATAGCTTTGCGCTTGTCACCGAACAAACAGTAATTAGGTTTTGAATCTTAATGATTGTAGGTAAACATTTGTTATTGACCGTGTGGTATGAATACCGAAAAATTGACTTTAAACGTGTTTGTTCTTAAAATTCAAGCCCGAGATCGAGAAAAGTGTAGCTCAAATGGGTCATTTTTAAAATATTTTAATACCTAAAAAGTTTCCAGTTTTTTTTTTTAGTGTCGCTAAATTCGCAATAATTTGAGAAGTTTTGGGGGTCGGGTGATACTTTGTCCATTTTGGCGTTATAGTAAGTCGCAAAAATAAAACGTAATGAAGGTCGAGGTATCGTATACGAAGCGCCGCCATATTTCAGCCGCGCACAACGGCCTATTTTACAAAATGGCATCATTACGGCGTGGAGTTTTCAAGATAAGAATTCATTGAAAATTTTCACAGTAGTGTAATTTTTAGAACTAATATTTTTAATGACAAAAGTGATCGAGCTACTAAATCTTATAGTTCGGTTTAAATTAATCTAATAATGAAATAAGAATATAATGCGTTTTTCTTGTTAGTTAACCCCAAACATTGAAATCGAAATTAGAGAATTCATCGAAAACGTTTATTATATAAGGGAAAACCTTGATGCCACAAATGCAACAAACTTGTAAACTATGCTTCCATAGAATATTATACAATTTTGATACATGAAATTTCTAAAGAGCATATAGAACTTAAATATAATGCGCCAGAGAGATTCCTGTTTTCAGAAGTTGTTTAGGAGAAGCATATCCTCTTGGTGTTTATCATTGGGCTCATTACAGTTAACAGTTTAACTGCTCTCTTGTTCTTTCAGGTATTCCTCTGGGGGTATATTGAAAAGTTTTACAATAAACTTGTGCCCTTGAAGTTAAATTACGGAGGGAAAGTGCGTGACGTCTAGACTTGCATAACTTATAGGAAGATTCTTGTATACCTAGGACTGAGCATGGCGTTATGGATGAGATACTATGATTCACGTGCTGTTATCTATCAAAATAGCAAACGAGCGCTCTGCACATAAAGTGCCGTGGTTGTAGTACAATTGATTTGGTCAAATTGTGCTAAATTGAGAACAGTAGTTCCAGCTGATGATGACTGGTTTTGGCCTCATAAAGAAATGCTAACGTCAGCTTCGAAATTGAATAAACAGGAATATTTCTGTGTACACTTAACTGAATAGATTCAAAAAGTTAGGATTTGTCATTAGAACATGACAATGTTATATATTTATGAACGTTTTTAACTGGTTTTAGTACCTGTTTTGAAACATTAATTTCAGGTTCATTCTTGTAGAAGTATTTTGAGATAAACTTTTACATAGGTTTATATAAACTAATAATGAAACTAGTAAAGAAGGATTAGCATGGTCTGAGACGGAAATTTACTAGTATTGCTATTTTTGTGTAAGCACACTTCGGAAATGCGTATTTTGTGTTTGTTTTATAACTTGAACAGAATTCATTGAAATTATGTGGGAATAAATATTTAGCTTTGACGTCAGATTGTAGGGATTGAACCATTATATTGTACTTTGTGGTAGATCATATTTCAAGTTAATTTATTGTAGATCCATTTACTGGGGGATCCATTTAGAATTGTAATCCGAGGGTCGCGAGTTTAAATCCCCCCCTCACACCAAAGGCTCGGCATCCGATGGTCATGGGTTCGAATCCACGTCGTACCGAACATGCTCGCCCTTTCAGCCATGTGGTCGTTATAAAGTGACGGCTAGCGCAAATAGCCCTCGTATGGCTTTGCGCGAAATTCAAAAAAAACAAATCCATTTAGAATTTTTCCTGTGATTGGTTTAATGAAACCGGTGAATTGTGCTGTTTTCTCAGCAAAATACAAGTTTAATACATACTAGTATTTCTACATTGTAGGAGTTACTGTTAAAATGTAATTATTAGAGAAATTTTGTTAGAAATTAAAGTAATTTTTGTTATTCATTGTTAAAATTAAAAGCTAAAAATTAAGTGTTTTGTAAAAATAAATTGAATCTGTTCATATTTCCAGCTAGGTGTAACAGTCAGGGTTGTTTTCTTGTCAGTTCGTTACATTCTTCATAAATACGAGTTCAAGTTTTGTTTTTTCTGTACTCTTAGGTTTACAGGAGAGGTTTGTTGTAATCTGTATTTACGCTAAGAAAACATTGGCAGCGTGTTTTTTTAATAATACGATAATTAAGTTATATAGACTTGTATATTTTGATTATATTATTTTTCGTATCAGTTGCTTTAAAAAGGTTCAATTCATCATTGTCCATAAGTTAATATTGTCTTTAATTTTAATAATATATATATTGTAATGTGTTGGAAGTAAAGTGAAATCGGGTGATTCGAACTTTATTAACGAAATGTGAAACTTAGGGCAGTAAATTTGAGTAAATATACGAACTTGTGTTATTAGTTTTCTAAACCTAACATTAAAGCACCAACAGTTTCCGTGTAATAAACCGTGAATAGCACTTAACAAGTGGAAGGACAAAAAATGCATTTGAAAATTAAATAGTTTCTATACTTTTTTGTATCAGTTTAAGAGTGTTTATAAATTGAACTGATGTGTGCTTTGTTGTGGCTGTTGTCAGTTAGTACCATCACCTGACGTCATGGTTAGTTTAAGATAGTAATTAACAGTTCAGTTCTTTCAATAGGAATAACACGTACAACTTCCACGAAGTTCCAGATCAAGGTAAATGTGAAATTGTTTATTCTGTAACATCCTGTAAATAGTTATAAATAAATATCTACTTATTAACCAACATTTGTGGTCTCATCTTTATTTTGCATTCCTTGATTACCAGGACACCAAAAAAAAAAAAAAGGAACAAGACATTGCAGTTTAGTCGACACACACACACACACACACACACACAAAATCTTGCTGAAATACATATTTCCATAGCAGTTTTGTTGTTAAATGCAGTGTGTACGTGATTACATGTTATTAAATATTAGGAGTTTTTGTATTATTATTATTATGGGGAATTGGATGTACTTTAAAAGTACGGGACCATTGAAGTGTAACTTTCCAAATAAAAACCGTTTCACGAAAACTACCAGGGATATAAAATGTATCTAATGATTACTGACGTAAAATTCGGTTATTTTACACTTGATAAGAAACTATTGATCGATTCATTTTATCACAAGTGTTAAAAATATATAAAATGCAATATTTAAAAACTGATGAAACGTATTAGTGTGCATTAGAATGAAACGCAGGAAGCATCGAAATGTAAACGAGTAGTGGCAAAGGAGCATGCTATTTGTGATTGCAAGTAAACACGACCAACCACAAGTGCTTCACTGGTAATAGTTTTTGACGTAGGAAAGTTGAGCGTGTGACGTCATTCGTCACGTGACGAACTGATTATCTAATGGTAAGATCACGCTCCAATCACAGGGTTCCGAGAGACGCGAAATGTGAAATTTAGATCTTAAAACCTAAAACTTGTACGTACCGAACGTACTTTATTTTAGACCATATCTTGAACGGTTAAAGTAATTAAGTGTCCCCAGTGATTATATAAACTTCCGTTCCTGCGCAAAACGAGATTTAAGTGATGCTGAGAAGAGGGGTGGATGGAGTAAATGTTATCTGTTTTGATTACTTTTATTTGTTACACGAATTTAACTGTTTTGAACATCATTCACCGATGTAAAAGGTATTTCTCGTGACATTTTACGGAACATTTTTTGACTTATTAAATTTTGCCCCTAATACTTTAGAAAATATTTGTATTCTGACTTTTTTTTATATATATAAGATTGTTTTGTGGGTTGTAAGACCGCTCATTAAATATTAGTTTCCTTTGTTATTTTACTCAGAAAACTGTTCATCCACATGAAATAAACCTATTAAACTGATGTGAAATTTACAGGATTTCTTTTTTATTGAAAAACGTAATCACTGTCAATTATTTTAATACTTTAAGTAGTGAATTCTAGTGATAACACAAATGTCAAGACAACTGTTTACGCACTGGTAAAATTAAAAGTATAGAAGGTCAAAAACAGCGACAAATGTAAATGAAAAGCCAAGTTGAATTCTAAGATTCATTTAAGGAAGCTATTTACTGTACATATAAAGTAACTGTTGGTGAAATGTCTATACATCTCTCACTCAAAGAGTGAGTTGTGTATCATGACGAGGCTGTTGAAACTTCTCAAAAAAGGAAAGTGTTGACAAAGCGGTTGAAATGTGAATTTGTTTACATTGTTTAATAGTAAAGTACAAAAGCCAAGTCATTTTTGATGTATAATTTGTGTTGGCTATTTAAAAACAAAAGTATTTGGAAAAATACACTCACATAAACAGGAGATAAGTTTTAATTGGCTCATCATAAATATCTGGGGAAATTCTCAATATCGATCATCCATGAATTATTTGAGTAGTGTTTAGATAAAGACGACGTACGTTCCGACAAAATCCAATCTTTTAATGCGTGATTAACTGAGCAACTTGTTCAGTTTGAATTTACGTAGGTTAGAAGTCTGAACAAGAAACAAAGTTAACGTATACGTAAAGAAAGTTGTGTTTCAACTTCTTAGTTTGCTTATTTAGCGTTTCATAAATTCAAAACTAATTGGCTCGAGGGTATGCATTAGTAGTTTAAGGAAATGTTCCTGCCTCTTATATTCGTTAATAGACATGTATTAATGAATAAGAGATGCATAAACTAAGGATTTAGAGGGAAGTACTATGGATATTAGATTTAAAAGGTATGGATAAAATATCTCTATCATTCTGTTACGTGGTGGACTGGGGGGTATCCGGTTGTTAAACTAATTGTTTTAAATACATTCCCATAAAAACATTTCAAAATAGTACTTACTTTTTTAACGTTAAAATTTGATGAAATTGCTTGTGGGCGTTGGAAGCTGTAACTATGCGAAGGAAAAAAAACTAACATTGTAATTTTTAATTAGCACAACGTCTCCGAGGTAATTTTGATTCATCATATTACGGAGTAATTCGTATTTAACAGCGTTTTGTTTCAGTTTTTTTTCATGTCTTTGAGTGGCGTAGTAATCCAACCTAAATTAGTTCACTAACCTGCTTACGCGACTCGAGGCACGATGGGAGAATAAATCGAACTGTGGGAAACTCGTGACGATCGTCAAGTAAGTAAGGATGAGATTGTAGTGGCTCGTTTCAGTGTGACGTTAAGTAACGTAAGAGGAGCCTCATACAGATATCACGTTAATTACTCTATCTATAGACAAAATGAAATATTGAATTTGTCATTTCATTGAATATGAAAACGCTTTTAAAATATTCTATGGACACTTAAGGCATTGTTCTACTTATTTCTTTCACCGTCTTCCGGAATATATTTGCAAGTCAAAATATAACCAATGTGTTTACTCTTGTATCACAAAATTTGAACTGCGACGTACAACTTAATTAGTCAATCTTCTACACCCTTGAACAAACATTTTCATGGTTCATTTATTTCATGTATCAATAACCCGTGAGGGAGGATGTAATTACCTACTAAGCCAAACATGGAGTAACGACCACGTGATTTTGAACGGGACACGTTTTTATGCAGTAGAATTGAAACAAGATTTTGTGAAGCGTTCACAGTAATAAAGTGAGAGTTATGTTATTTTGTCTTTATGTATATTTAAAGTAGTAAACTTGAACTCTTTAGTAGTTATAGTTTCTGAAGTACTTTCCCCAACTCATCAGACCGAAATGATGTACATTACGTTGTCCAAGGAGCTGGGCGTAGCGTAGGGATTAGTATGCCCGGATCACGAATCTGAAGGTTCGTGGCTCGCGTCCCTTTGGCGTATAAACACTGGGGACTGCGAATACATTTTAGGACTGATAGTAAAATCTCACTGTTGGAATAGAAGATATGGCGGTGGGCTAACTAGTTGACTTTCGTCTATTATCAGTTCAATATTATAATTTCTATTCACAGTTAAATTTTGAGTAAAAATTGAAAACAAGTGAACATTTGTAAGTTTTTTTCTAATGTATAAACGTAAATGTATTAATTTCAAATTTAGAGGCGGAAGTACTGTATTGACAGGTTTTGTGTTTTAACAAAACCACGTGTTTTAACGTTGTACGTCAGTCTGTGAAATTAATGAGACGATAAAGAAAGTTTTTGGACATTAAAAACTGTTGTCTTAATTTTGATGTCGTATGCACTAACTCGCCCATATAGCGTGTGTTTGTAATAGTTCTAGAAATTACCATCTTGAACTTAAACATTACGTGAATAATTAGGCAGAGTTTTACTGTCATTCCATTATGATTGCTGTTAAAGTGCACAAAAATAGACGAATATTTGTATCATTGTGGTGAAATAATGAAACTTGTATATTACAGTTTTATTATTGTTATAATTCTTTCGTTTCCTTTTTTTAATTTTAAACAGAACTCTTGAACCAGCTTCTAAAGTTTGTAGTTTAAATAAGTTGAACATTGAAATATTGTGTGGTTGGACATTGTGAACTGTGAGATTTATAGTTTGATGGCTTGTGTGTGTTTAAATTGTGTTTATTCCTGCTAGTCAATAGTTCTGTATAATTTTGGCTGACTGAGTTGTGTCCACAATTGATGTTTTGTGTTTACCAGTTCAAGTGATGATGTGGCAGATGGTCCTGATATGTACATTTTGTGTTTAAGTATTTCATATATTGGCCTTTATATGTTTATTACATTTATTGAGTAATTAATGTGCCTTTTTCTTTATAGCATATTTTGGACAAATGAGAAACAGAGCAACATATGATCTTATGTCATTGGCATTTATTTTTTAGATACAGTTTTAAATATTTGATTTCTATCTCTTACAGTCTCATGAAAAAGTTTTCCAAGAAACTTGTAAGTCGTTGTGTCTACTGCAATGTTTTGCGATCAACAAATCCAGAGATTCTTAGCTTGTGAGTATACTTCTGTACCCATGTATTATTGTAAAATAAAACTTAAAAAAAATAATTTTCACTGTATCTCTTTCATTGGAAGTGACAATAATTTACATTTTGCTCTATTTCTTCTTGTGTACTTAGTTGGAAACAGTGTATTACAAATATGTCTTCACATGGCATGTGTTTTGAGAATGTTTGTTATCAATGTAACTCATTAATTCAGATGAATTAAATAATGATTTTTACATATGTTTAAAAAGATAATTAAATTCAAAGAAGGGTTGCTATATATTGAAAAAATAAAGAAACTGTCCTATTAGAATACAGCTATCCTACTTGTATATTCTTTAATAGTATTACTGCATTTTTCCACATTTTTTTTGGTACAGTATTATTCTAGTAATGTCTTTCATTATTTAAATATGAATGTATATTAGTGTTCATACTGATTTAAATTTTTGATAAACTACATTATTTTAGGTTGAACTTTGTCATGACTAGCATTGTATTTTGTTTATAAGCACCATTTTGTTGTTTAGCATAAAATTTGGTCTTGATAATATTTTAAATTCGTTTATGAAGATTTCTCCATAATTCAATAAGATGTTTCAAATAATATTCCTATTTTCATTATGAGAGTTGGTGTTAATAATTTCAGTTTCTTCATAATTTCTTTATTATTATGTCTGTTTTGAGCATCTCTATTTACCCGATTTTAAGTATCTTCTTACATTATATACATATTTTAATTGTGAAATGTATTTCTTCAGAGATTTTTAAATAATTTTAGTTTATTAGAAATTGTTTGTTGTTGAATGTTTTAATATATTTAATATGATTTTAATGTATTGATGTGTTACTCATTATTTTAATGTATTGATGTGTTACTCATTATTTTAATGTATTGATGTGTTACTCATTATTTTAATGTATTGATGTGTTACTCGTTATTTTAATGTATTGATGTGTTACTCGTTATTTTAATGTATTGATGTGTTACTCATTATTTTAATGTATTGATGTGTTACTCGTTATTTTAATGTATTGATGTGTTACTCGTTATTTTAATGTATTGATGTGTTACTCGTTATTTTAATGTATTGATGTGTTACTCGTTATTTTAATGTATTGATGTGTTACTCGTTATTTTAATGTATTGATGTGTTACTCGTTATTTTAATGTATTGATGTGTTACTCGTTATTTTAATGTATTGATGTGTTACTCCTTATTTTAATGTATTGATGTGTTACTCATTATTTTAATGTATTGATGTGTTACTCATTATTTTAATGTATTGATGTGTTACTCATTATTTTAATGTATTGATGTGTTACTCATTATTTTAATGTATTGATGTGTTACTCGTTATTTTAATGTATTGATGTGTTACTCGTTATTTTAATGTATTGATGTGTTACTCATTATTTTAATGTATTGATGTGTTACTCATTATTTTAATGTATTGATGTGTTACTCGTTATTTTAATGTATTGATGTGTTACTCATTATTTTAATGTATTGATGTGTTACTCATTATTTTAATGTATTGATGTGTTACTCATTATTTTAATGTATTGATGTGTTACTCATTATTTTAATGTATTGATGTGTTACTCATTATTTTAATGTATTGATGTGTTACTCATTATTTTAATGTATTGATGTGTTACTCATTATTTTAATGTATTGATGTGTTACTCATTATTTTAATGTATTGATGTGTTACTCATTATTTTAATGTATTGATGTGTTACTCGTTATTTTAATGTATTGATGTGTTACTCGTTATTTTAATGTATTGATGTGTTACTCATTATTTTAATGTATTGATGTGTTACTCGTTATTTTAATGTATTGATATGTTACTCATTATTTTAATGTATTGATGTGTTACTCATTATTTTAATGTATTGATATGTTACTCATTATTTTAATGTATTGCTCATGTTATTTTTTGTCATCCATTTTTGTTTATTAAATATTTCTTTAGAGGGATATTCTATTTGAATGTGCAATTCAATAGCAGGCATATAGTATATCTTGATTGTTTTGTATGGAATGTTTTTGATAGGTTTTTAAATAGTGATGGCTGGGGAACTCTAAATCATTGGATTCAAGATGCCAAGGACACGGAAAATTATCCTTTTGTTTTAGAGCTTCTGAAGCTTTGCCATTTATTACCTATGACAGTAGAAAGACTTAAGGAAAATAACACTGCAAAACTTGTGAAATCATTAACTAAAAGCTCAAATGAAGGTTAGTTTCAGTATCTTATGATGGACTTTACAGTCTAGTTTCCAAATGAAATGTATATTTATATATGTGATTTCACTAAAGTATTGTTTTTCTTCTTCCAGTCTTAGCTATTATTACAATTAATAATTATGGAAGGTGATTCAGCTTAAGTAAAAACTAATAATATTTGGCCTTTAACCATTAGCTAGCCACTGTGCTGTTGGTTGTGATATATAGAATTATAGGCCAGTTCCTATTTCATAGAATTCTACTTTTATAATTTTATTGTAAGAAATGTATTTCATTAAATTTTAAGATAGTGGAAGCTCAAAAAATCTATTGCATGATATATGAATAGTGAATGAATTTTATGTCTCTGGATTTTTAAGAAAACCTAATGTTATAATTTTTTTGCGATGTGAAACCTATGTTGGTAACCAAATTAAGTTAAAATGTACTTCATTTGTTTTAATTAAATCCAATTATTTTCAATGATACATTACTTGGTAGTGTTTGAACATGTATTATAATTAACTGAAAAACACAGTTTCTGCCCATATTGGATATCATCAATGCAGTGTAAATTACTATAATTTTAATAACACTACAACATGAATATGTAATCAAGAGTAGTTTATACATTTAAGTAGAGTATGTAGGTTTGTTTAAAAGAAGCTTAGTAGTCTTTATACATGCTGCTCCAGCATGGCCAGGTGGTTAAGTCACTTGACTCATAATCCAATGATCATTGATTTGAATCCCTGTTGCACCAAACATGTTTGCCATTTCAGCCTTATTGAGACAGTAATTCCCATTATTCATTGGTAAAAGAGTATCCCAAGAGTTTGTGGTGGGTGGTTATGACTAGCTGCCTTCCCTCTAGTCATACACTGTAATTAGGGATGGCTAGTGTAGGTAGCCCTCATGCATGTTAATTATAACAAAATCTTTAAATTTTGCTATTTAATAATCAGTACTTTTATTTAATTCAATTTTCTATTATTATTGTAATTAATTTCTTTTTCTAGATATTAAAATATTAGCATCTGAAGTTGTTGAAGAGTGGATGAAATTAATCAAAGGAGAGAAGGCTGAAAAAACTGAGAATGTTTATGAAAAATTGGGTATGAGTTATCTGTATTTTAGTTAAATATATTTTATTCAGTTTATTCTGATAATAGTTTATTTTCTGTAATATAAAATTACGTGGACAGTTAATTTGAAAATTTTGATGCCACAATGTCATACTTTTTATTATTCTGAAATTCAACGAATGAATTATCAGTTTGGATAGTTCAACTCATTTTTTCCAGGTACCCGATATATTTCAACCAAACTTTTGCTGTTTGATTTTTTATTGTAAGAATACTATGATGTTTAATTCATCTGAACAATAATCTTATTATTTATTTTTCTATTATAACCTTTTTGATGTTTAACCACAGTTATAATGATTTTAATTGATGATTTTGTATTGTATAATTTTTAATGTCCAACATTTTTCTTTTTTTGCAAATTCCATATCATATTTCAATTCATGGTTTTGTTAATGATATTAATATTGGTTTTACATTTTCATTAGGTTACATTACAAACAAGCTATAGGAAATACTGTAAAAAGTTTCATTATTTTAAAGTAAAGAGAAATTTTTATTAGAAAATTGGCTTCCATAAACAGTAGTATAACAGATCTTTCATATTAGTTGAATTGTTTCATCTTTTGTGGCTTATAAATATCACCAAATGTAAGGCTCAAATTAATAAAAATCCTTGTAGTGATAAAATTGTGTAATGTTATTTGCATTATCTATTATCTGTGAAGTGCATATATATGTGAAATTAATTAAAAGAAAGAAGGCTTGAAACTTTATATTTAATAACTTTAAATATCCATCATAGATATTACTTTTGTGTTCCAGAATATAAATAAACTTTTATTTTCTTTCTTCACATATATATAATTCCTTATAATTATATATACTTACATCTGAATATCAGTTAATTTAAAAGTTTTTTTTGTTTTGAAACTTTATTTACTTAATTTTGTTTAATGTTACATGTTCATGTTGTTTCAGAAAAAAATAGAAAGAAGAAAAAGAGAGAGAAAGAGCAAAGCAAAGTGAGAGAAAATAAAACTGACAATAATCATGATAAAATCAGGGAAGAAAAGATTCGACTTAAACAAAAGATTGTAGATAATAGTGATCTAGAAGATGTAAAGCCAATACTGTCAGAAGAACCACAGATTAAAAAAGTTAAGACTGACAGACCAAAAACAGTGAAGGCTTACCAGACAAGGTTCCGATCTACAGGTAAAAAACTTTGTTTTTCTCCTCTTTCTTCTTATTAATTGTGAAAGTATAGAGTACATTAACCCTAGTGACCTGACTGATGCATTTAAATATGTGTTTATTTAACAGATATACTTGCCTTTGTTACAGGATTGTTTTTAAGGTATAGCAAATATTTATATTACTTAAACATGTAATGTAACAAATATTGTGTTAATTATTTCATGTTGTGAAATAATAAGAGAATTTAACCTTAACTTACTGAAATGTTATGTTTTGAGAATGTTGAATGTATGGTTATGTGCAACTTATTGGTATTGTAAACTTTTATACCATGTCCGTGACTCAAGAGGGTTTTAATATTACTAGATTATCAAACATAGATTTGATTTGATGTTTACTAGAGATTGTTTAAATTAACTGTTTAAGGTTTGAGTTTCAATGAAGTACCTTTCTTATTAAGTTAAGGTTGCTTGAACTAACTGTTTTACCCATTAAGCTAAAGTTGCATGACCTTACAACATTTTTTCCCATTAAGCCAAAGTTGCATGAGTTAATTACATTTCTTCCTGTTAAACTAAGATTACCTGAATTTTAGTACCTTTCCTCCTGTTAACTAAGACTGCTTGAAATAAGTACATTTATTATAATTAAGCTAAGGTTGTTTGAAATAAGTACTTTTCTTTATATTAAGCTGTGTTTGGTTGGACATAAGTACCTTTCTTTCCCCTTAAACTGTGATTGCTTGGATTGAATATTTTTCTTCCGATTAAGTTAAGATTGTTTCAACTAAATTCTTTCCCTTTGAACAAAGGCTGCTTCAACCTAATACATATTCTTCCCATGACCAAACTAAGATTGCCTCAGCTAAGTGCATGTCTTTCCTGCAGGCTTAGAAGAGGCCACTCCTTTACCTAAAGACGTTCATAAAAAAATTCCTACAGTAGACAAAACCGCTGCCGTGGCTGCAGCTAAAAGTGCTGCGAAAAGATTTAATGTTACTAGGGAAGTCAAACCTCCAGAAAAAAGGATAAAACCTTCAAGTCTGATTACTGCAGTGGAAGAAAACAATACAGGCCCTGGGATCAAACTGATCCCTCCAAAACCAAAACGTACGTTATATATTTCCAGTGTTAAAACAGATAATGCATTTTATATTTTTGTAATAAAATTATTTATGTTGTCTGCTTAAACTGTTTGGAGTAGGTAAGACAATTTTATAAAGATATTATGATTTTTGTTTTGGTGTCCAAGTAATTGCTAAGTCTGTTATTGGTTTTGTAAAAACTGAATATAAATTTCTTTTCTTTTTTAAAAGACATCTTACATTTTTTTTAATAAAAGTGTCAAGTTTTAATTTAATAATGTTAAATATCCATCATGGAAATTGTTTTACTTTTGTGTTCCAGGATATAAATAATATTTTTTTCCTTTCTTCTTATTTTACATGTGTATCATTTGTTGTTTGTATTTTGTTTATCTAAATATATTCACAAATACATACACAAATATGCCATTTGTCTATATTAATTCCTCAAAATTCGTTAGTAGCAACAGTTTCTCTTCATGAAGGTTTTCTTATTTTATATGAGGAACAGACTATATTCAATGTAAAAGTGGCTTCGTTTTCTCTGTATTCTTCATAATATTTTTCTCTTTGGAAGAATTTCTCTTTTTCTTCTTCTTTCTCTCTTTTAACTTAAGTTGTAGAAAGAAGCTTGCTTTCTAACTGGGGACTTTTTTATTCTTATTACAACTGTTATAGAGGATAAACTTTATTTTTGAAAGAAGTTTTTTTTATTTCTTTATTCAGTTCTTTATTTTTGGGGCCCATGAAGATTTTTATTTTGTCTCATTTAGAAGCACAGTTTCATCAGATGTTTATTTCATTTTTGAGCAATACGACTGTTGTTACAAAGATACCTCTTTTGTTTTTAGCATTGCATTTTATTTATGAAGATACTTTTATGTTTTTAAAAAAATGCTGTTTCAACTTCTTTAAGTTGTAGATATTTATGATAATACTTGTTTTGTTTTTTTGTAATAAATAATTTTAAATGTTTTATGTGAAAAACCTGTAAACAGAAAGTAACTAAGACTTGTACCTTGGTTTCCCTGGTTAGCTCTGCCACTGAGCTAAGCAAGTGTACAGCTTGTTCCCATCATGGTTACTTGTAAAGTCTCTTGCTGTTAGTATGATCACCATGCTACTTTGTGATAGGTGCAAAGACTGAATTATATAAATTTATCATAGACTTACAATTATTTATTTAAAGTCATCATGACACTTGTTTTGTTTGTAGCGGTTCATGTTCTTCACGAAAGTGCTGGATTCATGGATGCTCTTGTTGCTACTCCAACACCTACACCTCGTAAAAAAAAGAAAGCATCAGCTGCAGCTAAATCCCCAACAACTCCTCCATCTCCTACAACTAATCCTCCAAGATTTCAGGTTAGTCTGAAGGTATTTTGTGCTACCTATTTGAGATTTAAACAAAAATTGTATTTAATGATTCATGTGGAAACGTCTTTCGTGAATACAAATTCTGTGAAGTAGGATCTTACTCAGAATGATATCTTAACATTTTTATTAAAACTCTTCCATTGAGGTGTTGTGGTTTTCACAGGCTTGTACAGCTGTGGAGTAAAATATTACTCCAAGCAATAGTTTGGAGTGTTTAAAATGGTGATACAAGTAGTATAGATTGGTATCCCACTTTGTGTTAAGAAGTTATTTTCTTAAATATATAATAGCTATCTGGGAAACAGGTGTATGTTGTTGTAATATTAGTCTTTTATACTATTAAGTACATCTACCCCCACTAGAAGTTGACAGTATTTGAATTATATTAATTTCCTTTGAAGGACAGATTAATTTACGTTTGTGCAGGTTATAAGTAATTAAGTCAGGTTTTAATATTCATAATTACAATAGATATTGTATTCAGTATAACATTATTTGGTTTCTTTAGTTCTACAAAGATACTCTAGAAACTTCCACAGATGAAAAGGAAGAAACTGAAGGAGGGGAATCCAAGGTGTCTGAAAGAAAGGAATCCACTTCCTCCACTATCATTGAAGAATCCCCACAATCCCCAACAGAAACATCAGCAGTGCTTGAAAGTACCAAACAAACAATAAGAGAGCAGCCAGTTGATGACACAGGAGAAGCTGGTAAACATTTGAATGTTTCTTCTAATTTTTCTACTGATTTTCTGCTGTGATGATAAAACAAAATTAGTTAATTTCTTGCACATAAACTGACTTTTGTAGACTGTTAATGAATAGAGTCCTGAGTAAGAAAATTCAAGAGAATTACCTGAAGTGTCAACACAGTTATTAAAAACTGTTTCTGTGATCATACCAATAAAATTTGTGTGGCTAAAAAATTTGAAAATCCTGATTGTTTTTTTCCTGTGTTCTTTATGTATTTCTAAGAATTTCATAGAATTAAATAAAGCTATATACATTAGTGTTCACATGAAAACATCATAGTATGTAAATAAAATAGCAGTGAGCATTTTTAGGTAATATCCCTAGAGAAACGTTTATACATATTTCATTGTACTTTTCATTGTGCATTATAGTTGGCACGTAGCAGCTGGTCATGTCTTCATTATTTTGGGTCATATAAATTGGCTTGATAATGTTGCCTTGAGTGTTGTCATTTGGAGTTTGCACTTTTCACATATGTTAAACCAATACTGGACAGTGTTTGAAGTTTTGTTGACTAATAATTAGGCACTTTTGAAAATGCAAGTTACCCAGAAGAGAAAAAAACAAAAAACTTGTAGAAATGATAAATGTGAATACTGTTTGTATAATATCATTTAAAAAGAAACTTAAAAATTTGTGAAACTATTCTAATTGTTTTCTTGTTCTTATAGCAGACTGGATTGATTCTGAAAAGGATCGAACTATTCAGTATCCACTGCAGTCCATTTTGTCACATGGTAAAAGGAAGAAAGAAAAGAAAATGGTGAAGTGGCCTCAGGAACACAAACTACAACAAGTATATTTTTTTGAAATGGATGAAACTGAGAGAGGTAAGTACACTTTAGTTTGGTTTATTTTTAAATGAATTTTGTTAGTTTATTAACCTTGATATTCTGAAAAGAACAACAATCTAAATTGTTAGAAACATCTGCTCACGAACATTGTGTTCAAAATTATAACAGCATACTAGTTTGTTTTTTTGGTTTTTCATATACTTAAGTAATGCTTTTGTGTGTTTGGATGCAAGAGTTGTTTTCAATGAACTGTCTTGTGTGTATATGTTGATTTCTGTTTATCCTTTCTTGGTTCAGTAAATTTAGTCCCTTGTTACATTTATTCAACAGTATTTTTTCAGCTATTTTTTTGAGTCAAAAAGAAAAATTAAAAAAGAATTTAAAAAATTCTTTTAAAAATATATTTCCAGACTTTTTTTCTCAGATGTTATAATAGTAACGTTTTTCTTCACAGCCTTATTTTGCCTATTTCTGTATATAAAATACTGGTAATCATTCAATATTTCCTCTTGTTGCTTATTGTTATTACTGTCATCTAGGTTTCTTAAACTACACTATATTTATTAACATTTTGAACTTCTGAGTTATTCTTTTCATTTCAGTAAATGTGAACCACACAAAAGAATTTGGAGATATGAAACACATAGAAATGAGGTTGGAGAGACAAGCCAGAGAAACAGTTCGTCGATTGATGGACGACCATATGGAGGAAACTATTCCTGTAAGTTCATTTATGGTTTGTATAAAAGTTGAAAATGTGACATTTGGTACTACATGAAAAATTAACAATTAATTGCTGTTATGGACAAATCCTGTTTATTAATGTGGCTGCTTCCGATTATTTCTTTCTTGATAAATATACCCAAGTGCACATAGACATCGTTAGTGGCCCTGCACATACACATAATTAGTAGACCACAAGTGCATGCACATATAATTCATAGTCCCCAAGTGCATGTACACATGATTAGTAATCCCTAAGTGCACTAAGTCATAAGCAGAAGCCTCCAAGTGCAAGTACACATAAGTAGTGGTCCTCAAATGTCCATACACATAATTGGTAGCCTCCAAGTGCATGTACACATAAGCAGTAGCCCCTAAGTGCACGTACACATAAGCAGTAGCCCCTAAGTGCACTTACACATAAGCAGTAGCCCCTAAGTGCACGTACACATAAGCAGTAGCCCCCTAAGTGCACGTACACATAATTAAAAGCCTCCAAGGGCACTTACACATAAGTAGTAGCCTCCAAGAAAGTATAAGTAGTGACTGAAGTGTATCACAAAAGGACTCTTCATACTCAACCAACAAGTTTTATTATTCTACAAACACTAGCACAGTTTATTGTTAAGCAATCAATACATGTGGTATAATTAGCAAACTATTGCATCATTTATACGCTACATAGTTATTTGAAAGTTAGAACACTTTAGCAATCGGGAGGCACTACAAGCAATGTACTTCAATAACTTATTGCCTTCTTTAAATAAAATGATAATTTCCATAATAAATGTAAGAAGCATTCATCATATACTTAGAACACTGTTTCACCTTTAAAATAGTCCCCAGTTGTGTAAATAAGATTAAACATTTATAATGCTAAAATTGAGGTTTTAATCCTTCCTTACTTTACATATGACACATCATCTCTTGTGTAGCTTTGCATTAACACAAGAAAGTCCATAAAATAATACTTATTTAGCACATCTCTCCATATACTCAATTAATGTTACTTACAATGTTTTCTTTTTTCTTCCTCCTTTTGTGAATAACTATATTTTCATTTTGAAAGTTCTAATTATGTAACTTAATTGGTTATTTTATCAACAGTGGAAAGTTCCATACCCCATTGACTTTCTGCAACAGTTAGTAGTTCCAGGGCTTAATAGTCAGGAGAAAATATTACAACAGGAGAAACAACAAACCACCTTGCAGGAGATCTTTTTCAATAAGAATATGTAAGTTGTTATTAACTTGTATTGTTTTCTCTGCATATTGGGAAATGCAGAGAAAAAAACATCCTTATAAAAAGTGTTTTGCAAAAATAAAACAAAAACTGACCAAGTTACTGGTCATTAAACACAAAAATAAAACAAAAACTGACCAAGTTACTGTTAGTTGGTGATTAAACACAATTTATCTTTTTAAACAAATAAGTAACCAGTTAACTTAAGAAGTAATTTTTTTATGTGTAATATTGCTCCAAAATAATTTTACTGTTTGTAATAATATTATGTAATGTACTTTTATCATATTTTACTGTGTTTAATGTTCCTTGATACGGCCTTGAAGAAACTTGGAAGTCTTCTCTTTAATATAGAATTTACAGTTTTTTGTTTTGTTTTGTTTTTTGCACTGCTTTCAAATGTTGTGGAATTTTTCTTTTCTTGAATCTAAGCCTGATTATCTGTACCAGGATATTTTTGTACCATAACACTTAGCCCAAAAGAGATTACAAGTTTAAAAAAAAATTGTATAAGCTAGGTGAACTTGTTTGTAAAATTGTTTTCCTTTATGTAGAATTCTCAAATTCTATAACTAATATAATATATATAATATACATCCATGACATGAATGCTCATATTCAGTAATTGTAACTATTTAGATATGTAAAAGTTTTTTTCTTATAGGCTTCCAGACACACCCCAAGAACCTGAACCTCAGTTGTTTCATGCACAGGAGCCTGTAATTATTCCTCTGGAAGATGTAAGGAGTTTTTTTATATATATTATTAGTACTTCTTGCTACCTTTCTTATGTTGAATTCATGTCTTAAAGCTTATAATGTCAACCACCATGTAGCTTTTCACTTACCAACAAATAAACATGTTATTAAGTTTCTTCACTTTTAGAAAAACATCCATATTTAGAATATATCAACAACACAGTTTAGTAAAAAGTAATTACTTAAATATTGATTCAGGGATACCTGCAACAAGCTGATTGGCAGTGTATTATATAAAAATAACAGTCCTTGTAATGAAGAATGAAGGTTTATTGTGCAGGATACTGTTTACTTTCAGTAGTTGAATACCATAGCAGCTGGAGTCAGTAGGTTAGTATATAATAAGAAAGAAAATCTCAAACTAAAAAGTAACATAACTGAGGAATACATGAAACATGGAAAGAAACTTCTGGTAAAGGTGTTTTAATTATACTTTGTATAGCTTTTGTTACTGGTGGATTATATGAGATAGTGTTAGCTAAACTTCAAAATAATGGCTAAATCTTATCATTATTGTTCAAGGACTGTCCAGAAAGTTCATTCTTCTTTGTAGAAAATATAACTTTCAAAATTTCAAACTTTATACTTAGTTTATCCTAAACAACAAGTGCGCTTAATTTGTTATTTGAGTAAAAAAATAAATTAGGCTTCATCAAATTCTTTCATAGCAATAAGTGGGAAGAATTAAAATATTTAATAATGATTATTACCTTTAGAATATTCAATTTCCAGTTTGTTTTATACATAATGTGGCTTTTTTAAAGTGAATTGTGTGGCAACTTTTGACAATAAAAGATTCTTAAATATTCAGGAGAACAACCCTGGGGCAGTGATTGACTATTCAACAATAGATTTACCTCGACCAAAACTGGACCTTCCTCCTGTATTGTCCCATTTAATGGTGTCTCTGTCTGAAAAAGGATACCCAGTAGATCATGTAAGCTAAGTGATAGATTTATTCTTAGATGACGTTCTGTGTGTTTTAAGAACGATTTAATAACATATCATAGTTTTCTTCAATTTTATAACTAATACTTGACCTTTCCCTATTCTATTTTCTCTCTTTCTCTCTCTCTCAGAAATTATATATTGCCTTTTCAAAACCCCAGTGTTTCTCTTCTCATTCAATAAAAATTAAGATGAAAGCTATTAAATCCTGTATTTTGAAAGTGTGGTTCTATTATTTTGTGAAACTAAGTTATAAAAACTCAGTTTTTCAGTCAGCCCGAACCTCACACGTATATATTTCTGTTTTTATGGAAATGTATTAAAATATAGGATTTAAGAACTAGTGATAATAAAAGTTTTTAACTTCAATACTAAACAAAAGTTGTAACAAAAGCTTTAAGTTGGTAAGATTTGTTTTTAAAACATGAGAAATGTACTTTTGTTCCAATAATATTGTGGTTTTTTATAATTGCTCAAGTTGGAAAATTAATTGTTTGCTTAAAGAAATTAGCCAGAAAAATCTTTATACTTCTGACCATTGAACCTGTAAAAAATGAGCACTTTCACATTACAGCCTATTGTTACCTAGAAATGGACATTAGTTTCTCTCCTCTAGGTTCAGTATTATTTATAATCAATCTTATGATGACCACTGAGTTCTAATATCTGCTGTAAACTTTTCGATATATCTTCATAGTATTCTATTGAAAAAGGTATTCTATTGCAAATTAAATACAAAACTTTTTTTTGTTGTGATAAAATCTGATTTTTAATTTTTGATTTTATTCATCCAGGTTTCGGACTTCTTTCCAAATAACCCAGACAGTATAGTTCATGCACCTGATATTCCTTCAGGTAATATATTAGAAGATCTACATTGTAGAAAATATGAGTATAAATATCTTTATGATACAGAAAACCTTGAACCATATAATGCCAAAGTAAATAAAATTTTCTGTACTAAAAAAGTATACGCAGATTGACATAACAGTAAAACAAAACGTATATCTTTAATATCAAACACGTACCAACCAACAGATGGTTAATACATTATCTATGTCAACATCAAAGTGTATATATAAGAGATACGTTCATCTATTGTTCATTTGTATATTTATTTTATAAATGTAGAAGTTGATATAGATAAATACAATATTGTTTGCAAAGTTAAAAGTGATATCAAAATTAACAATATTTTATGTATATTAGGTATATAATAGAAGTGCATCAATACATTTGTACAAATTAAAATTTAACCAATCAGTGGTTTTCTTTTAAACACATTTATGTGTATATTAATTGACCCTTTCACAGCAGGCTTGCACATTTTGCGGAAATTTAGTTCCAAATTTCACTCGTACAACAATACGTGCAATATATATATATATATACAGATTTGTTTAAGGAAGAATAATGCTAATAATGTAAATTTAATCAAGAACTTAGTTTTGTAAATCTTTTCAGAGACTTGCAAAGATCAACAACTCTGGGATCGAGACTGATACCATTTGTATATATGCAAAAACGGCTCGTTTGGGTTGAGAAAATATTTTACATAGAAGAGCGAACAACGTTTCGACCTTCTTCGGTCATCGTCAGGTTCACGATATGTAAAATATTTTCTCAACCCAAACGAGCCGTTTTTGCATATAAATTTCTCAACAAGTGGGTTTCTCGACATCACAGATCATAACATATATTATAATATTAATTTCATTTGTGTACATTAACACTAAAGGTTATTAATTATATTTTGCATCTAACATGATGACTTGCACAGAAAGTATTTGAATGGGTTCCTGTTGTGAAAGGGTTAATTAATGTTTAAAGATGTTAAAGTGTGTTATATTTTGTTTTTCTTCATAAGGTTGAAAAGTGCTATATGTTAATGTTAACTCATATCTTTGGAACCAACAGTGACAGTTTTAGTTTTTAATTATTATGGATATGTATAAGTACTGATTGAAACATTCTGGATATCTGTTATTTATTTCATTTCTCATCCTATCTCCAGTTTATCACAATGAATACAACCCACCATCACAACCACCACGACCTCAAGGGCTTATTGGAAGCTCTCCAGTACACCAGTATAACCCTCCTCCACCTCCTCCAGTCACTGAACAGTTTTACCCCCACGACATCCAGTTGGGTGGTCAGTGGGGTCCATTTGAACAAGAGCTGCCACCCCCTCCAAAATATCCTGAGAATTTCTCTCCTCAGGGGCCACAGCCTATATTCCAAAACTCTAGGCCTCCTCCCATGATGAGTGGCCTTCCAAGAGGAAACAGACCATTACCACCACCTAGGATACCAGACATGCCTCCACCAATGAGACCACCCCCTATGAGAGGAGGTTAGTGTTAATAGCTCTTTTGTTTTTTATAATATAGTTCTTTAAATGTTTATAAGTTAACCAGTCAAGTGCTTCATTGGACTTGCATATACTGATATCTATAGAGAAATCAAGGAAGTGTATTTGTATCATGTATGGAAATTACAAAAACTGTGATTATTTTAGTACTTGATAAGAGAAGAAGGTATCAACTACTTGCCTGATATAATTTTTGCATCTGTGGAAACTATTTAAAATTCTGTTAGTTCACTTCTCTTGTAGGAAAAAAAAGTATTTATATTGTAACCTAGCTTGTGTTTTTCAGAAAATTACAACAGGTATATGTTATCATTTTTCAATAAAAAGGAAGGGCTGTATGAATATAAACATATTTTGTGTTTTATGAAACCCTTAAAAGGAAATACACAAAGACAACAATTTCTTGTTAGAATTTACCATTTCCCATACAGTCTGTTATATATGAAATTGTCCCAAAGTAATACAGCTGTAAGTCTACAGATTTACAATGCTAAAATCAGGGGTTTGATTCCCCTTGGTGGACTCAGTAGATAGCTTGATGTGGCTTTGCTATATGAAAGAACACAGTGTAGTTTTAAATGATTAATGATCGAGGCAGATTGAACACAATAATGAGATATTTATAAATATCTAGAAATAGACTGAGATTTCATAACAGGTAGAATTATAGCAGGTTTATGTTGAATTCTGTTATCAAGTCTTTGTTTGGTAATCAACATGAAAGTATAAACTGTTTAATTAATTTTCCATTTTATCAAAAAATTACAGTTTCTCAGTATATGCAAAGCAGAATAATTCATCTAAAAAAATGTGTGTTTTTAACAGAATATTTCTTTTAAGTTTCAGGACCACCAGGTGTAAGAATCAGAAGTCAGCCATGGGTCCCTTGCAGACATTTTGTGTCTGGAGGTTGTAGGCTTGGAGGAAAATGCAAGTTCCTCCACCCAGGAGTCAATGGCCCTCCTCTGTGAAAGAAGGAATTGTGTTAGGCAAAGATCGTTCCCCATAAAACGAAAGTTTTCCATTGTTAAGGTAATGGTTCTTTGTTTATAAAACAAAGGATCTGAAATGCTTTATTGACACAGCACTCTAAATTCCATAAGTGGAAGGGTCAGATGTAAACCTTGTGAGCATCTACTATCAGTAAATATCCAGAGGTTAATATCTTGTGAAAAACTGAGGTGTCAACCTTTTCCAAAGTATCGGGTGTAGATCTGATAATAATAATGTTACGCACCAAAAATCATGCAAGTTTGTCTGTGTTGTAAAATATATATATATATATATGAATATATTTTTTGGACTGGTACATGTACAGTGAACTATTTTGACTAACAATGAACAGTTGTTGCTCATCTGCTGTTAGAAGGAAACATTACGTTAGTGACCTGTACATGATGTGAAGTGCCTTCAAAGGACCTTTGTGGTGTTCAACATGAATGTAAATTTGACCTGGGAAAGAAGGACGTTGTGTTCTTTCCTTCTGTGTTCATTCAACGTTTTCTTTTACCATCTGATAATTCTAGGTTTCAGTGTACGAAAGAAGACTCGAGTAATGGAATTGTGTGTGTAGAACTTGTTCTAAAAGAATACTTGGCACAATTTGAAGGCAAGACACTCCATTTGTGGCTTTCCATACCATGTAAATATCTGAATTTGTAATTCTGTTTGTAGTATTCAGTGTGATATTACTTTAGTTATATGTTAATATGTCTTTAAAAATTCCACGTATTCCTTTTAAGGAAGTGCAAATAAAATGAATATACATCTGTGATGCACATGTGTGGCCTTTTCACTTCAGTTTAATTCTACAAAGAATAGTGCTATTGAAGTAATTCTAGCCTGTTATTGTTGGGAAATTCTATTAACATTTTTTTTTAGTGACTACGTAATTAACTAGTACCAGACTTCAGGTATTGAAACTGCAGTAGAGAACTCGTTCTAGAAAATAAATGGGATTTAAAGTTTTAATAAGCTGAAAATATATGGTGTTGCACAGTTGTTACTTCATGTTTTCTGAGAAGACTGAAATAACCTGTTAAACATTTATTGTTATATATTTAATATTTTCATTAATTTAATTTATCACTGTAATTTATGGGAAACAAACAAGAATTTTGTGTTTTAAAAGATCGCTATAAATAATTGTAAGACCTGACTATGAGAAAACGATGTATAACAATTATTGAGGTTTCTATGGCAGTATAAAAACTTTCTTATATTTTTATGGAATAATTTATATATTAGAAAATTTGAAGAAAAATGTTCGCGTAAAAATTTATTCAATTTTTTTTTCCAAAGTGAAAATAATTTTATACGTATTGGTTGTTCAGTGTTTGTTTTCTTCTAATAATCAAATACATTTACAAATACAAACAATACTTTTTTGTTTATTTTCATATAAAAAACAGCATAAATATCTTGCTTGTGCACACATTAGAGTTTGAGTTGAACCGTGAGGACTGAAAAGTACCAAACTTAACAGCTGAGATGGAGAAAAAAACTAGAGCTGCCAAAAGTTTAAAAGTCCAGTTTCGTTTAGAATTTACAGAAAACCTAACTTCCCTGAAAACCTTAAGACTAGATTATCGTTATTATTATCACAACGAGACTTTTTATTATTTTGTTCAAGACCAGTAATAATCATTAATAGTAATTACAAAATTCGTAAGTTTTTATTACGAGACTTTTAATGTTACATCCATTTCCTCACATAAGAATGCAACATAAGGCAAAACTCATAAACGTGGAGATGCTTCTATTACATAATATTTTGGTATTTGTATGTTATATATTACCTGTAGCACATTCTTATTCTTCCTACAGGAGAAACAAAAATCACCAACTTAGCCTAATATGCATGATCTAAGTTCATTGGATTGACTTGGTATTAGCGAAGGGATGCTAACTGTAATTGCTTAATTATTACATTTATCTGCACGAAATGTAGTAAGCTTTTATAAAATGTACACAAAAATCCAGATGGGGATACAAAGGTATTTGTGCTCAGGACATCAGTCGGAATGTAACTCTCTGAGTACAATGTGTACTTAAGCCTATAAGCTATGATTGGTATCAACGGTTACGGCAGAGCTAATTATTAGCAATCCTATCCTAGAACTGAAGTTCCACTGATTATGCGTAACGATCCTCCATTGTGTGTTGGAAAAATTGCATTTCCAAAGCCACTAAAATATATTTGAGTAAAATTTATTGAAAACACAGTGTTTGGTACTTTACTTCGTTAGTTAGAAATCATGAAGTCGATAATAACTGCAATGAAACGATCTATCATTTCAAAAGACGTTACTTGCCACAGGTCAAGATCGATTTTGATTTTTCCATATCAGGCGTGACTCATCTGGATATAACCGGTTCGAACTAGTTGAAACTGCTTTTATCTGATTTGGTAACAGTTAGAACCAGTGGAAACTAATATGGAAGGAACCGGTTTCGTGTGGTCTGATGTGGAATGGTCGAAACACGTTTATGACGTGGTTATACGTAACAATTGCATTTTAGTTTCAGATTTACGTACAGTTACTCGACTAGCAAAAATATTTTTTTTTTTTTTAAATATGCTCCGACAAATTTCAGAGAAGAAAAGATGAGAATAATAATTTTCCTATAATCAGTGATGACGAGAAACCCACTTGTTGAGAAATTTATATGCAAAAACGGCTCGTTTGGGCTGAGAAAAAACACTTTACATAGAAGAGCGAACAACGTTTCGACCTTCTTCGGTCATCGTCAGGTTCACAAAGAAAGAGGTAACTGACCGGAAGCTGACCACATGTTTGAAAGGGGTTGTGTAACTGTGTGTCGAAATGTAGAGGGCGGTATTAGATGTTTGAATATATAATTTTATTTATTATATTAATATAGGTATAAAGGCGTTCCTTTATATTGGTTTATTTTGGGTTTAAGTTGTTGTATAAGTAAGGCTTCTTTAATTTTACGTTTGTTTATGTTTGTTTCTTTATTTAGTATTTGAGTGTTTTCTATGGTTATGTTGTGTTTATTTGACTTGCAGTGTTCGAAAACGTGTGAAGGTGACTTTTTATGTTCTTTGAATCTGGTTTCCATTTTTCTACTTGTTTCTCCAATATAGAAGTCGTGGCAGTTATCACATTGTATTTTATAAATAATGTTGGTGTGGTGTTTGTCAGTGTAGTTTTACATAGTATAGACCTCAGTTTGTGCCGGGTTTTGAATAAATTTGGTATTAATTGGAATGTCATATTTTGTTACTAATTTTGCCAAATGTTGGTTATTTGTTTGCTGATGTCGGGAATATATGGTATACAGCAGTATATGGTTTCGTGGTTTTTTGATTCGTGAGCTGTATTTACTTTAGTTGGTTGATTTTGCTTTCTGTCTAGGTGTGTGCGTATAATGTTTTCTATGGTTTGTGGAGGAAACTTATTGATGTTGGTGAAGTATTGTTTTATTTTGTCTAATTCATCGTTAATTTTATCTGGTGAGCATAGTTTTATGGCTGTGTTTATTTGGTTTCTTAGTATGTTGAGTTTTTGTTTTGTTTCATGTGCTGAGTCCCAAGGAATGTATAGTCCAGTATGGGTGATTTTTCGGTGGATTTCTGTTTGAAATTGTGTATCAGTTCTTGTAATTTTGAGGTTAAGAAATGATATTTGATTGTTTTCTTCCTGTTCACATGTGAAGTTGATGTTGGGATGTATAGAGTTAATGTGATTGAAAAAATTAAGTATGTGTTCTGTAGATTTGAATCCCGCAACCGTGTCATCTACATATCTATACCAGTATAGTGGTGGATGTAATGCTGTGTTAATTGCTTGTGTTTCAACTTGTGTGAACATGAAGTTTGTCTTTATCGTGGTGAACTCTATGAGGGTTGCTAACTGGTTACTGGGAATTTCTATAGTTGGGTTAGGGTCTCGGATATAGAGTTCTAAGGCTATCTTGCAGGCTTCAGTGGTTGGAACTTCTGTAAAGAGGGATATAACATCGAAACTGGCCATTAAGGCTTTATGATTAAGTTGATTTAGATTAGACAACCAAAACTATATACAAACAAACGGCCTAAGCATGGGCAACCCAGTATCACCAGTTCTAGCCAATATTTTTATGACACAAGTTGAAACACAAGCAATTAACACAGCATTACATCCACCACTATACTGGTATAGATATGTAGATGACACGGTTGCGGGATTCAAATCTACAGAACACATACTTAATTTTTTCAATCACATTAACTCTATACATCCCAACATCAACTTCACATGTGAACAGGAAGAAAACAATCAAATATCATTTCTTAACCTCAAAATTACAAGAACTGATACACAATTTCAAACAGAAATCCACCGAAAAATCACCCATACTGGACTATACATTCCTTGGGACTCAGCACATGAAACAAAACAAAAACTCAACATACTAAGAAACCAAATAAACACAGCCATAAAACTATGCTCACCAGATAAAATTAACGATGAATTAGACAAAATAAAACAATACTTCACCAACATCAATAAGTTTCCTCCACAAACCATAGAAAACATTATACGCACACACCTAGACAGAAAGCAAAATCAACCAACTAAAGTAAATACAGCTCACGAATCAAAAAACCACGAAACCATATACTGCTGTATACCATATATTCCCGACATCAGCAAACAAATAACCAACATTTGGCAAAATTAGTAACAAAATATGACATTCAATTAATACCAAATTTATTCAAAACCCGGCACAAAACTGAGGTCTATACTATGTAAAACTACACTGACAAACACCACACCAACATTATTTATAAAATACAATGTGATAACTGCCACGACTTCTATATTGAGAAACAAGTAGAAAAATGGAAACCAGATTCAAAGAACATAAAAGTCACCTTCACACGTTTTCGAACACTGCAAGTCAAATAAACACAACATAACCATAGAAAACACTCAAATACTAAATAAAGAAACAAACATAAACAAACGTAAAATTAAAGAAGCCTTACTTATACAACAACTTAAACCCAAAATAAACCAATATAAAGGAACGCCTTTATACCTATATTAATATAATAAATAAAATTATATATTCAAACATCTAATACCGCCCTCTACATTTCGACACACAGTTACACAACCCCTTTCAAACATGTGGTCAGCTTCCGGTCAGTTACCTCTTTCTTTGTGAACCTGACGATGACCGAAGAAGGTCGAAACGTTGTTCGCTCTTCTATGTAAAGTGTTTTTTCTCAGCCCAAACGAGCCGTTTTTGCATATAAATAATTTTCCTAGTGTTTATGCATGTGTGGACATGGTTTTAATCTCCTAAGCTAATGTATTATTCGAATTATGGTCGACAATTTCGATAACAATGAGAACGTAAAAATGGTGGTTCAAATACAACTTAGCCCTCATAAAGTACCGACTTAACACCAGTCACATATACGGTCATGCAATGACGGTATAATTATATTCGTTTGCCTGTTATAACACTTAGTGTAAGTCGTGACCAAAATAATCGGCTTGGGTGAAATTACATATTTTCTCAGTGAAGTACACAACAGACCCTCATGAAACTGTAGTATTGTCAAAGGTGTTTCCCTTTAAAAGGTTTTATTTTGTTTGAATCCGGTGATGTGAAATGCCCTGTAGTCAACAAAACCATGGACCCACAGCAGTTTCGTATATTCAAAGAAATGTATTTAAAACTAAATCAGTAGTAATTTTAAGGTTTATCAGTTACAAATTCTAATATATTCACCATTTTCAAATTCTAATTATTATACTTTCAACGTATAGTAAATTTTTCATATCTATTTAATTCGTACTACTGCACCATATCCAATAGCGCATTTTCGCGAGATTTTATTACATTATCAGCTTATTTATCTTCATAATTCCTTTGGAATATATGGCCAGGTTGTTAACTTGTAATCTGGGGTCGCGGGTTCGAATTCCCGCCACACCAAAGATACTCGCTCTTTCAGCTCTGAGGGTATATAATAATGTTCCTGTCAATCCCACTATTCGTTGATAAAAAAAATAGCCCAAGATTTGGCGTTGAATGATGATGACTAGCTGCCTTCCCTGTAGCCTTACACTACTAAATTAGAGACTGCTAACACAGATAGCCCTCGTGTAGCTTTGCGCGAAATTCTAAACAAACAAACCAAATCTTTGTAATAATAAACGAACAAGAATCACACGACTCATTTTATTCGTTTTACGATATGCATAGCTGTTGGGATCATATAAGGTCATTTAGACACTTATTCAAGTGTATTTTAGGTTTTCTAGTGAGAATGCTCACACAAACTGGATGGTATAACGTGTTAAACAGAATTGTCTCTTTCAGATAACAGGTGTAAAAATTACATATGGAGCTAGCTTATCCAAATTCCATTTTTAAATAACTTGCTCAAACAAGATGTTTATTAGGAAAGTTACAAAACACTAATATAAAAATGATGTAATATTATTTAAATAACAACATACAACCCACAATTGAAACATTTGAAAAGTAAAGGCTATACGTGTTTGTACTCAGTAGATAGCCCATTGTGACCCTGCTTTAAGAAAATACACACACACTGTACATGTTTCGAGATTTACAGCGCCATCTTTAAGATGGAACTTGAAATATTTAAGCGTCATATTTATTTAGTTTTAGCGATATCATATCCCCTTTGTATAAGTTTACATTTTTGCAGAGGAGGTTCAGGTACATTGTTATGTAGATATTTGCGGGATCTTCGTCTCTGTTTAATAATTCATGAACGTTTTTGTTTTGAATTCCGCGCAAAGCTACCTGTCCCGAATTTAGCAGTGCAAAACAATAGTGATTGTAGGTAGTCTTCACTACAAAACGCCAAATCTTGGTTTACTCTTTCAACAGCTAATATTAGAATGGATCGTCGTTTTATAACGCCCTCACAGCTGACAGAACGAAAATCTTTGGGATAACGGGGATTCGAACCCGCTACCCTCAGATTATTAGTGAAACGCCCTCATCACTTGGCCGTGTCGGGCCTCGAATGTTTTAAAACTACTATTTCTGAGGATTCATGAATATTATTGGTTCAAACACCATTTAGTTGAGCCAATAGTTTTCTCCCGTAATATGTAGTGTTTTATATTCTGCTATGGCCGAATTTTAATTTTATTTTCTACACACCCCTTATATTCTCATAAACGATATTTTAAATTACATTTTCTCTGTCCAATATACGCCAAGCGTGTTAAGGCGTTCGACTCGTAATACGAGGGTCGCGGATTCGAATCCCGGTCGGACCAAATATGCTTGCTCTTTCAGCCGTGGGGGCGTTATAATGTGACGGACAATCCCACTATTCGTTGGTAAAAGAGTAGCCCAAGACTTGATGATGGGTGGTGATGACTAGCTTCCTTCCCTCTAGTCTTACACTGCTAAATTAGGGACGGCTAGCGCAGATAGTCCTCGTGTAGCTTTGTACGAAATCCAAATCAAACCAAAACCCAATTCTTGAGCTACTCTTTTACCAACGAATAGTGAGATTGATCGTCACATTATAACGCCCCCACAACTGAAAGAGCGAGCATATTTGGTGTGACGGGGATTCGAACTCGCGACCCTCCGATTACGAGTCGAGTGCCTTAATTCAAATTGACGAAATGAGTTATGGAAAAACGTGTAGTTCTTGCCAATATATTTATAATAAGAACTGAATACATTGCCATGTTAAATTCACTTTTTTTTTTTCTTTTCTTTTTTGGTTTCGACATGTTGATTACATTTTCTCAGCTTTTGATAACCTTAGCATTATTCACGAGTTTTTCTTTCATCTAAACCAGACAGAAACATAAAATTCCCGATGAAAAAGAAGTCAATAACAACTTGACGTTTGTAAATGTTATTGTTAAAAAGATAATCACAGCCTCACAAACCTCCGTATTTCGTAAGAACACTCTCACTGAAGTTTACGTTTCTTGGAATTTCCTTCATGACAAACGTCTAAGGCCAGGTGTATTCAAATGAGATATCCGTACGAACGAATGCTTAAAAAAAATAATAACACCTCAGATTATTAGTTTTGTGTATAAAACAATTTACCTTTACTGTTGTTAATAAGTTATCGCTTCTTTTGAAAATAAGCCATAAATTTACACATAAAATCTTTTTTTTTTCGAAGATGTCCTCGTTATTGTATTTCATCATTCATCACAAACTTATCTCATGCTATAAAAAAAAAAACATGGTTAGAAACAGTCAAAGAGGAAAGTATAGGGTTAACTTACAATTTACGTTTTTACCTAGACAGAAATTAGGCTAATTACTGTCCAAAAAGTACATGGATAATGATACTTCAGTATATAGGAGTTCTGATTTTAAAAATAGTTATTGTTTAAAACCTTAAATCGAGTGTATGTTTCTTGCAAATAAGAATTATTTCTATTTCATTTATACCTGTTTTATTTTGTATTGAAGCTCACAGTTGGCAACTGTTAAAATTGTCCTCCATATTTTATCACAACACTGTCAGTCTTCACGGATTAAAATCATAACACGATTAGTTTGTTTGGTTTGTTTTGAATTTCGCGCAAAGCTACTCGAGGGCTATCTGCGCTAGCCGTCCCTAATTTATTGTTGTAAGACTAGAGGGAGGGCATCTAGTCATCACCACCCACCGTCAACTCTTGGACTACTTTTCCCCAACGGACAGTGGGAGTGACCATAACATTATAACGACCTCACGGCTGAAAGGGCGAGCATGTTTGGTGTGAGAGGGATTTCAATCCGCGAACCTTGGATTACGAGTCGAGTGCCTTAACCATTTGGCCATACCGGGTCTTACACAATTAGTGTCCATAAGTAAGACTAACACATGTTTGACACATGGATGTTTCTATTTGGAGTGAATGTTAGAAGGAGTTACATCTAGAAACTTGTATTCTATAAAACAATTTTTTTTAATGTTCAAGTATGGCATGGCCAGGTGGATAAGGCACTCGACTCGTAATCTGAGAGTCGCGGGTCCGAATCCTCGTCACACCAAACATGCTCGCCTTTTCAGATGTGGGGGCGTTATAAATTGACGGTGAATACCACTATTCGTTGGTAAAAGAGTGTTACACTGCTAAATTAGGGACGGCTAGTGCAGATAGCCCTCGTGTAGCTTTGCGCGAAATTCAAAACAAACAAACAATCATGTATGGAAAAATGAAACAGTAAATCAAACTGTTATTTCATTCTGGCTAAAAAAAATCAATTAAAATATTTTATGCATTAAAGATAATGATTAGAGCATATTTTATAAACAAAGAATCGTTAAAATGATTCGTTAAATCTCTTATTTAAAAAGAAAAATTGAAATAAGCTTGGAAAATGTACATATATTGTTTATCTTTGCACACACAGTTGGTTTCAACAACTGCTATCTCCTAAAATTCCTGGATTGCTCTCATGAACAAAATGACATACTCTTAAAAAATATTTACAGTATGCAATTTCGGTATCGTAGAATCATAATCGATTACTGATTTAATCTATTTAATCACCACTTAAATATCATCTTGAGATGGTTAAATATATTTATATCACAATTTGTTTCTTTGTTTATATTTTATTTTTTACTTACACGACTAATTTAGCAGTGTAAGACTAGAGGAAGTCATCATCACCTACCGCCAACTCTTGAGCTACCTGTTACCAAAGAATAGTGGAATTGACCACTACATTTTAACGCCTCTATGGCTGAAAGGGGGAGTATACCTGATGTAAAGTGGATTCGAACCCGCGATCCTGGCTATGCCGGACCTATCTATTACAATATTAATGCTTTAACTATATATGTTGTTGTTCTTGTTTTCCTAGAACCTGTAGGTTTGTCTTAACTAAAGAAAATGGATAACTTGAAAATATCCAAAACTAATATTGCCATCTTAGTCAATATTCAGATACTTAAACAACTATCACAATCGTTTTTCTTCTTGTGACGATGGCAGCATCATGTTATGGGAATGCCTCTCATCAGCAGAGACTAGGTAGCTTGTAAGGACTGAGGGAAAAATTGATGGTGAAATCCCAGGCGAATCCTTAGGAAAACCTGCTTAAGTCAACCAAAAATCTAAAACTGGGTCGAGAATTCACATTTCAGCAGAACAGTAACCTGATGCATGAAACAACAGTAGTTTTAAAAGAGAAAAGCGAATGTCCAGGAGTGATTCAGTCAAAATCCTAACTTGAATCCAATAAAACATTTATGGCTAAACTTGAAGATTGATGTCCGTCAAAGATTCCAAAACTATTTGTCAGAATTGGGAAACTTTACTAGCAAGAATGGCCCGGCATGGCCGAGCGCGTTAAGGCATGCGCTCGTAATCTGAGGGTCGCGGGTTCGCGTCCGCATCGCGCTAAACACGCTCGCCCTCCCAGCCGTGGGGGCGTTATAATGTGACGGTCAATCCCACTATTCGTTGGTAAAAGAGTAGCCCAAGAGTTGGCGGTGGGTGGTGATGACTAGCTGCCTTCCCTCTAGTCTTACACTACTAAATTAGGGACGGCTCGGTGCAGTGGGCTAACAACTACTCACTTAAATATAGTGGAGCGCCATTAAGCTGCGGACCAGTAAACCGCGAAATCGCTTAAGCCGCTGTAGCAAGTCTTGTCCCAAAATTTTTGATGTATTAAATTTAAAAAAAAAGGTTTATTTTTATTGTAATCTTTATATTATTAATAAATCTTAATCAAAATTGTGTTGTATATTTTATTTATTAAAAAGGGGAAAAGCGAACCATCACAATGCATTGGTCGTTTGTGTTAAAACGGCACTTGTCAATTGTATCTGAATAGTCTATACATTAATATTATAATGATCACGCAATGGCCCGGATGAGGCTCCTCGGCGGAGCTGTTGGCGACTTCGGCTTTTCAGTCACAAAGGTTTAAGCCACGGACCACTTAAGCCGCGGTTAAGCAGGTTGACCCTCCAAACGGCGCTCCACTGTACCTGTTGAAGAATCCGCAAGTGATTGCGGCCCTATGTTCCTTGATGGAATCGAGTGGTGAATGAATGATGAATGAATGAATGGCTTGCAAGAATGGACAAAAATTACACCATCCCATTGTGCAAAGCTGGCAGAAACCTATCCAAAAAGACTCACAGCAGTAATTGTTGCCAAAGGCGCTTCCACCAAGTACTGACTTACAGGGCTGAATACTTATGCAATCAGCAAATTTCAATATACATATTATTTGTAGGTTTTATTTACTTTCAACTTCCTTCTTACACAAGTGTTAAGTTTGATAATTACATTTTAAAATAGAAACGAGTTAATTAAAAATTGCTTGGACTATTTGTATTTCATCAAAATGTGATATTATTGGTCGGGGTGAAAACCTTTTAAAAACACTGTACTTTTACCTGAATGCCACTTATAAGTACACATTATAACGTTATTATGACAAGAGCTGGTCACACAATACAAGTAATAATAATTTTTTTTTTGTTGTTTTGGAATTTCGCACAAAGCTACTCGAGGGCTATCTGTGCTAGCCATCCCTAATTTAGCAGTATAAGACTAGAGGGAAGGCAGCTAGTCATCACCACCCACCGCCAACTCTTGGGCTACTCTTTTACCAACGAATAGTGGGATTGACCGTCACATTATACACCCCCACGGCTGGGAGGGCGAGCACGTTTAGCGCGACGCGGGCGCGAACCCGCGACCCTCGGATTACGTAATAATAATATTAATTACAAGATGTAATTAATGTTACTTGTTGTTGTTTTACTATAAACTGAAAAAAACAAACAAACTTACCTAAACAGTGAATTCAAAATTGAAAGGAAAGAAACATAAGGCTTGAAAGCTTGATGCCTCTGGTTGCAATTCGGGTTTTACGTATTTATAAACTATTTGTTTTGTTTTCTTAATTTACTAAAGGGATCTTGGTCGTCTTATGTGGTGAAAATGTGTTAAAAACACACACACCATAAACTTTGCCGTTTTTCATTTAACGTCAAAAGAGTTCTTGAATTATCAACAAACCAGGAAAATCTGTAACGACAAACATTCTGGTAGTTATGACACTCGTCTCGCAATCTGTATGTCGCGGGCTCAAAAGCCGTCACTGAAAATTCATGCTATTTCTGCCGAGGGAGCTACACAATGTAACAGTTAAGTCCACTATTCATTGTTTGTTTTCAAATTTCGCCCAGAGCTAAATGAAAGCTATTTGCTCCAGCTGTCCTTAATTTAGTAGTATAAAACTAGAGGGAAGGCAGCTAGTCATCAATAACCACCGCCAACTCTTGAACTAATATTTTACCAACGAATAGTGGAATTGACCGTTCCATTATAACGCCCCCATGGCTGAAAGGGCGAGCATGTTTGGTGTGACGGGGGTTCAAATCCGCGACCCTCAAATTAGGAGTCGAGCGTTCTAACCACCTGACAATATCGAACCCCACTGTTCATTGGTAAAAGAGTAGCCAAAAAACTGGTGTTAGGCGGTGTTTACTAGCTGTCTTCGCTCTAGTGTAACACTTTTAAATCAGAAACAACTAGCATAGAAAGCCCTCGCATATCTGTTCGAAATTCAATATCCAAATAAACCAGATAAATATATTTGCATCTAGTTACGTCAGTGGATATCAGCGAATATGCATCTTTAATATACAGCACGTCACTTGGTTTATCCAACTGCTTATTTCATAAATAGTAATTAATTAATTAGTTTCTCAGACAAGCCACGACAATAGCCGCAATGTAATATTGTACAAATACGTGTGCATTTTGTAAAGAAAAAGAAAAAAGTCGATGTGACGTAATCGAAAATGGGCGTTTGATTACTATACGTAGGCGATTTCCGTAAACAGTTCTGTTTTCAAACGCTTACGTCAACAGTTTAGTTGTTATTCATAAAATCACCGCAATCTCGTCTCGATTCATGTCCTTTAGATTCTCACGTGGTATTTATTGCAAAGTTACAACGACTGATTAGCTCAAAGGTGAGCACTTGGAACATTTTCTAAAGACATAGAGGACTTTAACTTGATTTCTTTACCAAGGTATGCTTATGTTTATTTATACTACATACTATTATAAGTCTGCTTTTGATTTTTCAGAGACCTTCATGACATGTAACTGAAATAACGTAAAAAAATAAGGTAGATAAGAATTCCGCTACGCGTAAGTGTAGATCATCAGACGAATGTATTTCTCAACTAAGGTATACCCGTATAAAAGTTGAACTCGAATTCAAAGGAATTACAAGATTCGAATAAGAAATACGCCCTGTGCACTATGTAAAGGTATACTGGTACAGTATAAAGGTATACTGATCATCCGCAGTTCGCTTCGCTCCTTCTTTGTGAGTATTTGGGTATGTTTAACTTTTGGATGCCCAGGGAGATCAGGTGCACAAGACCTCTTTCTTCATCCCTAACATTCACATCGGCTACCAGTAACAATTTATTGTTGTAGATTTTGGGCCAGAGTATCCAACAGTACTGCGGCCCTTTTCAGGGGTCCATGTATTGCCTTGATTTGCCCTTTATTTTTCCCCTTATCCATTTATTTTTATTATTATTTTTACTTCTATTCCTTTTTTTAAATATTTTCTATTCGTTTATATATATATATATATATATATATATATTCCCTTTTTAGAAATTTGTAAGGTGTATTAATTTGATTTGTTATGAATTTCGCGCAAACCTACAAAGAGAGCTATCTGTGCTAGCCGTCTCTAATTTAGCATTGTAAGACTAGCGAGTGTGTGTTTGTGTTTTTATTATAGCAAAGCCACATCGGGCTATCTGCTCAGCCCACCGAAGGGAATCGAACCCCTGATTTTAGCGTTGTAAATCCGGATCATACCGCTGTACTAGCGAGAAGGGGCAGCGCCAACTACTTGGGCTACTCTTTTACCAACGGATAGTGGAATTGACAACACATTATAACGCTACTAAAGGCTGAAAGGGCGAGCATGTTTGATGGTTTGGTGCGACGGGGATTCGAATCCGCGACCCTCGGAGTACGGAGTTGAACGTCGTAACTCACCTGACCATGCGGGGCCTTTTACAATCTTAGGACAGGACGATGGTCTAATGTTTTTACAACCTCATAACAGTGTAAAGGTCTTAGGTTTTTATAACCTTATAACAGGAAAGCTAAGGCATAAAACTGACACAATCCACGCCAGATTGAACGACTGTCAAATAGTTTTTCAACAACAACATCAATAAATAAGCGTTTTTTGTTGTCATGCGGATTTATTCTGTTGACAAGTACCTGTAATGAAAACAGCAAACAAAACCAACACACTGGCATAGAGATATATCCAAATAAAGCACCATTATCTGATTGTAGTATATTATTCCATGATAAAGCCTCAGAGAAAGTGTAGCGTTTTAAAATGGTTGTCTCTTCGTTAGGGTTACATAACTCGTTTTAAAATGGTTGTCTCTTCGTTAGGGTTACATAACTCGCAAATCAAAGTTAAACAGAAACTTTTAGCTCGTACTGCAAAGTCAAAATGGCTTGAATCATCTGCATAATGATATGGAACAACGTTTGCTTCAAAATATAAACATGGCACAACAAGTTCCAAATATGGAATCAATACACAAAGAATATTTCATAGCAGAATTTCCAAGTTGTTTCAAGGTTATATTGTGTCCTGAAGGGCTTAACTGTAAGTGATCATCAGAGGTGTTACAGTTTGCATTGCGATCTTGTCACGATTTTTCTTTTGTTTTCCCCGTCACACCAAATATACTCGCCCTTTCAGCCGTGGAGGCTTATAATGTTACGGTCAATCTCACTATTCGTTGGTAAAAGAATAGCCCAAGAGTTTGCAGTGGGTGGTGATGGCTAGCTGCCTTCCTCTAGTCTTTCACTGCTAAATTAGGGACGTCTAGCGCAGATAGCTCTCTTGCAGGTTTGCGCAAAATTCATAACAAAAAACCAAATTAATACACCTTACAAATTTCTAAACTCTAACAAGTCTTCAGGTCGAGATAAACAACGTCTTGTTAAGTATTACGATTCATCTCGGATGAATCTCCAATTTATTACGTTATGTATTAGAATTTGAAATAGCCTTAAGCGAGATAAAGTATAATTTGCATTCAGAAGTTAACTAAAGTCGATATATTTCAACTTTGTGATATTTGCCAACAAGATTGATATGATACGCATAGTTTTCTTTCTTAACATAAATCTAGTTTAATACACACACTATAATATAATTTATAATAACAGTTATTACAAATCATGGTTTATATACAAATGTTTTACAAACAATATTGAGTCTTTTATCTGATCAAGATGTTCCTTGAAATCCTATCGCGGGTTCACGATGAGCGAATTAATTTCGAGTTGGTATGGGGACAATTCACTTGACGGGGATCAGGCTAGTTTTTCGCTGATCTCACGCGAATTTTTCACATTTTAAGTTTTATATAGTGTCTTCTTAAAAATACTAACGTTCGATAGTAATCCTGGTCCAATATCTGAAGTACCCGATTACAAAGCGTTAATCACAGTTATAGTTTCCTATGTTTATCGTATACCAACTGTAGGAGACCAACAACATATATTGTCTCATGATGCGTCCCGTTGATTTATAAGCATTAGGCGAGATTTTAGAATTTTTGCCCAAAACAACAATACTGGTATTTACATACACATATACATTGTAAATACTTACACTCGAGAATCTTCTACAATTTTAGTGGATAGGCGGGAATTTCACAAAACACATTTAACAGCACAATTTGCACGTATTTCTAAATATATATTTAACTGAAACATCGATATTAAAATTAATTTATGATAGTAAATTTGTCACAGTATACACATACCAAATCTGTGGAAGAGTATTTGTTGATAAAATTGGTAGATATCAAGACACAAGATTCACACTACATAAACAAATAGTCAAGCAGTTTATGCTGTTTTTCTATACATGAGGAAACTTGATCATAGAATCAACTAGAAATTGACGAAAATAATACAATAAAAACACTAGAAATTATAATAAAAGATTTGTTTGGTTTGTTTTGAATTTTGCGCAAAACTACGCGAGGGCTATCTGCGCTAGCTGTCCCTAATTTAGCAGTGTAAGACTAAAGGGAAGGCAGTTAGTCATCACCACCCACCGCCAACTCTTGGGCTACTCTTTTACCAACGAATAGTGGGATTGACCGTCACATTATAAGCCCCCACGGCTGAAAGAGCGAGCATGTTTGGTGTGATGGAGATTCGAACCCGCGACCCTCGGATTACGACTCGAACGCCTTAACCTACCTGGCCATGCCGGGCCTTAAATGCTAGCTAATTGAACAAAACTTCGAAATATAGGCTTTTGAGAGTTTTAAAAACTCCCAACAAAACAAATTCTAGCCAAAAGTCTTACCATAAGAGTAATATAATAATATGTAGTGTTTTAAACATATCACTTTTAAACCCTGGTATTTATTTAAGGTCTTAATTATGCTACACAACGTTGAAGAAATGTATTACTTATAAAACAAAAAATATCGTTACTTCCAGTCTGAATAAAATATTCTTTCTTTATAAATTGTCAACAGACGACTAACAGAGGTGCTACCCGGTGGCACAGCGGCGTGTCTTCGCACTCACATTCTAGAAAACAGGTACCGTTACATGTGGTGGGCAGAGAACAGTCTGTCTAGCTTTGCGCTTAACTATAAACAAACTGATAGAGATCGGAAGAGTCTTGTATTAACCGTGTCTCATCATCAAGCCATAGGCAAGACACACCCACACAAGCTAGCCATCACCACCCACCGCCAACTCTTGGGCTACTCTTTTATTTAACGAATCGTGGGATTGACCGTCACTTTATAACGACCCCAAGGCTGAAAGGGCGAGCATGTTTGGTATGATAAGGATTAAAACCCGTGCCCCTCGGATTACAAGTCGAATGCCTTAACCACCTAGCCATGCCGGGTCTAAGTAGTTAGTACAGGCATTCGTAACGATACATGTACAGTTGTGTTAAGGTTACGTGAATGTGACCAATTATCGTTTTCCGACTTCGTTTTTCTTAATATCAACTGTTATCACACTATTCAGATTTCCGTTGTATATCATACAAATATCACGGTCGCCCACATTGTTAGAATCTTATTCCAAGTAACAAAGCACATAAAATTATAAAAAGTCTCAATATTAATGAAAAGTGTCCAACCATGTTAGACTTGTAAGTTGTAGTTTTTTCATAATCTCAATGAACCAGGAATACATGACAAATCTGTCGTCCTTTTATTTTTAATATTTATTTTTAAATATATTTACTGTTAAACCAGTTATGTTGTTGTTATTGTTTTTGGAATTTCGCACAAAGCTACTCGAGGGCTATCTGTGCTAGCCGTCCCTAATTTAGCAGTGTAAGACTAGAGGGAAGGCAGCTAGTCATCACCACCCACCGCCAACTCTTGGGCTACTCTTTTACCAACGAATAGTGGAATTGACCGTAACATTATAACGCCCCCACGGCTGGGAGGGCGAGCATGTTTTGGCGCGACTCGGGCGCGAACCCGCGACCCTCAGATTACGAAGCGCACGTCTTAATGCACTAGGCCATGCCAGGCCCAAACCAGTTATGTTATTAATAAGTTGGTCTTTTTACATTGGGTAAAAACAATATAGCTGAAGTTTTATTTCTTAGACAACATCATTACTCGTTTTTTAAAGATCCCCATCGCGAAAAACCGACCCAAATTTAGTGACAAAAAACGTCATAGCCGAAAAACAGTTGGAGGCACCAAACTACGTAAGAATAATCCAAGAATACTATCTAAAAAGGCTTCTTCTTCTGATTAAAAATATACTCATAAGTGAAATTTGTATAAACACAAAAACAAAGAAGACTGTAGTGTTTGTAGATGCTGTTTATCTTTATTCATGATTGAATGAAGTAGATCATAGTAACTGAAAGCAAGAAATGGTGCTGAAAGTGGAGAAAGAAGATTAAAGATAAGAGGTGAGAGGTCAAATGCCGTGAGAGGTCAGAATCAAATTAGAAGAAAGCAAGATGTATGATATTGATTCTGGGGAATATGGGAACGCTGAAATCTCTAAAACCATTACTGCTGTATACAGCTGTATCTTTTCCACACTTCATGGATTTCAAATGTTAAAAGAAGATTCTGAATAGCAGAGTCAAGTAATTTATTTCTACCAATCAGTGTCTTCTAAGACAATTTAACTTTGGTGCGACACCTAGAGGGGTCATTATGTCGTGACTTGGGGTCTTAATAAACATATAGTTTTCTAAAGAGAATTTTTCCACTGATACAGCTCATGTTATTTCTTAATAGATAAAAAACAAACGTGTAGCTAGAGATGTTTTGTTTACTGAAATACGAATCCAGCACGATTCCACTATTTTCATGAATTAATTTCATGATTGTTGAAAATTAATTAGAGTTGAATGATTTCAAGATGAATGAATCACTCCGATAGTGTGATCTGTAGTTACTCGATCAATACTTCGACATACGAAGGATCAGAACACGTATCTGCTTTGGTGGAAATTTCTAGATTTATTTTATCATTGACTAGCTCCTTTTGTTGTTGTTGTTGTTACAAATATTCTGATTTATCTCAAGTGGATATACCGACGATCTAAAAAAACAGAGTAAATTATCAAATGCTCTGATTGACCTATGCCCACATTAAAGACGTGTTAAAAACGAACCAGTAAAGCTATGTCTAATAGTTGGATGATAAGCAACTATTCGTTATTGCTTTGTGTTACTATTGTTTGTTTGTTTTTAAAAACAGAATTGCATTTGTAAACGCTGATCATATGAAGTGGTGTGTTTGTGTTTTGTTTTGAGATTCCACAGGGCAGGAGTCCGCAACCCACAGCTCTCTGGCTATCTTCTGTGTTGAAATAAACGCGTGTTTTTACTGTTGTAAATTCGAATTGCTACTGTCGTCCCAGTTTTTTTAATGTTAGAACACTAGCGCAAATAGCAGCTCTCAAAATGTTTTCATCTTAGACAAAAAAAAAAAGTGTCTCTTTTTTGAAGGCGTGTCTTTGTTGCGAAATTTGGCAGCATTGCTGTCCTTCACTGAGAATCGAATCCCGGATTTTGGCATTGTAAGTCCGTAAACGTATTCGTGACCCAGCGCGGGCACCAGTAACTCCCGTTTAATGATTGAAAAACTATTAACATTTGAATAAGAAATCAATAAACGATCAATGTTTTACATTTATGGTTCATAGTTTTGAGCGTATGCCCCCCCCCCCGCTAGTACAGCAGTTAGTCTACGGATTTACAACGCTAAAATTAGGGGTTCGATTCCCCTCGGTGGGCTCAACAGGTAGCCCGATGTGGCTTTGCTATAAGAAAAACACACAAACACACAGTTTGTTTGTGACACAGGACGGGGCGTAGTCAAATGGATACTGTTCTCAATCTGAGAATATGACGTTCATGGCTGATCCCAAGTGTCAAAAAAAAAAGTGTGCTCCTAATTTTTGGGTCATGAATGCACCATACAGATGACGGTGAAATCCTACTGTTTGGTCCAGTGAGACTTTGGAACCTGTTTATCCATTGATTTACTTTGTTAGGCCCGGCATTGCCAGGTGGTTAGAACACTCGACTCGTAATTCTGGGTTTGATAATCATACGGTATAGGTAATACCAAATATTAGTAGAATATTGCTGGTTACAACCAAGAAGGGTATTTTAATAGTCGGGTGTAATGACGTATTATGTAATTATTACATTCTGAACTTCCTACTCGAATGGCCCAAATATTTCTTTTTTGTTTCTTCTTTTTTACATGGAGATAGTTTAATTTATCCTGCGTAGATAAGAAAAAAAGTCACAGATATAACTATCAATAGGAACTTCCTAGTAAAAGTAAAGTAGCGTGTATAAATATGACAACCACACCATTACTGTTATATCCAGTGACGACGAGGTTGTTCGGCAAATACCAAGACTATTCAAAGTGAATGGAGTACAATCAACATAGCAGTAGTAGTTGAGACACTTGATAACAACCATTAAAGTGGCCCGTTTTTGTTAGAGGTTGATTTAGTAGCTTCTACATTTTAAAGAGAGATAATTCCTCATCCTCTCCTATCCTTAGCGGTAAGTTTATGGACTAGCATTGCTAAAATCCGAGGTTCAATTCTTCGCGATGGACATAGAGCAAACAGTAAAACAACTACAACAGTTAATTCTATATTGCATACTCATAGTTAAATCTTCGTGTGATAGTTCTATGTTGAATGAAGAACTCGTGATTGAAGTGCCATAAAGTGCACCAATCGGGACCTTAGAGTTACAAGAGGTCAATGAAACATGAAAAGCAAGTTTCGCCAGCTAGCTATGACCCCGTAATAATTATCTTATACAAGTATGTTCCAATATTGTCTCAAAAGATCAGGACAAAATTGACCCTAAAAAGGGTGCCAGTTGCCCTATTGACTAATAAAGCGAACTAATGGGTTAAGTTGGGACGCATAATTTATACGTCACAAAGGGCGCCATCAAACATTGGTACGGTACTGTGTTGTAGTATTGAACTGCAAAACTTTCAGGTGAATCTAATATTTTTTTCATATTGTTTGTTTGCGAAGTGCGTAACTCCACCATGGGCTAACTATACTCTAACCACCGTGGGCATAGAAATCCGATATATTTTACCTTATAAGCCATTATATGGTTATTACAGGAATATTCTAGCCTCTATATCAAACTATAGACTAGGATATGAAATCTTTAAATATATTTTTATTCATATACTTGTAACGAATTTACGAATTTACCCTTATAAGTTTATTTTAGTACCTACATATGTTTCAGTTTGATGCATGTCCCGCATGTTCTCTAGATTTGTAGAAGATTCTCGAGAGCAAGAAACAACAATATTTGTTTTACGAAAACGTCAGCGTGTTTTCGAACATTGTTGAAAGTTCGAGAATCTCGCGTGACTGGTGTATAAAAGCGACACGCCGAATAGACAGTTATTATTATTGATCAGTTACAGTCAGTACACTATAAGCCTTGGAAACTATAATTGTTGCTAACGCTTATTAATCAGAAAACTGTATAATTTGACCAAGAACGTTTATAGACCTCGAACATTACAAACTCTCCAACTTCAGTGAATTAACTTCAGACGTTAATATTTCTACGAGAACATTAGATATCCTCCTCGGTAAAAAGTCACCTGGTAAGGGTGTGAGGCCAAACCAAGAAAAAACAGCGCTAGCTTAAGCGAGATGTGACAATATGAGCTCAGAATTAATCTGCCTATCGTGAAGTTTGTTTGTTTTTTAATTTCGCACAAAGCTACTCGAGGGCTATCTGTGCTAGCCGTCCCTAATTTAGCAGTGTAAGACTAAAGGGAAGGCAGCTAGTCATCACCACCCACCGCCAACTCTTGGGCTACTCTTTTACCAACGAATAGTGGGATTGACCGTCACATTATAACGCCCCCACGGCTGAAAGGGCGAGAATGTTTGGCGCGAGGGGAATGCGAACCCGCGACCCTCGGATTAGGAGTCGCACGCCTTACGCGCTCGGCCATGCCAGGCCGCCTGTCGTGAACCCGGATTGTCGATAAAATATTCAGTTCTAGACCAGATTGAAGACTTGGTATAGTTTGTAAGTTTATAAAACTCTTGTATATAAATCAATATTTGTAATAATTGTTATTATAAACTATATTGTTGTTTGTATATTAAAATATATTTGTATTGAGAAAGAAAATTGCGCGTATTATTCTTTTTTGGTAAATATCATAAAATTGAAACATATCGAAATTAAATTAACTTACAAATTAAAATAAAAATTTCCAGCTATTTGAATTCTTAACATGTAATATATGTAACATAGTAAATCGTAGACTAATCTGAGATTAATTATAATACATAACATAAAGAATATATTTTATAGTCAGTTAGGGATCTCGAATTTGAAGGTTATAAATAATAACCAGGTCATCAAATCGTTCACTTTATGCCTAAAAAATATTCACGTGCGAATTTAACTTGATATATATTTATATAATTTGCTACATTGCAATCGGAGATAATTATCTTAGACGAAAGCGTTGTTTTCTTAAAGGGCACACAAAACATACAGCTCTCAGAAAATTAATCCTTTGTGTAAACTTAATTTTGTAAACAAATAAGTGGTATCCTTTCCTTAAAGTATACAGATTTCGTTCATTGGACAACGTGAAGCCGTTCTTTCCTTTTGGAATCTGAAATCTCTTTCACGTGAATGGCCCGGCATGGCCAGGTGGTTAAGACACCGTAATCTGACGGTTGTGGGTTCGAGTCCCCTCGCATCAACTATGCTCGTCCTTTCAGCCGTGGGAGCGTTGTAATGTTACAGTCAGTCCCACTATTCATTGGAAATTGAGTAGCCGAAGTGTTGGCAGTGGGTGGTGAGGACTAGCTGCTTTCCCTCTAGTCTTACACTGCTGAATTAGAGACGGCTAGCGCAGATAGTCCTCGTATAGCTTTGCGGTAAATTCAAAACAAACAACCATTATCACCATATTTATTTACCATACATCACCATCTGATAACTATGGAACGTTATTGTACAATATAAAATATTCAAATATTTCAAGGCTTGTTAAGGACAGTCATGGTTCAAAACACCGCCCTTTCGGGTCTGTTTGTTTGTTTTTGGTCACACGTGTCTTTAATTTACAACAGACGTGAAAAACTCAGACGTAAGTTTTTCGTATCTTTGTTTTAGTCATAAAAACAATAGGAGGGAAGACACTCGGTATGCTGTTCTCACACAAGGAGAAGGGGAGGACAGAAGAGAACTTCAGGTCCCTGTTTGTAGTGATGTTTTAAACTTCACATGTCAGTTGGCAGGATAACTTAACTAACATAGAATCGAATAGACATCGATATTTTCCATTACTTAACACTGGATAATTACATACATTTTGTAAATTTGACTATATGTGTTTGTTTGTAGTTAAGAACAATGTTGCACAATAGTCGTAAATACGTAGATATGCCGGTGTGCCACTGGGGGTCAACATATAGAGAATGTACAGGGTGTTCGGAAAGTCACTGTGCACTTATATAGTTATTAACAGACATGTTTCAATATAGAATACAGGAGGTAAATATGAATGACAATTATAAACAATGTTGAAAGTGAACCCTGTTGGCATCAATACAGGCCTGGATCCTTCTTATTTTGTTTCTAAACACCGCTATCAGTTGCTGGCATGAAATAGACTGAATAGACATATGATTACAAAACTGCACAGTAACTTTCCGAACACCCTGTAATAAACAGCCGCAATTTCCACTGAATACACGTGCTTTTTTGCGATTTTGTTTAGAATAACTCAACAGATATTGGCGATAATATACATTCATACTTACCATCGCATAACAATGTACATTTTTTTGTGATTTTCACTAGAATTTGCGGATACCCTCTTTGACAGTCCCCTTCCTCCTCCAGCTAACACCAGTTTTGAAGTAGTGTAGATATTGAATATTGTTTATGGAACTGTAAGATCTTATTCAGTTGTACGTTTCTCAATTAACGAGGTTCGTTTAAAGACCTTTTGATGAAATTTTAAAACAACTTTTTGTATGTGATTTATAGCAACCTCGTTTGAACTTGATTGACTTTCGAGTATCAATCAGAAAGTAACACTGGTGACCTACTGATATTTAGAGTCGCGTTAATTACCTAAAAACTCTCTCTTTATGATGTCATGGCACCTTGACTTTTTAAATTCTCAAAAAAAAAATCCAGTTTGAGATCGTATTAAAATATTTTCAAGTCGAGAGTTTACGGACCTCGATACTTACCCCTTTTCAATTTATTGGCTGAACAGAGTTTATACAAACAATATTAGAAACCACACAGAAACAAGTGGCTGTTTATGTCATACAGTAGGAGTGGCGGGGTTTTCCATATTGTTTTTCACACTCGTATATACGAGTTGGTTGGTTCCGATAAATCAACAACATCTAGTATTGTTGCTGAAAGAGCAGACTGTTTCATACCAGTCTGTAGAGGGAAGGAAGGAGAAAGAGATACCGTGGGTTGAAGGCTGTCTGCACAACAACTTGTAAAAAAATGCGCGGAATGCTGCGTGGTTGTCGAGTGGGCGAAATGAGGTGGGAAGTTAAAAAAGCATACTTTCTCTGTGAGATAATAGTTGACAGGTCAAATACTGATACGTAAAACAGAAAAAAAGATAAAAAAATCATCTTGTCTCAGCCCTTTTGGTTGTCGTTAAATAGTCCTATCCTATTTCGTGACAATTTGTTGTTGAAGTACATCTTTCTACCATAAATAAAACTTTAAGATTAACTTGGAAATTTAGAAATGTTAAGAGCCGTTAAATGCACACTCATGTTTCAAATATATCTCCTAATGGATTAATTTTCTTTCTATTTTGAAGCATACAGTTTACCATAATATGTTGCATGTAACCTAGTAACGGCACAGATAAAACAATATTCAGAATGATAGTAGCATATTAAAGTTTCCTGGAAATGTCTTTCTGTTAGCTGTTTCGTTCAAACACTAGTCTGCCATTTAACAATCGAAAATTTAACCTTGGTAACTAAACAACGTATACCAGTACATGCGTTGACTAAATCACCTTCGAAGGCTCCTTGTTCTATGTCGGTACTAAGAGTAATTTCAAACGAGTAACTGAAGGGCAACATAAAACGATTTAAACATAACAAGTTGTGTTAACCTAAGATCTGTTCTTTGTTCAGTATATACTGCTATATTATACGTTTTATTATTTATAGTGATTCGGGCTTGGTACAGAAATGTTGCGGTTATTTATTTCTATTGAAGTACATGTTGACATTCATAATTGCAGTAAGTTATTAAAAAATTAGTGTTTATTTTAAATCGAGCTTAGCTACATTAATGATACAACTTAATTTACGATTTTCGAATCCTGGTCGCACCAAACATGCTCGCCCTTTCAGCCGTGAGGGCATTATAATGTTACGGTCAATCCCACTATTCGTTGGTAAAAGAGTAGCCCAAGAGTTGGCGGTGGGTGGTGATGACTAGCTGCCTTCCCTCTAGTCTTACACTGATAAATTAGGGACGGCTAGCACAGATAGCCCTCGAGTAGCTTTGTGCGAAATTCCAAAACAAACAAACAAACAAACAAAGACTTCTATTCGACTGAATTTATGGCATGGTTACTTATCAAAAGAATAAAAGTATGAAGTACTTCTCAATCAAACCAATATTTAGAGTTAGAGACGAGGGTTTTTGTGTTACCTTAACTGCCTAAGTATCTTCTTCGATTTCTCCATTTGCCATAACAGTAATGTCCATAGAATTATATTTATTTTTAAGAAGGTTATTGTTGTTTTGAATTAAGCACAAAACTACACAATGTGCTCTGCCCACCATGGGTATCGAAACCCGATTTTTAGCGTTGTAAGTCCGCAGACATACCACTGAGCTACTTGGGGGCAAGAAGGTTATATACGTTAAATTAGAACGATTTTGAATATGCAAATCAGGCAGTCGCGGGACAACTTTAGCTGATATGAAGTTGATGAGTGCGTGATAAAAAATTCGAATTAATCAAATTATACAGTGTCTGGGTGAAAGAAATCAAAAGAGTTTTATGAATGGAGTCTGACCAAACTCAATGCTTGTTATTAGAAGAATGACTCGGCGGTTAGGGCCTGAGCCTTTTTTTCCATCTTTATATAAATGATGTCGAAAGAGGCATAATTAGTAAGCTGATAAATTTTGTTAATAACATTATAAACTCTATGGTACTTCTAGCTGCATCGATGACTTTGAAGTATTATGGAATGACTTGGAGCAGTTGGTAAGTTGTACAAATACTTGGTAAATGACCTTTAATACCAAGATAGTTCATCTAGATTGTCATAATTTATATGTAGATTTTATATATAGATGGAAATGTGTACAATAGTGTGCCAAAAAAAATGGATCTTGGCATTGTGATAGATAAGTTATTCAAGCCATTGAAGCAGTGCTCTGTTGCTAGTAACAAAACTAATAGAATTTCAGGGTGTATTTATAGATATATTGATTACGAGTCAAATTGTGTAATTACTTTTCTTTACAAATTACTGGTTAGGCTTCGTTTGGAATACCGTACACAATATCGTTCGCCTTGAGAGTGAGAAAGAATCGGAGGAGAGTTGCCAGTAGTTTATGATTAGAAAGATAAGGAAATGTTTACTTTTCTTGAGGGTCAGTGTGAAAGAACAGCCTTGAAGGGTGAAGTGGTTCCTTCTTGTCGAAACTCTATGTTAAGGTATGAGAGAGAGAAAAATTAAACTAGGATTGGGTGGTGTCGCTTTCGGCTTATCACTTGACGCCATTTGTAAGTTTTTACTAGTGTAGGCCTAGCCAACGACATTATTAGTTGTAGAGCGTAAGGGGTAATGTGTTATTTGGTGCTATAGTATATACAAATCTGAAGGATATTAGATTTAATGTGTAACTTATTTCTTTCGCTCGGAAACTGAAGTGAAGAATGGTAATTTAATTTTTCTTCAGCTGAAATGAGATAGTTTTTATAGAAATTTTTCGTGGAAAGTAAAAGGAAAGTTAGTAACAACTTTCACACTCTTTAGTTTCACCAGTTTCCTTTTCGGGTTTTCCAGTTATATTGTTATACTCTGTCTTGTAATTTTATTCTACTGTTACTGCCGTTAACTTAAAAGTAATATAACGTTGTTGACATTTTACGTCAGTTTGTTTTATATTTTGCTTAGTCTTAAATGATAAATATCATTTGTAACATTGGTAATAAACAGATAGCGAAATTAAAATGATTGACCCGCATAATTTACGGCTGTGGTCAAAATATTTAAGTTTAATAAACTTGTTTCAGTATTTTTAAAACTGGAATATTTTAGTAAGTATTTTTACGATAAATTTAAAATGCATTAATTAATTTGGGTTCATAGCTAATCCGAAAATAATTATATATTATTGAACCAAAAATAATAAAATTAAAACTTTGTGTGTGAATATAATTTAAAGAATTACATGGTTTTAATATTACTGTAGTTAAATTTTATAGTATTGTAGTTCGTAGTATTGTTTGAGTGACAGTGGCTCAATTTAGAATTATTATTGCCTAACAAAATTTCCAAAACAAACTGTGTTACAGTGTACTAGTGGGAAAATAACCTATTTTTTTTCTTTCTGTTAAACAATTCTTTGTTCACTTTTTCCAAACTCCTTATATTGAAAATTAAATTTTGTATAGCAACTTATAAATGACCTCAATCAATTAATTTATTCTTGTAATTAATAAGTGTGAACAAAGATTCTGGTAGATCATTCCATAATCTTTCTTCCAAAACGATGATTGTATTGATTTAAGTAACTTGAGGTATTATGTGGCTAAATCACTTGTGCTTGATTTTGCTGTAGGATAAAACCAAGTGATTCTAACAGTATTAAAAATGGTGTTCTTTTATGGGCCTTTAATTGTATTGTAGTTTCCTCTGAAATTAAGTAATTAGCTGAGTTTTTTTGGTTAATAAAACTTTTCTGTGAAATAAACACTACTGAATTCACTCTCATTTATGTAAACAGTAATTGGAGTACTTTTCAACATATCATTATTGATCTACTACCAGAACATTGGTTAATGTCTGGTCTTTCAGGTATGTATGGTATACAGTTTACAAGCTAGTCTTACAACATTTTTCTTCTAGATATTTCCTGTGCATTTATTATTTTATTGTAGAACAACTTATTGATAGTACACATAGGTGAAATAATAATATTTCCAAATAATTTTGAAAACAATGACCACTAAAATGTTTTAAGAATGATTAATTACATGTGGAAACCATGATTCCTGGATTGATGGGGTAAAAGTAATTTACAAAAATAAATTGAGTTGTTTAGCCTTCATTATAAAAGATTGGTTGTTTTTTACCAGGGAATTTTAAGAAACTTCTGTATTATAATATATTACAGACATGATTTTGTATGAGGCTTAAGAAACCTCTGTATTATAATATATTACAAACATGATTTTGTATGAGATTTAATACAGTACTTGTTAGTTGTTATTCATTCACCTAAAATATTCTCATACAAAATTAATTTTTTTAAATTATTTAGGAAAGGAATTTACAGTTCAATAAATATTTAAAAAACACAAAATTCTAATTCACATTATCATGGCTATGGAAAGTTTTAACTCAGTCATACAAAATTACTTTTTAAAAATTTTGAGGAATTTTTTAACCATATCAAAATTTTTTTAACACTCTACCAAATGAAAATGTTGGTTTACTTCAAATTTTGATAGTTTTAAAATTTTACAAGATTACAAAATGCACATGTCAAACTTAATGACTTTAAAATACTTCATTCTTTCCTTGCTTTATTGTTTTGATGTGATTAAAATAATGCTGTCTTGTTTTGTCATTACTTATTTATCAATGCTGAAAGACCTGAGCTCAGAAATGTCATCAGGATAGATATGATAGTGCACTCCTTGTCTAGTCAAGTACTAATATTACTAACTGTTGTTAGACATGGGTAATGTTGTTTCATACCACCATTGTCTTCTTTCATTGTAGTTTTACTGTTTGCACTTATTGTAATAGCTTATGATATACTAAAAGTGAGTGAACCATTTTTTTTGTTTATTTGTTTTTCAGATATTCTAATGTTTTTCAAGACTGAGAGATCAGATTAAGAGCTATTGCCATGGTGGTCAGTTTTTGCTCAAAAAAATACCCATACAAGTTGGTCAAGGAGAAATGTCTTTTATGTTAAAAAAGAAAAAATACAAGTTTCAAGTGGACCTCATCCTAGAGGATCTAACAGCGGTTCCTTTTGTAAATGGAATCCTGTTTGCAAAAGTGCATTTATTAGATGGAGGCAGTTTCTCTGAACTGTCATCCAGGTCAGTAGTTTTTACATAGAAATTAATATCAAAGTATTAAGTACTTGCTACACATATACAGGATGTACATTATTATCTCCTGAACTATTTAAGCTTAAACTGTAGGGCCTTGGTTTTAGTTTTTTTCCTTCTGAAATTGGAAACAGAACTTTCAAAAACTGGTGCATTTGAAGTTCTAAGCTACCTGTTTTTACAAACTAGTGGAAGAGCTGACGTAAAGCAAGCTATCAGAAAATGGGATTCTAGAATATGGTTCTGTGAGTGTATGAACAACTATTCCTACCCCTGGAAAGAAGTGAATATTTAGAAAAGTTAACTATGTGTATTTCATATTCTTTTTGGACAGTTAAGTTTTCAGTTTTAGATACTTTTACTACTTTTAGAGATTGAAAATATTGTGGTGGTCTCTACCAAGTGCTAACATGTGCATTCCCATGCTTATCAGGATATTCTACAACATGCTTATCAATGATTAGACTGTCCCTAGTACACTTACTTACTTGTGTATGTCTAAGGAAATTTTCTTATTACAATTTATATGAGAAAAACTAAGATCAGTGTAGGACGTTAACACATGTAATTATTGGACTAAACAGTTCGTAAATGTTCATTTTTGAAATGGATACATGTTCAGAAATTATTATTGGAAGGACCCAAGGCCTTGTAGTTGAAGTCATCTTTTTATAGATTCACAGCATTGTTTTTTTAAAATAACTATGTAAGATGTATCAAGCCATATTATATTAGTTTTTATATTTTTTCCTGAATATAAGGACACTAATTAACTGGTGTATACAGGCAATAACTTCCATTCTTTGAGGTTGAACAGGTTATTGTAGTTGCATATATTGTTACAAATTCTCAATATCTCTTAATTACATAAATTATCCCATATTTATTTTTCTACAAGATTGTCAAAATGTATCATGCATATTTTGTTTGTAATTAAGTACAGAGCTACAAGAAGGGCCACCTGTGCTCTGCCCACTGATCAAAACCTTGTTTCTGGTGTTTTTAAGTTTGCAGAGGTACTGCTGTGTCACTAGGGGGCAGTATGTATGTAAATTTGAACAACTGTTATTGATGAATTGAAATTCACAGCATATAAAATAAAAAGCTTCTTATGATTATCAAAAACCTTTTTAGGAAATTACCCAGCCATTTTATAATTTCTTTCTGGAAGAGTATGTTTTGGTATTGATTATTATTATTTTTTAATTTAACAACAAAATCAAATTGCAAAAGGATTGAAGTTAAATGAAGTAATATTTATTCACTTATGTTTAAACATCAGAGTAACAGCATACAGAAGTATAGAATGTGAGTCAACATTCATGTCTTAGTCTTACTATTGTTAAGTTTATATTTGTATATCTTTATATAGCAAATGCTGTTGTAAGCCTCATGTTTACTCACTTTACTGACCTGACAGGGTTTGAAGTATTGTCTGTTTCTTTTAGTACTTCTGGTTGTATAGGACATTTTTAGTTAATGTATAGTTTTTGCACTTATAACTTAAAATTGTATTTTGGTAATAAAATCATTTGTTTACATATTATTTATTTTATACAACCTCTTTTGTATTTCATTTCTTTTTTTAATAAAAATTTGTTGTTCAATTGCAGGTTGTTTTTTGTTTTTTTTGCATGGCTGAGTAAAACTCTTAGAAAATTTGACCTGAATCAATGGAAGTGGATGTAGCTTGTGAAAAAAACATTATTTATCATTTCAGTAAAGAAGTGAAAACAATTGTATAAGATGTTTTGTTTTTTATTTCAGGGAAGAGGTGAAAGGCCACTGTGTAAAATGGGGCACACGGTTTCGGTTTTGTTGTAAGATGAGCACAAATGTTGTAACGGGAGTTTTAGATCCCTGTTTGTGCAGAATTTCAGTCCGAATGGTAATAAGCTTTTTTTTTTCTCTCTCTTAAGCGTATTTCATTTGAATGTTCAAGATGGAACTTTGAAAATGTTAACATTTTCATATATTTGAAATTTATTTAGAGTAATTAATTTAAGTTAATTTATTTGTTTAGGATGTTTCACTTCGATCTTTATAACTTGACTTGTCCTTGCAAGGCAGAATAATAAGCAAGTCATTCTAATTTGCATTCTTAAATGCATTAGAAGAAATATGCAATTCACCCTGTTTGTTTATTATTTTGGTATTTTGGTATGGATATCGGTAAAATATTGAAGAGCTTGCATCAAGATATTTGTTTCTACCTGTTTATCATCAAAACCTGTCTTTTCTCTCTCTCAGAATATTACACACACACACACACACTGACTCCTATTCCTTAATAGGATCTAATTTTCTTACATGCATATAGACTAGACTTTCGAGACACATCTATTCCATTTATGTATTTCCATAGAACATATGTACAATTCACTGTGTACAGTATTACTGTTTTCAGTTTTGTTAAAATGTTTTTGTAATGATAAAGTTCTTTTCTCACTGTGGTTTGTAAATGTTTACACATATTACTCTTTTTATATTCTGACTATTGTTTGTGACTGTTATTCTGCAAATGTAGGATGGTGGACACAGTATCCTGTAAATCAGTTCTGAGAAACCTGTTTTATCACAGATATGCAGTTAAATAGAAACGGGTAATATATATACCTGTATACATTTAAAAGTTGATAAAAATGTGGTATAGATACCATGAGTTGCAACAAACTTTTTCTAAATCTCAGAAATCAGGTATGTTAGTGATAAAAACTCTGATCATAGCTAAGATTTTCATTTTTTTTAATTATTTACTTCCTATTTTGTTTTTTGTGTAATGTAATTAAATTATGAAATACTTGTCTTAAATGATAAAAAGAAATAATACAAATGCAGAATATTAGTAAAACCCTATTATTATTCACGCAACTGCAAAAGAGAAAAAAATTAGTCATGGAAAATGCTTCATATTATTGAATTAAAGTTTTACAGCTTCTGTTTAAAGTACTTTTTTAATCTAAAAAAGTTAATTTTATGTTTAATATTTTAATATTATCTATGCTACTAAAATGCTGGATTGCAAAAGGGAATTGATGCAACTTAAATATGTTTGCATAATATTCTGAGTTAGATAAGATTGATCAACATTGGCTTACAATGTTTATAAAGCATTATTATTAAACAGTGTATTCATCTTCAAAATCTTTCAATATGATAGGTGATAAAACGTTTTTCTTAAACTGAAGCATTAAAGATGTAGAATGAAAAGATTTAATTCAATTTTTTCTGTATTTTATAATTAAACTTGGCAAATTAGATTTGCTGTGATTTACATTGGGTCTGTACAGGTATTCTATCAGCTTTAACTTAGTAAATTTGAATATTTTCTTCACTTTATACCAATTTAAACATCTAAATTTTCCTTTCTTGAGAACATTAATTTCTAAAGTTTCTGAAAGTCATTGTACAGAAAAGTTTTGGATTTTTTAGGAGGTAAAGGGAGGCAGGTCCTTCCTGAAGCTGGGCTTTGTGGACCTCAACATGGCTGAATCAGCTGGAGCAGGTATACAGACTCGCAGGTGTTTACTTGAAGGTTATGACACTAAGCATCGACAAGACAATTCCATACTTCAGGTGACTTTACATATGATTTTGTTGTCAGGAGATCCTTGCTTTAAAGTGTAAGTTCACAGTTTTTGTTTAGCTAATAAAACATATTTTTAGTTTTAACTTAGAAAAAGTATTTTAGAATGAATATTGAACTTTTCTTGTGAAAAAAATTCTTCTTAGTTGAGTTTTTAAAGCATTTGTTTGAGAAGAGCAATTATGAACTGAATAATTTAATCTATACATTTCACATGTTTTTATTGACGTAAAAAAACAGTAGCCTTTTTTCTTTAAGCTGTTTACAGGCTTATAGTCATTACTGGTGTGACTCTTTTATGAATGTCCATATGTGTATGTGCAGTTGGCAACTATATTTTAAACTCAAACCATCTTTTATTAATTGTTCTCAAATAAGAAAAACTTAAAAGGTTAATTAAAAAATTATCCTTGGAGTTTGTATAATGATAGAAAATTTGAATGAATACTTTACAGTTATTTCATGGTGAACTTCAAGAGCAATATTGTTGTTCACTGACATGCTGAACAACATTTTAACTCAAAGTATTTCAAAACAACAGTGTTAGAGAACTACGGAACAAAATATTCATAACTTGAACTTTAATATCATTCCTTTAAGTTGTTTTGGGACTGAATTCCTAAGTGCTTGTTAGCTTGTGCTTATATTTCATAGACAGGTGAATTGTAAAGTGTTTTTTTTTTAAGTGTTAGAGTGAAAATTTCAATTAAACATTTCTTACCTATATTTACTAATGTATATCAGTAAAATTGACCACATATTATGTATTCCACGATGGATCTAGCTCCAGTTTCTCCACTTTAGAATTTTTTAACTTTTAAGAGATATTGTTTCAGCTTTTAACTAATTGGAAATGCATAATAAAATCAGGAAGCTAACATTCAAACCCCCTAACTTCATGATTTGTTGAAACATCAGTAAATTTGTGAGAAACCATCAGATAAACTTTCTCCTCTTTCTTTCTTGACTTTGGAGGTTATTTACTAAAACGTTACATGTTTATAACCAACAGAAAGAGTGGTCTCTCCTACTTGAATATTCTGATTGGTTGTTTGTTTTGATGATATTTGGTATCTTGAATATTAGGTTTTTTGTGGGTTTTTTTAAATATGTATAATTTATACAGAAGTTCAGGTAAAGTGTTATAGGTTCAGAGCATTATATTTTCTGTGACTGGCATACACTTTGAGTTCTATAACCCATTTCTAAAAATTACACAATGATGACTCCATAGTGCATTTCTAGTTAATGCTCAGCACTTTGTATGTTATACCAGTAACTTGTGGTAAATGCTACTGTATTGGTTGGTTTATTACTTGACTAGGTTTGCTTTATTTTTCCTAATTCATAGTAATTGCCATCTTTTGGAGGTAACTTTAAAAGGTAATGACAATACTGCTCTGATTCCTATACTTTCTAGATTCTAGTTATGTGTCATGTATTCAGTAATTTTCAGCACCAGAATTAATGTTTTATATTCATTCAAGTAAAACTTCCTTAACTAGAAAAAGTTCATTATTGACACCTAAAGTTTGTTTAGTTGGTGAAAAATTTGTCTCATAATACACGTGTCATTACTGTTACTTTTCCATGCATAATGCTGTTTGAAAAAATGTCCTGTATCAAGTTGCAAATTATTCTGATTGAATCTAATAGAAACAAAACAAAACTGCTAACATTTTAAGCAACTTTAAATAAGTGCTAAATTATTTTTATTAATACCGATATTCTCAAAACTGTAAATTATTATTAAAGGATTGAGATTTGTTATAATAGTAATAATAAAACTAGTAATATGTTTAAAAAAAACATTATTGCTGTTTGTTATAAATGGTTTTTAATTCTTTGTGAGTGGCTTTGTTTGCTAGTTTTTCATGTAATTCTCAGTTTTCTTTCTATACACTTGTATATGAATGAATGAAACATTGTCAGTAACTAGTAGTAAATTAAAAGTTTGTGTAACACATGATGTGTCTTTAAAGTGTATCCACAATTTTGGTATATCTAACTTTAACGTACTGTATAAGTACAACAACTTCAGGAATTTAAGTTCTAAAAATGATAGTTTTATTAATAGAAAGGTTAGGCTGCTGTGTCTTCAGAATGGAATAGACAAGGTGCATATTTCTATTTTTCTATTGAGTAAAAAAAAAAATTTTTAAAACCCATTTCCTAAAACCTGAACCTTATGTCAGTGTGATCAATATATCAGGTCATCCCACAACTAATGTCCAAAAAGTTAATAAAGTGCATCATCAGTTCTGTCTTTGTATAAGACTTTAATGACTAAAATATGTAGTAGGATGTGTACAAAAATATTCAGAGAAATAAAAGAAAATAACCCAACTCTACTTTTTCAGATCATTAATCAAATAAGCCCTTATGAAAATGGATGTGTCTGAGGAGCACATTAGGTATATAATGCTTTGAGTTTGAAAAAAGGCAATAGTGCAGTGGAATCTACACGAAACATTCAAATTGTTTATGGTGTGGAGTCTCTCAATGAAAGAAAATGTCAAAGGTGATTTCAGAAGTTTAGATCAGGTGACTACAGCTTAAGTGATGTGCCACATTCGTGTCGTCCTGTTGAGTTTAATGATGACTGCTGCTGGCTGCACTTGATGAAGATTGTGCTGTAACAGTTGAAGAACTAGCATAGAAGCTGAATTCAACCCATTCAACAGTTCACCATCACCATCATCTGCAACAGCTTGGAAAGGTCCCAAAACTTGGAAAATGGGTCCACCATGATTTAACAGAAGCCAACTTTAGGGCAAGAGTGGACATTTCTACTTCTCTGCACTCTCATGAAAGTAACTTACCTTTTTTAGACAGGTTAGTGACTGGAGATGAAAAATGGATATATTTATAAAGATTTTAATCATTGCAGACAATGGCTCAGTGCAGGTAAACTGGCTATAAAGCATAGTCCAAAATGGACCTCCACCCTAGGGATATTGTTGGTGTGATCCACTTTGAGTTGCTGCCACTCAATGTAACGATTACATCAGACTTTTATTGTCAACAATTAGTGTTTGAATGTGGCACTGAAAGAAAAGAGGCCTGTTTTGATCAGTCATAAAGGTGTGTTACATTAGGATCATACTTGGTCTCATAGCTCAAGAATCATGTCTGCAAAGATTGAAGAGCTAGACTGGGAAAAACTTCCACATCCTCCTTATTTTCCAGACCTTGTCCCATCTGATTATCATCTATTCAGAAGTTTGCAGAACTATCTTGATGGAAACGAGCTTGGAACACATGAAGATTTCAAAACTATCTTCTCTACATTCTTTTCCTCCAAACCCCAAGAAGTTTATAGAAGTGGCATTAAGAGGCTTGCGAATCATTGGCAGGAAGTAATTAATAATGGAACATACATTATTGATTAAATAACATTAAAAGTGTTTGAAATCATTTCTCTTTTTCTGAACCTAAAATCGGACATTACTTAAGGGATGACCTGATATAAGTTATGAAGTCATTTACATGTATTTTAATATGAAGAGAGGAATTTTGTACCATTATTGTTTATAATTGTCACTTTTAAGATGAAGTTTTGATATACGTGTACACTTAGGTTCTGTGTCACAGCAGTACATATTTTGGGACACAAGAATAATTTGGCTTATAATTAATGAAGAAAATATTCATAAATCTTGTTACCAATGAATACCAGAAAAGTTTCTCACATGATGTGTAACAGTTCCTTGCATGGGAAAAAAAAGTATTTTATGAGAATTTTATGACATGTACAAATAGCAAATACTTGAAGTAGATCTGTTGTTTTTTTATCATTATCATTAAAAACAAAAATAAAAGCATGATTGTTGTGGTTTTCTAATGACTTTGTTCTGTTTTGTCACAATGCTATAAAGTCAGCTATTATATGTATGAAACATCAGATTTTAGGATTTCTTTTATATATTTGTATTACTTACTGTCATTTTATTATTGTACTATTTTTTTATAATTTATTATTTAAGTCTTATGAGAAACGACAACATTTGTGGCCAGTGTTGTGTATTCTGAAGTTTGGCCTAACCTTGTGTTCTGATTTGCTTTTCTATAAAACAATACATAATATTTGCCTATCAGTTTATTTCCTTGTGATCTTTATCATCAACTTGTGGAGTTCCTTTTGAATTCAGTTATAAGAACTTTTGAATGAAAACAAAGAATCTGGAATATGCCCACCACATTACAACTGCTATATTCTCTGCTGTTGAGGTTTTTTGTCCAGTAAACAGGCCTTATAAGGCTGGCTAAGATATAACAAGTGTAGTAGTGGTGAAAGCACTCTTTATATCATCAGTCACATGATCACAGTTGTTATGGTATGTATGAGGTTACATATGAGATGTAATTATTGTCAATGTTATTTAAGTCAGAATTTTGGTAAGAATTAATAGTAACATGATTTTATTTATTTATTTTTATTGATATTGTAACATTTAATTGCATGAAACCTTTATGTTAATAACTGAAAGGTAATCAAACTTTTATTTTCTTTCCAGGCCCTTTGTGAGGCCCTCAATTGTTCCAGGAGAACAGCCAGAAGAACAGCTTCTTCCTGAAAGAAAAACTCAAGATTATTCAGAAAGTAGCTTAACTAGTAGTGGGTTTGGTAGTCTCCCTAGGAAGTCAAAAACTGGTGTGAATTTATCTTATCATTTGCCTTGTTAAAACAAATTATTCAGAAAGTAGCTTAACTAGTAGTGGGTTTGGTAGTCTCCCTAGGAAGCCAAAAACTGGTGTGAATTTATCTTATCATTTGCCTTGTTAAAACAAATTATTCAGAAAGTAGCTTAACTAGTAGTGGGTTTGGTAGTCTCCTAGGAAGCCAAAACTGGTGTGAATTTATCTTATCATTTGCCTTGTTAAAACAAATTATTCAGAAAGTAGCTTAACTAGTAGTGGGTTTGGTAGTCTCCCTAGGAAGCCAAAAACTGGTGTGAATTTATCTTATCATTTGCCTTGTTAAAACAAATTATTCAGAAAGTAGCTTAACTAGTAGTGGGTTTGGTAGTCTCCCTAGGAAGCCAAAAACTGGTGTGAATTTATCTTATCATTTGCCTTGTTAAAACAAATTATTCAGAAAGTAGCTTAACTAGTAGTGGGTTTGGTAGTCTCCCTAGGAAGCCAAAAACTGGTGTGAATTTATCTTATCATTTGCCTTGTTAAAACAAATTAAGTAGTATATGTTAGGAGTTTCTTAGTTTGAGAAGACTGTGTTAAAATATCTGAATGAATTCAAAGTTAAAATCTAGTATGCTTAATAGACCAGTAATAAAACGGAAGCAGCTTAACCCTTAAACAGTGGCATTGTTGTGGGTAGCAGCATCAATTGATGATGGCTGTTGTTTAAGGGTTAATATAAATTTTGTTAGTCTTGTAAGGCTATTGTATCTTAAGACAATGTATTATATTTTTGTTAATGTTTTCATAATCACTTAAATCAATGTGCATTACATCAGAAAAAGGAAAACACATTTGAATTCCTTTGTATAAACTGACAGTTCTGTTTATTAAGCATGAAAATTAAATGCAATCACATTCCACCTCCCTGGTATAAGAGTGTTTTAAGCAACTAGCTTTCTTTAGTGGACATCTGCTCTAGACATTGTTCCCAAATAATAATGTATCTTTTAAAAGAAAGGTGATAATAGGGTCCTGCCAGGCATCTGTGTGTATAAAGAGAATTGCATAGACCATTTACATGTTTGAGTGTGTGTATCACAAGCAACAATTTCTAAGATGATAACAGCATGTTCTACATTTGGTTAGACTTCAAATGCAGGTGGGAATGGAAGTTTACTATACTAATTTCTGAAATTGAAAGGTAAGACAAGAAGAACTGAATTTCTTAGAAACCAGCAAATGGTGTTGGAGATGACTGAACAGAGCTATCTGGTTCAGTGACTAGAAGCAAAAACCACCCATTAGATGTGAAATGTTTAAGTGATGACAAACTTCTAAACTCTGTTTTAGTGATCAAAAGTAATCTAATCACATAAATATTTTGTAATGAAACAGAGAGCTGTATGTAGCTGAAACAGCTCAGCTTACATCCTCTGTGCCTTAAACACATTGGTATTAATTTATCCAGTTGTAGCACTGAAGGATAGGTTTACATTGACATCGTACAATGCCAGGTTTACCCTGCGAGTTGATTTCTTATTTTGTTCAGTCCCTGTTTGTTTTGCATAATAACTGTTGCTGTAATTGCAGAGATTTGATTTTAAAAACTTAAAATGAAATGTATGTATATCTCAATATGTACTAAATATTTTTAAAAGTGGAATATTAAATTACAAATCTTATTTGTTAGTTGATTTAAACAAACAATATTTTAACCAACATTTTTTTGTGTAACAGACTGACTTTTTATTTTATGTATTTTCTTAAAGTTTAGGCTGCAGTCCATTTAATAAAGTCAACTTGGTAAGATTTATGTGCATAATTAAACAGATCCGTATGTAAAACAATAACTGAGCTATAATGTATCCCTTAAGTTTAGTTGTGGTAAATCTCTTCATAACATTTGGAGAGAAGAAAAAATGATTTGTACTTTAAGAGAAAGAGTTATGTGTGCCCATATCAAACATGAACTATAAGTGTGCATTTTGGCAAATAAAACAAACAAACCTTTTTGGAATTAAAATACTTTTTAGAGGAGGCTAGATTAATGCAGAAAGTAATACTTCATTTTCATTTCTATAAACAGATTCCACTACTACACGAGATGAAAGTGAATGGAATAAAGATCCTTCTGTCCATCAGGTGGAGAATGAGTTAGGCCATTCTCGGAATTCCAGTTGTGCAAGTCAACAATCCCATGTCTCTGGTTATAGTAGTCTCCAATCTCATTCTAGACAAGGAAGCTCGGAGTCGGGACACCTCCGGTCAGTTGACATTCTTGGTTCTAATAGTTTAACACTTAAATAATTATTAACATTCATGTTTTAAACCTTGATTATTAAGGGAGGCTCCAACTGCTTTTTAAACTTTTTTTTTTAAACTATTTTTGTATCAAATTGCTTGCAGCCATGACTTTGTTGTTTTAAAAGGTTACCTGATGAGTGTAAGTCAAAACAAAAACACCATTAATATTCCTACTAACTATTGTTAAGGACCTACGTGTGTTTTTATATAGAAAATGAGTACTTTAACCCACTGTTTAGTGAGTTCTTTACAGAGAATATTGTAATTGGCTAAAATAAAGTAAATTATTTAGTACAATACATTATATGAACTTCACTAATAATGAATGGTATAAAAACAAGACAATAATTTGAAAGTTAATATTTTGAAAATTATTAAGTGCATGTGCTGTTTACTTAAATTTAATTGGAGTTTTTAATGAACTAAAACCTGTCACCAACATAAATCTCAAATAATGTGTCAAGGTTCATTGAAGTATTATTCCAGTATAGTTAATGAGTGATAACTTTTAAAATGTTCTAGGAATCTGAGTTCCAGCTACAGTGACATGGGTTTACTAGGAATGCCTAAGCTGGTGGAAAGAAAAAGGCTCACGGGAAAGGTATGTTTAGTTGAATAATAGCATACCTATTTATTCAGTGTTTGAAACCAGGAGTAAATTGGATAGTGGAGTATTTACACGTGATGAATTTACCTTTATTATGTTACTTGGATTAATATCCTTTGCAACTTAAAATGAGATTTCAAATGAAATAAATAATGATATTGCTTTATAAATTAGAATTGGTAGAAAGTTCAATAAAATAAAACATATGATTGTAATTTAGTAGCTCATGAAAATTTGATTTCTCATTATTTTTTGGTGTGGGCAGGTGATTAGGGGGCTGAACTCACAGTCTGAGGGTCAGGGGTTCGAGTTCTCATCCCACCAAACATGCTCACCCCTTTTAGCTATGAGGGTGTTATGATGTTATAATTAATTCCTCTACCTGTTGGTAAAAGAATAGCCCCAGATTCTCACCAAGTCTTTTGCTGCTAAATTAGCAACGACTAGTGCAGGTAGCCCTTGTGTAGCTGTGCACAAAATTCCAGACAAACCAAACTCATTATTTCTGATCTGATTTCTAATTATTGTAAATTATATGCAAGTTTTTCAACTGTTTTGCTTTGCAGTGTTTAGTGTTTCATTATTAGCTTTTTCATGAATTAAAAATATAAATTAATAACATGCAAGTATTTTATTAATTTTATATGTCTATAATTGCTTTTTTTGTTGTGTTTACAATTAAATCATATCCTATAAAAGACTGAAATGAAACTGTTTGTAATTGGCTAAGCTCCATAAGTGTAGAAAGTTTAACATCAGTGAATTCTTACTATGTAATTATACTTTATAATTTTGAATACAATTACTTTTGTGTATAATAGATAATGGAAATTAATACAAAGCCTGTTTTCCAGCTCCACTCCTAAAGGTAAACTTAAAAAGAAACATGTTCTACATCAATTATATGTTCTCCCAACATTAAAAGAAACAAAGCTGAATTGTTAGTACAAAACAAAAGACAGTACTTCTGATGTTCCTTTCACAAAACTGTGTAAATTTACTCTTCTTAGAAAATTTCCAACTAGGATTAGAATTATTTCTTTTATAATCTAAAGAAGTTTGAAAGAGAAAATAGTAGTTAAGCCTACTCATTTTTAGAAATCTAGAAACACTATGAAAATTGTATGATTTTCTTTACATTCTGTCAGATTCTAAAAAAAAGTTTCTTTTGGCATTTACATCATCTGTAAATGTATCTATCCTGTTTGTAAATGCACAAATATTAAATTTCTCCAAAAGCTATAATTTGTATTACCAGAAACAAGTTGTTCTAATAATTTTATTTTAAATTAATAGTAAAAGGTTTCCACTGATTTTGATTTTCCCAGTTGGAAAGGACTATTTATGAATTCTATTATATTAATCTATAAATAATTATAGGCTTAGTCTCTTTAAAAATAAATTTAAAGCAGGTGATTGTAATTATTTTACTTCCATTTGTGAGCCTTTAATGTTCACAAACAGCCATCTTGTATTTTAAGTTTAATAGGTTTAAAGTTTAAACCCATACTTTGGTTTGTATGGATGTGTGTATTAGACTTGTATACTTGAGATACTGTTTGTGTCAAATTATAAATGTCAATTAATGAGGTGTCATTACAAACTTTGTATACGTGATTGTGTTTCTTAAGAATTTCTTAATAATTCATGTATTAAGCGTGTCATTGAGACACAGCAACTGCAGAAGGCAGTAATATTTCAAACTCCATTTCTATTTATCAGTTAACTGATATTCTGTATAGTTATAAAGATACGTTACTGACATCTGGGATCACGAAATTTAACTAAACTGGTAGGAATCAGTTAGATTAGACAGTTCAAGAAAAACACCAAAACTTTATTTTTTCTCATGAACATAGTGAAGTTTGATTTAAAAAAAACAACTAAGTTCTCAGTGTAACATTTACAGAAGTTGTAAATGTTCATAATATTGTTATTTTGTTAAACCGTTTGAGAAACTTGAGATAAGTTGAACATAACATTGCAAAATAAAAAGCAGAAAAATATTACCAAAATGTAGAATAAAACATGGTCACCTCATCCTGGACATATTTGTTTTTGATCGAAACTACATTCATTCCAAACTTATGCAGATACAAAAGAGTAAGATTGTAAGTAATTAATGTATTGTTTATTTTGGACAGTCTCTGTGTTTAGTGAAGCTGTTACTAATCTTGTGCTGTAATTAAGATATCCTATAGAATACTCTAATTATAACAAAGTAATACTGCTAATATTTTTGAGTTTTTAGAATTGTTGTGGCTTTTAAGATAAAATTTTGTTTAAAACTATAAACCTTATTTTCTGTGTAGGTTTTATGAATCTTTTATTTTTTCTAGAAACAGTTAACAGAAGAAAACAGAATGGATTCCACTAGGGTTAATGCTGATCAACTAATTAAGGAGCTTTTCGAGGCCAGTAATTTTGACGAATCTGAGGAATCTACAGAAAGTAAGCTCACAACTAAGAGAAACTTTTTGTTCAGATTATGGTTTACAAAACTAAAAATTGTCAATGAAACTTGTGAACATTTTCTAGCTTCAAGACTCTTCTACAATGTGCATGATTTTAACTACTAGCTAAAGTATGTCTATTTTTGTAGAAATAGTGTTTGACCTTATCCATATTTACTTAAGTTTTTTGAGTGTTTTTTTTTTTCCAGGCACACTGGAGCCTTGGTAGTCAGTAGGTTTTTCTCATTGTTGCTTTGTTATTCAATATTTGTTCAGTGTTAGCTAAGTTATCCATAAACTTCAGTGTGATTGAATCTGAGTTTAAGTAAACATTATTGATTGTATTAATTCAATAACTTGTTCTTGTATGGTGGAGGAATTATAACACTGTATAGTGGTATCAGCTTAGTTAATTAGTCATTTATTAGGTTGAGGAATAATTCGTGAGCGTTTTTAAATAATTCCATTCAAGCATTACATGCAAGACTATACAATACTTCAATGCATGAACAAATTACACCCAAAACATTTATTATGATACTTTATTTCATGTAATACCTAGGTATATAGTATGCATTGTTTTAAACAAAATTGCAAGAAATTAAATGCGAAAAGCAGATGGTGTCGAAAATGCTCGATTTTTGTCCACTTGACAGTCCATTTAATGAGCTGAAAATGAAAGCAAAAATTAAAGACATATGAAAATCAAACACACCATCTATTAGAGCAAAAAATTATCTACCAAATGACATGAAATATTTTGCTAAAGCGTTTCATTTATGAATATATTTTGTTAACTTGAAAAAACGCTCACGAATTATTCCTCAACCCAATATTATGAGCTATAAATCTCATACTTGAAAAATGTAAAATAATAATATTTGGAACATGATAAACATGCTTATTGTATCAAACTTGTAGTAAATGTGTAATGTTTCTTATACCATTGGAAAGTTGGTTTTCTGACCACTTGGTAAGCAATAGTTTCTAGAGTTAATTGAAAGTAAAGACATTTCTGAGAATTGTGTTAATTACTGAAAAATTCAATTTTCTTGTATGAAAATTTAAATATTTAGACACTATTGTAGAGTAAATTTTTAAATAATATCAAATTTGGTCATTCTGCAGATCGTGGATTACAGTTGTTTATTAACAAGGATGGGAAGGCTAGCTTGGGAAGTCAAAGCAGCAAGTATCACTCCAGCAGAACCATGCTGGAAAAAGTGGTGATTGGATACAGGTAGCATGATGTAGCAACTGTTATATTAGTCCTGTAAGTGTTGTGGCAAGCTGGCTGCTACACCACATATTGTGTGGAAAACCATCTTCTAGAGTAATTATTTTTAATACCTTGGTATGACAATCCTGTATTAAAAGACAGTTCTTTGCATAATTAACTTCTGTTGTAAGAACTAAGACAACCTATCTTTTCCATACTGGACACTGTTACCTTTAGCTGGTGGAGTACTGGCTTTGTTGCTGCAAAGACTAGAAAAAATCAAAACATTGTTCTTCTGTGCACCATTTGTTATGGTGGTCATTTTAAAAACTATCTTGTATGTTGTATTGATCGTACACTAAGAGCCAGGGTTTGGGTAATCCTCTACTAGGAACACCAGTTGCTTCTAACTAGATTTCTCCTATAGTTAACTGTTGACAAGTTAAATCACGTAGTTGTTGTTATTTCTTTCCATGGCATGTGACATTGTGGTTAGCTCCTTAATGACTAGCTTTTTTATCTGAGAAGAGTTTGGAAAAAGTCATGGAAAAAATTCTCTTCTATGCTTTGAGTGCTTTGGTGACCATCTACTAAATAAATAGTAATTTACTACGAGCTGGTTGGTTTTTCTCCATTAACTGTTGACTGTTTACAAACATTTTTTTCATCTAATATTATGATGGGTGTCTTTTAAAGATTTAATCTTTTCTAAACTGGATGCTGATGTAATTGTTTAACTGATGGACACTATAATTTGTTTGTGCATTGTATGAAAGATAACTGTTTCCTCAAACAGTAGGTCATTTCTGTATTTAGTTCTGTGACTATAGTCTTCTGTGAAGTTTGTTGGTCTTTTTGTAATTTGTTATAGTCTTAAACTTCTCATTAAAGCTGGCTTTTTACCTCTATTCATCAGTCTAGTAACAGTGACCTGATAATATGAAAAATGGCCTTTGCAAATATTGTTATGTATCATGTGGAGCTTATAACATGGACAACACGTCAGTTGTGATTAGACCGAGGCTGGTTTATGTGTAGAACTCAGACAGGGTGATTTGGTATGTAAAAAAAGAATCTGCTAATCCTTTTGTCCCTACGTAAGGGCAACATTTGCACCCTCTACTTGTAAAGAATGTCATTCAACATTGTATTATATATGTGTTGTTAAGGTTATCAAAATTTTATATTAAAATAAAGAAACTGCCACATACAGGAATCCTGAAAAAACTGTACATAGGCTTTAGAAATTATACAGATGCTACTTTATCTTTCGTGTTAACATAATCTTACACTTTGATGTATTAAGAGTCCAGTTGAATTCAGTCACTTGTGGGTCTTCAGTACAAATGCATTAGTAACTCTTTTTTTTCCATACAACAGAGAAGTTATTAGAAACTTGCCACATTTTATGAAGATACACTTTGTAACTATACTTAACATTACTTTAATACTCAACAGAATGTAAGATTATTGACCCATTGACTGGTGATTCAATGTATATGGCATGGAGCTTGCAAAAATTGTTAGTATTTAAGCAGTGGCAGCTAGAGGGTTAATAATTATCATACTGATTTACTGACACTTATACCAGTTAATGAGTTATAAGGTTTCACTAACAAGAAGTTGAGTATTGGTAAGGTAATTAAATAACTATGGGGGAACTTATTGTTACATGCTATTGTATAACTTGTTGCTATATTGGAAGTTTATAGATTTATCAGATGGTTTGCTTACATTGGAAAATGTAAAAATTACTGTGCTATTGTGTGAGACAAGTTTTTAAGAGTTTATTGTCATCTGTTCTGTGTCAAGGCTTAATTTATTCTTGTATGTACATGTGACTATATATTTGATTCTTTTCAAGTTTTTTAATACCCTGTAATTATTTGTGGATTAAATAATTACAACCTGAATCTTTGAGAGAAGTAAGATGTATATTTAATATACTTGTATATTTTCAGTTGTTTTTGTATAACAAATTAAGTTCTTTTCAGAAAAACATTCTTTTCTACAGTCCAGCTATTTGTTACTTCTAGTTTATAAACTAATTAAGTAAAAAATGAAATTGAATTTATTTGAAAATTATTATTAGTACTGTTAACTTGAATACATAAAAATGACAATTTATTTTTAGGTTATTTTTATACATTGGTGCTGAGAATTCAGGTATTTCTTGGTAATTAATGATATGTTCTTCAAAAGTATGTTTGTTTTTGAGTTTTGATAATGTTAACAGTAGCTTTTTGTAGTTAGATTAGCCACTCTGCATGGTTAGTGCTTGACTTAATCTGTGGATTGCAGGTTAAAATCCCCCTCACTAAGCATGCTTGCCCTTTCAAGCATGGAGACATGGAGACGTTATAATGTTGTGGTCACTCTCACTAATCACTGGTTCAAAAACAAAACAGTTCCAAGAGTTGATTGTGGGTGGTGATGACTAGCTGCCTTATTTTTAGTGTTTCATTGCTAAATTAAGGATGACTAATGCAGATAGCCCTCATTTAACTTTGCACAAAATTCAAAACAAACCAAACTAGTCAGTCTGAATGTAAAAGTGTAAATTAATTTCCAGAAATATTTAAATCCTAGGCACCAATGTATAAAATTTATTTGTGAAACTGAAGTTAAAAATAAACTCATTCTGGATGCAATCCCAATATTTGAAAGTACATTATTTATTTTGAAAGTAAATAAATGCTCTAACGTTGAAAAGTGTTGTTCATGTAGACATTTACTAAACGTTACATTATTTCTTAGAGATAATTGTTACTTAAAAATTAACATATTTGGAGACCAACAGCATGTAATTTTTGTTTGTATTATGGTTCATTGTTGAAAAACTAAACTTCCAAGTAAAGAGGGTCATTCCTTTATAGTGAATAAAACTGGATAATCACACACTGCACTAAAGTTTCATGATGCAGTAGAACATATTATTGTTTTGATTACCATATTTTATGCTGCTGAGACTTTTTATTTGTGGCTTACAAGCATGAAATGTTGAAGGAACTTTGCAATAATATTCAAGTTGAGATTCTAAACATCTTTGAAATGACTTGTGTATACTTACATTATTGTTCTAGCACTGTGTTGAGCAACTGAGCACTATGTTTTTATTTGAGCAACCTAGGAATTTTCAAAAGTTGACTTGGTAAACTTGGCATTAGCACCTACAGATATAGTATTACCTCTCTAAAATACAGTTAGATTTGTTATTCAGGGAAGAACAGTGCCTTTTATATTGATTCTTTTATGTATTGCTGGTTTTCCAGACCTGTTTTTTTTAAATAACTTTAACATTTAATTTGGCAATATGATTTAAGTTTTACATACTAATAAAGATGCTAGAACTAACTTTAGCTGAGATACCATGGTACAAATAATACAATAATTTAATATTTTTATAATGATACTACTAGGATGTTTGGAAAGTTAGCACTAGGTTTTATTAAAATTTGATCTTATAATGTATACTTATAAATACATTTGGTTTATTATACAGAAAACAATAAAAAATGTACACATTTGTGAACTACAACGTTAGCAAGTTCAATGTAATTTTCTGTTAACTGTTAAGTTTTTGGTTGTTGTTTGTAAGGGATAATTTAAACAAACCCATCAACGATTTTTTACAAAGTGCATTCTATATGGTCATCTTTTTTTTTAACGTTTGAGCTAGAAATAGTGAGGAAGGGTGCATGTTTTTTATTACTTTCTTAATTATCAGAAATAAATTATTGTAGAGGTTTATTGAAACTAACACTTACATAACCAAATGCCCCCCGCTAGTACAGCGGTAAGTCTATGGATTTACATTAAAATCAGGGGTTCGATTCCCCCTCGGTGGGCTCAGCAGATAACCCGTTGTGGCTTTGCTAAAAGAAAAACACATAACCAACTAATGAAGACACTTCCTCCACAATATTATAAAATATTGTATTTACCCAGTCTCAAACCTTCCTTTCGAGAAACATTGAAGTTTCCGTTCAGAAGTTCTGTCACCAGAGCTAAAGTTTTCATCGCAATTTAATATTTCATGATGAAACTATTCCTGTGTTTTTTGTATAATGTATATATTATTTTACCCTTCTACGTTTGTAAACAGTTATTGAGTTAAAGCTGTTGTTTACAAATAAAGACTTCATATAGTTTGCTTTTTGTTTTAATGTATTTCAGAGCTTGAAAGTACCAGTTTTATGTTACAGCTGTTTAACGTGTTCGATATGTTGTTTTGGAAGTTAAGGTTTTGATCTGCAATCGTAGACCAGGATCGTTTGACCTTTACGTATACTAGCATTTTTTTTCTTCTTGCAAAAAATAAATAAAAAAATAAAATTTGAAATATTTTCATATTAACTTTGACTGAAGAGTTTTTACACTTGAACTGATGTGGTATTTAAAAAAATCTGAGGATGATGGGAAATAAACTAACGTTTTCGAATAAACTTTATATGTAACGAGTGATTGAATGCAGCAAGCGAGTGTAATTTGTTAATTTCATAGTTCAGACGTTGTAAATTTATTGTGTAAAACTTGTTTAATGACATTGATGTGAAATACGTATTAATAACCATCCTGAGGATGCGCGCGTGCACACACTCCCCCCCCTTTTTTTTTTCCAAGTAATTTTCCTTCGTTTAGAGTAATGTGCTACATAGACTACACAGCTGTTGTAATATTTAGACAAATGAGTAAATATTGGCAACTCTACTGAACATCGTAATATACAGGTATCAAACCTATATTTATTACTTTAACGCACATACAAATGCTTCATATACAAATATTCATGCTTCCTCGTAACGGTAAACAAACCGTGGAATTTACTTTGTTTTTCCACTTTACTTTCGTTATGTAATGAATCTCTATAATTTACAAAAATTAAAAACTTCTGATTTGTATTGTACAACAGCGATATACAGTGGTTGTACTTCAACTTGTAGCAAATTATGGTTTGTCACGAAGTACAAGAACGTCAATCCTAAGCCTAATGCAACGTAACAAAGTTGAAACATCCACAACGTACAGACGACTGACTCAGATAGATAGTATACTATGCTTGGCTGGATTTCATTCAAAAATCGTGTGGATTCAATAAAACGTATTTTCTACATTTAAGTACATCCAATTGTAAACTGTTGATAACTGTTTTTTTTCTTAACCTTATTACCAGTACTGACGAAATTGTATAACCATTACGTTGCAGCGACTTCACAAAATGCTTAAGGCTTAAAGTAGGTAGGTATCGAATTCTGACTTATCCAGTTTTTAATTGTTACAACATCAGTCCAAGCTCTCAATATACTTCCTGAGTAAACTTCGTCATCAAACATAACATCTTAGTTAGTTCGTTGTAAAGTTAAAGTGTGTAATCTTTTTATTCAATATTGTGTCCATTAAAAATATATTAACATTACTTAAGAAGCTATTGAAAGTAAGATGTGTTGACGGTGTAACTCTGTATATAGTTGAAATTTTTGCTCCAAAAAATCCTGGGAACGAAATGTTTAATTGTATTTCGTAGAGAACGAAGCAAGATTTATTCGATTCAGCGTTAACACTAATTTCTGAAATGCCATGACATCATTGTCTGTAACAACAAAATCGTTTTTTGCTTGTTTGAAATCAAGCACAAAACTACAGTGGACTACCTGCATTCTACCCATCATGGGTATTGAAACCCAGTTTTTAGCGATGTAAGTCTGCAGACATGCTGCTGTGTCACTGGGGAGAAACAACCCGTCGATTGATTGGATTGAACAATTTCTTTCGTCATTTGGCCTCAGTCCCTTATTAAAACAAATAATACTGCGTATGTCATATACTGAAGTTTTTAGTAGTTGATTAAATGTACCATCTTAATTAGAATTTCGAACTTATAATAAAATTTACAATGTTTTACATGATTCTAAAGAGTAACGAATCATGAGATTTCGCTCAAAATAATTTTAAAGTATAAAAATTTGCGAATGGCAACGTGATATCAGGAAACTTAAATGTGCGACAGTTTTGATGTTTAATGAAAACAAGCACCATGGATAATTTTATGACTCGGAAAAAAACTTTATTTTTTTCTTGTTACAAAGAGGTATTCTGTGATTGATGGGCATCAGTATAACAGTTTAAAGACAAGCTATAGTCAATGACCATTGAAATTAAATTACAAGGAATTCACCGTGAATACTTGTATTACAAAAACGAGGTAATTATTTTACATTGGGAAATGTACACCCTATAATTTCTAGTACATACACATTGTTTTCTACCTCTAAAAGTCTGTCATCGTTTTGTTTTTAAAGCAACGTCATCTATTGGGTCCATTGCGGAAAACTGGACTCCGTATTTTAACGTTTTAGTCTATAAAAATACCGCTGCCCCACTTTCATCGGAAATAGTTTATAAAAATTACAAGGTTTTGAGTGAGGTCTTGCTAATATAATATAGCCGAACTTGATTTTGCCAAAATTTGAGATACGGAAATAAAAATACTTAAAAACATTACCATTACTTTCCAAGTGACTGTCATAAGAGTCATCTTCGAAACCAAGGTTTCAATTCATAAAAAACAACAACTGAGATTTATCATTAAAATGTATATTTAAAAAAATTGGCAAAGCCAAGAATTAACACTAAAGAAAATTACCAATAGTAAATAAACCATCCAATTTGCTTACACTTTTTCGTTTTGAATTTGTTGGAGGAAACTCATCAAGTCATTTGTAATTCCATAGTAATGTCATTTTTCGACTTTAAAATTCCAAATACACAAAATCTTCAAGCATTCAAAAACGGTCTATTAAAAATTAAACTCATTCTGGTACTAAAGGTCTTTGGATTTCACATCTGGCTTACCAGTGAGGATTAGATGGATAAGACATGAAATCTTTTATTTTATATACAAAAGTAAGAGGTGTGATATCTGGATCAGGACTGGAAGGCTCAGGATACGCTTATTCATGTCACTGCACTATTAGCGTTCATTCTTCGTGCGACATCGTTTGTTTTGGTGATTGTGGTTTTTTTCCTATATAGTCTCAAAACCATTAACAAAGGTTGTTTACGACTTAGTTGCAGAATCCTCTGTTTTGTGACGTCATACGTATTGATATTTTAGTTTTCTCAGCGCAGGACTACATCATGGGCTATCTACGCTCTGTGCATCGCGAGGAATCGATCCCCGGATCAGATGGTTCACAAAAGTCACTTGCTCGGCACTTTAGGTCTTCCACGATTTATTCATCAAAGTTTACATACATGTAACATAAATCTCATAGTCATCTAGCATGGTGAGGTGTGGGGAGATTGGACGGCGAGTAATTATGGGCACCGCTATTTAATAATTGTGGTAACAGATGGAGACATACTAATGCTATATATATATTTTTGATGGACCACTGGAATCCTTTGGTATTTACTGGTTTGAGTTGTTTAGGGCCACATGGAGGAAAACATGTTGCACAACAGAAAGCATAATTGATATCCTCACATTTCATGATGGTTAAACGAGGATATTCCGCTGCAGTCGTGAAGCAGTTTAAAGTCTTATAATGTATTCCAAAGTTTCTGTGAATGTTCGCATATTATTCTGATAGATAGACATGCAATAGTCATATACACGTAGTCAGGTCAAATACATCTGTAAAAATTTACTATATGCCACAGAACACGATACCATATCGTAGGCCTCACGAAAATGGTTAAACTACTATTTGACCGTGTGTCACATGGCCTTAAAAGAACTAACCCATGACTGGCATAACATGGTAGAACTGGACAGTGATCAGCAATATTATATATCAAAAGTAATGAGATTACCGATAGACTGTACAAGGTACAAATATAATATTAAATTCAAAATCATGATAGGCACATTGAAAACGAGTGACAGTTCGATAAACACGAGCTACAAAGCATTATGATTTTAACGAGCCACTGTGTTATGCTGCATCCAACCACATCCAAACTGACCTCTGGTCACTGGCTGGGAGGAATCACAATGGCAGTGCTGCATTTTCACAATGAATGCTAACCTTATAATAGCAGAAATTTGTGCGTTTTGCAGCATCGAAAATAAAACAATATTTATGTACAATTTATTTCACATCTTTCCAAGATACCCGATTAAAAAAGTTTAAAACTATACTCGGGTTGTTGGTTGTTTCTTTTATTTAAAAAATCCCGCCCCCCTTGATTTAAGGATATTTTGTACTCCAATTCTACCACAGGAACTTACTTCCGAACCTTTAACAAATTGCTTTGCTTTTCTTGGAAAGGGCGAAATGTATTGAACACCGATATACTCACAGGCCTATTCTTCTGATGTCTATCAGCATTTCATACAAAAAACTCTTAAAAAGAAGATTAAATATTTCTGAGAGTAAATATTTCCATAAAATCTAATAGGGCCCGTCATTTACAATTGCTTTTTATGCTGTTTCAACATTTTTGTTGGTGCAGTTACAATGCTAATAAATCACCATGCTGCCTTATCTTTAATAAATTTTAGGCAAATAAAGACAAAAATAAAAAGGCAAATGAACCACAACTATATAAAGTGGACAGTAAATATATGCTTTGTACTGAAGACAATCAACGAACTTGCAATATTTTTTACATATATCTCATTATATTACCCAGCACCAATAACACCCAATAAACAACTAAATGGCCAAACTGGATGCATAATGGCCTTACTTACTATAACAAAATACCAGTCTTCCACAAGGAATGTATATTCATCAACAACAGTAGCACCTCTTCCTTACTAGAGGCCACCTTTAGCACAATAAAAATACAAAATTCAGTTTCTTGTCTTGGAAGACAAGCATAATTAACTACATTGGTCACTAACAATTATTCAAGTTTCCTTCTTCAACCATTCTTGGCTCCACTCCCGATATTAAGTCAGCACTTTTTGTTGTTCTATTAATAAACTTCAACCATCAGTTATCATGGACTTTAACACAAAGATTTTTTCATATTTGGTGGTAAAACTGTGACACAATGTTGATCAAGGAAGAAGGATAACATTCCTCCTGTAACATACAAATCTTTAAAAGAAGTCTTTACCTCAAGAATACCGAGAACACAGAGGAGGAGGAAGGCCCAGCAGTGGGCCATTAACGCACTTGAGGTGTACAAAGCCCTGATCTCACCGAAGATGCAAGATGCTGCAAAGTAGTTTGAGTGACACACGTTTCCTATATGATCCACAGTGGTTATTTCTTTTTGGCATGCAGCATCTCCATCAGAAGAGTCTGTGTGGGAGCATTACCGTTGAGGTGTTTGTAATAAAGGAATTCCTCGCCTCTCATACTAATGTGCTTGAGATCTGGGATACATTGAACCAGCTGGCTGAATTTATCCTGAAAGAAAAGAGCTAATGTTTAACATAAGTACAAAGTATTGCAGTTTCGAAAGAGAATTTAAAAAAAAAAAACACTGAAAAAAACAAAAACTTCGAAAATTAGGCTATAGGAGTAATTGTTGTAAAAGTTGTCACCTACTACAAAGTAGCCGATATATTTTTAACGTACTTACTGTCATTTGTGGATAACAGTTTAAGGTGTATTCTAAAAGAGTTTGCTTGGTTTGTTCCTGTGCTTCATGAACTAATTTGATATTTGACAGCTGTCGACTTCTGCAATAAAAATACAAACAAATTATTCCTTTGCATAGCAGTATTTTTGTTCCATCATTTTTTTTTTTTTTTTCATTGTTGGCTAGAAACTAAAGCCAGTGAAACAAAAGTTAAGAATATACATTTCCACGAGTAAAAATTCATAAAAAACATTTGGGAATTTTGTAAAATAAACATTTCAAGTGTTAATTCTTAGCTATTTGTTTGCAGGAAGAATTTTACAGGCCTTTTAAACAAGACAGTGTGAAAAACAGTCCTTTAACCTATCTTAACGTTTTCAACTTTTTGTTTGTTTTTGAATTGCGCGCAAAGCCATACGAGGACTATCTGTACTAGCCGTACATTTTAGCAGTGTAAGATTAGAGGGAAGGCAGCTAGTCATCACCACCCACCGCCAACTCTTGAGCTACTCTTTTACCAACGAATAGTCGGATGACCGTACCAAGGGCGAGCATATTTGGTGTGACGGGGTTTCGAACCCGAGTGCCTTAACCACCTGGTCATGCCGGACCAATCCATTTTTTTGTTTTTATACAGAACGAACGTAGGGCCTTCTTATACTGGCGAGTAAAAACATTACTACTTAATAATTTAACTGTGTTCGTACTTCTTAGATAACAAATCGCCATTTTATTTTCATTCTCTTATAGACGTTTCACGTTTATTATTTAACTGACAAAAACTGGAAAGTATACTAACCACCTATTGTGTACGTCCTGTATAACATTTGTACTTAAAGTAATATGGCCTGTACTTTTAAAAATCTAAAAAGAAAAAAAAGAAATCAATATAATAACGAGTATGCTAAGTTTATAGATGTTTAGAAATCACGTACATACTCGAATCTTTTACGGAAATTTACAGAAGTTTACAAGTTATACAGATACTCATCCCTTCATCAAGTTTACAGAACATTAGATATTCCACTGATTTGGTTTGTTTCTGAATTTCGCGCAAAGCTACACAACGGCTATCTGCGCTAGCGGTCCCTATTTTAGCAATGTAAGACTAAAGAGACGGCAGTCAGTCATCAACATCCACCGACAATTCTTAGGCTACTCTTTTACCAACGAATAGTGGGATTAGCCGTAACATTATAACGCCCCCAGGGCTGTATATTTAACTGAAATACTGTCGTATCACATTTACAAATCGTTTATCACCAATGTTACAATCTTTTATGTAAACACTCAATCTTTTAAAAATACAGACGTTTAAAGAAATTCAAGACTAAGTCAGTTATTTAGAAGAGTAAACAAAACAAACAAAAACAATAACATGAAAACATGAAATTCATGCTTACCAGGATTCAATAAAATTAAAAACTTTAAACAAATGTAATCCATCGGATCAAATTTTAGTTCCTGGAGTCGTAGAGACAGTCTATGAAAAGGTTCAGCAAGAGCTGGAAGGCCCATTAAGGCTAGGGTCAAGAGATCAAACTTCTGACCGTTAGGTAGTGTGGTTTCATCTGGTAGACCATTGTGAAGCCTCTGGTGGAGATTGTCTAAAATGAGCATGTCGCTCCAGACATGCTGTAACAATTTCATCTGATCGTCTACCTAAGATAATAGTTAAACTTCAGTTTTGTAAAAATTAAAATTAATTTTTAAGTCTCAACTTTATTATTATGTGCTCAGTGATACAAAACTTTTATTCCACAAAAGAGTTAAAATAATAATATACTTTTTAACCGGGTTTAATTGTAAGTTAAAAAAGAACATTCATATACTTCTATCATGCATTATTTGCCTCTGGTAGACAGGAAAAGAAAAATTAACTAAATACATTATTTTCTAACAAAAGGTGGCAGCACTATTTAACTTGAATGGCTATTAGTGCTCTACAAATCGCAGGCATCGAAACCCAATTTTTTGTGTTTTAATAAGCACACTAACTGCAGATATTTAATGAACTAAACTACTATGATGTCCTGATGGGAATGTGAGTTCAGAGTTTCTTCTAACTTTAAACCTTTGTTAGTTTTAATTTTAAAGTTAGTTTATTATAAGAACTTAGCACAAGGTGACTAACATATCATTATCAGTTTGAATTTTGCTAATGTTTAAAACAAACACAAGTTTTCACCTACGAGATAAAAGCGTAGAAACTTTATTGCTATAATAGCTAACTGTAAAATTAAAATTCAGGTCTGGTTGAAACTTTGTACAACGAGAAATTTATAAATAATAAAAACTTAGATACAGCGCTAGAAAACTTTATTACTTTGAATGTCAGACACACACACTTATAACTTACAAAAAGAGAGTATGAAAAAATCTTCGATTTTCAAGTTAAATAAAATACTAAAATGGCATACGGGTATAACGTGACTTTGTACAGAAATGTGCATGTTATTATACGTTAAGAATAGTAGTAGTAAATTATATTCATAGACTACACTGGCAAGAAACAGACATGGCCTACTGACCCACTTTCTCACTCGTAAGCTTCGCGAATAGTGAAAGTGCTTTCACGTAGCCACCAACGACGTTAAGACCCAAGACCAGGCAATGCAATTACGTGGGTCTGAGATTCCCCCCCCCCATCTCGTTCACGTGACTAAACCGATAGCAGCTGTTCCACAAGGCCACATTCGAAGGTATCTCCTCCAACAAAAATTTCCCTAATTGTATTATTACTATGTGTAGCAATTAACAATTTTTCAAGGACTTGTGCTCTCGAATACAAACCGTTTAATTAATTCGAATATTATCATCATACAACATCATAAAATGCCAGTTGGTTCTTTGTTTCGTCAAATGAAATAACTTACATCAACCCATCTTAACAACTAAAACATTTTTAGAAACAAAATAAGATTATAAGAGTTGAAATTATTTTAAAATAGTACGAAGGTCTGATAAGTTCAAGTTACTAGCTGTCGTCATGGGTAGTAAACTACACGATCGTCTGCGTCTAATTACGATTTTAGTTTCAAAAAGAAAAGAGTAAATTAAATAATAATTAGGCTTAAGTGATTGTACAGACTAGTCATGATGACAACGAATGGTATCCAATTATCACAACTTTACCATAATTACCTAATTCATTTACCAAGTTAAATTAATTTAAATCAAGCAGAAGCCAAATCCAACTCAGTGATGAGAATGAATTACGAATTAAAAGTAGCCCTGACAATCGAGATGGTAACATGCACTTAACAAGTCTACATTGGCCAGTGTTCTTAATATCTACATGTTTGTGTTGAATGGAATTTGAAATTTTTATATTACAAAACTAAAATAACAAACAACGAACAATTTAATTCTCATGCACCATCACTTTAATATCACTATGGATGTAAGAGCACGCCAATCTTTCGGAACTGATTGGAAATGCTTTACGTTTCACATCGGTCCAGGAATGTACTCACGAAACACGCTGCTTTCACTTTATCCTTACTGTTACCTTAGCAACAACAGTAGCGGCGTTAAAAAATTATCTAACAAACTAAACTCGTAGTTTAATCTGTGAATTAACATTTTAAAAGTTTCATATTTTGTTATAATCTCACAATACCAACAGTGCAGTTTGCGAATAAACCAAGAAGTTTCTAATTTTTTAAACTATCACAGACTGTAACAACATTTACTGAAAGTTAGGCCTAAATATTCCTACAGACGGCAATATCTGATCGACAAAGCCTAAATATTCAGTAAGATGGCATTTCCTATTTAGCAAACAGCAAAACATATTATAAGCAAGTTTAAGCATTGATATTATGATGCATGACGGGAATAAGTAATAAAAATATGACCATGGCATTCCACTTAAATGGTATATATGAAAATAAAAATAATAGTTGCTTTAATATACAGACAAACAGGATGCCAGGTGTCTCTGGATTGCTATATTAGCTCCCCTTTTCACTAAAATCACGTTATACAGAGAAGTTTAACTAAACCCACCAAAAACGCCTAGTTTGTTTTGTTTTTTTTTTGTTTTTTTTCTTCCCGCCATATTCTCCAAAACCTGTTGGACAACAAAGCTGGCACTTCGCCAGTATTGTACAAAATACTTTACAGGAATGTAATACCGTTTGCTTTCAAGAGTACAGACGCAACATTTCCTTTTCGCTCCACACTGTCTCACATATTCCTTCTTTTATTTATTTATTTATATAAATGTTTGTTTGTTCCAACTGGGGTCAGGGCTAAATTATCTTCGCGCAGTGAAATGCTAGTTTCCTGGCTACCAGACTCACTCCACAACTAATGGCTTCAGGAACCTAACTTGTAACTATTGTATTATACAACTAGCATGAAAAGGTACAATTTTTACCCTATGGTGAGAGAGAGAGGGGGGGATGTTTTAATTTAACGGTGATAATAATTTCATAAATTGTAAGAAAGATTCGGATGACATATCAACCACCCCTTTAAGATAACAGATACCTTAGCTCAACTTTTCATCACAGAAGTCGTTAATTTTACACCTTGCCACATGAGTGTTTTCAGAATTCCTTCAACTTTCATACCACCAGCAGACATTCGTCTATACATTATGCCACGCCTCCGAATAAAGAAGGTAGGGAAGAGCATACACAAAGATCATGTAAAAAAGGTGAATGGTATTAGCCCTCTCACCTGTTGCTCTAACTTGATTAAATGAATACAAAACTTTGTAAGAAGTCTGACTAGAACAACATAAGATGTGTATTTTCTACGGGCATGGCAAAGGAAATCGGCTCGTGAAACTTGATAACGTGTCATGTGAAGTAAAAAACAAAAACTAAACATCATTTCAACAAGATGAGAGTGTGTGTTCCACTGCTACTATTAGCAACGTATGACCTAATCAAAACACACATACACTTAATATTTATTCTGTACCATTTGATAACACAACACCACACTGATAAACAAACACAAAGATACAAAGTTTCACTAGTAACATGTATTTTCTCATCTGAACCTAGAGGGCAGCACGATAGTTGACAAAAAACAAAAACTAAACCACAAGCTAACTATATGGACAATACTGTTTTATAAGAATACAAAGTTCCTTATTCGTGAAACAACATCATTCTTTACCACATGAGGGCTTATAGTCTCAAAGTTTCCAGCATCGGGTGGACTGTGGTCAATTTACAAAGTAAACTAAAGGGCAGTTATTTATACATAATCAATGAGAAGGAGGGGGGGGTTAAAGAAAGGAACAGAATAAGCCAAAAAATGTTTATTTATATAGAACCAAGGAAAAGGGGACAGAGCAAGCTGAAACATGCTTACATTGACTTCAAGAAAGGAAAAAATAAACCGAAGAATGTTTATTTATATAGAACCAAGGAAAGGGGGACAGAGCAAGCTGAAACATGCTTACATTGGCTTCAAGAAAGGAAAAAATAAACCGAAGAATGTTTATTTATATAGAACCAAGGAAAAGGGGAGATATTTGATTCAGATTTAGATTACGAATTACACAGTTAATATTCGATTCAGAATTATATCAAACATATGTCCCTTTGTTTAAATCGTAACGATTACGTTAAAAAACTTTTATTTAAAGCGAAATCAATCATGTGTTTTGTTGCTTGGATAAAAAACGACAGAGAGCGAAAGGCTGAAGGTTTACCACGGCTGACCTTGGCCTAGTCCCTGAATCAATGCCACTTGGCACCTTACCGAGAACAGTTAATATGTAGTCATTACTACCCTCCCATAACTCGTAACCAGTGATGCAATATACCACATCATTGTCATACTGAACTCAAACGTTAGGTTTCAATCATCTTTTCGAAAACGTTTCAGTCTTTAAACTGGATCGTTTTCTTTTACCCGTCCCATTTTACATTTGAACACAATATTTCTGTTTTTTTGAAGAAAAAAAATCAAATGCGGTTTTAAAATCCTACAAAGAAATTACTACGAACATGTTGCTTTATTGATGGGTAGGTGGGGATGAAAGGAGTTGCGTTTATACTTTTGTTTTCTTGGTCCTGTTTCCGAATTTAAAGCACACATAAAAAAAAAATCGTAGCTATTCTATTAGTTCCGCCACAAAGACGACATAAATTTTTACTTCTGTGCACACTTGTTTGTTTGTTTTGGAATTTCGCGCAAAACAACACGAGGGCTATCTGCGCTAGCCGTCCCTAATTTAGCAGTGTAAGACTATAGGGAAGGCAGTTAGTCATCACCACCCACCGCCAACTCTTGGGCTAATCTTTTACCAATGAATAGTGGGATTGACCGTTACATTATACGCCCCCACGGCTGAACGGGCGAGCATGTTTGGTGCAACCGGGATTCGAACACGCGTCCCTCAGATTACGAGTCGAACGCCTTAACCCACCTGGCCATGCCCGGGCCCTATGTACACTTTACTCGTTACACACACATCCTCCTTTACTAATTTTTTTGCAAAGAATGACGTTCAAACTTCAGAGGTCTCTAAGTCGTGGGTGCAGGAACTACCTGCACTCTCTTGTACGTTCTTAAAAGGAACTAGCTCTGCATTATTATTTTGTTGTGTGTAAGCGTAAAATTACACAGTTGCCTGTCTATGTTTTTCTCATCACAGTTACTGAAACCCTGATTTCAGTGTTGTAAGCAATGCTTTCCCCCAAACTGCGCGGAAGCACAACAACCAATCAAACACTGCTTGGACAAGACCCTCAAAACGTTGACGGCCATATAGATCCTTGCAGTCATTACGCCTAAAAGCCCAAATAACCAACTGGTAGCACTGCAAAGCAGTGGCCCACATCAATCGAAAACAAATTAAAAGGAACATTGGTTGTAATCCTTCGAACTTACCGAGAAGTCACTAGAGGGGGCTGTATAGATAGTTGTCCACTAATTTTTTTTCGGTACACAAAATCAAAGTTTCTTTAAAATATTATTTATGTGTTGGTTACTGAGACAGGGGTGGGTTTCAAGGTTACTGATGGATGTTTATTTTATATAACTATTTATAACCTTTTCTTTTCAGTCTCTTCACACACTGAAAAAAAAAATTCAGTCGATAGTTTATATTACCTCTAGTTAGGTTACAAAATTCTCTCGAACTAGACAGTGGTCAGTTTAGCAAGAGGTAATATAACACCGTTTTAAAACGTGCCAATTTTGTAGCTGTAAATAAATAACTAGGCTTCATTTGCAAAATATTTAAAGGCATTATTCAAAAGTAAGAATTGTGCATCACGGAACATATACATTAGCTCATGAAAAGCAGCTTAAACTGGATTGTATAATTTTGTTATATTTCGTAAATTGGTCTACCAGTGTGTGTAATTTACCTCGTACACATTTCAATTACCACGAACAATCCTTGAATCCTGAATGTGAACACCTTAGATGTTTATTTGGTTTTAAAACGAGCTTCACTCATTTATTTTCTATTTGTGGTACAGTTTTTAATGTATTTAATATATAATAAATATTAACTGCGTGAAGTTAAAAAAAAGAGGAAGTAGTTGTACTACATGTCAAGAAGGTTATTTTAGTCAGGTTTTATTTAACTGCGGTAGTTTGCCCATGGCAACAAGGCACAAGCGAATCAGCCTATCCATGATAACAGCAGTTTTCCTGCTGACCTACTTTCTAACGTACAGCCCTGAGGGCGAGGCTTGTTAAAGTCATCTTGGCTTCGTGCCAAACGTGTTCAACCAAGCAAATCTGTTGGTTCGAGGTAGACATTAATACTTTACTATAAAACCAACCACTTTATCTAATTAATAAAAAATAATCAAATCGTACCATCCGTTTTGGTACAAAGAAACAGGTTTATAATAAAAGTTGACAAGAATGACGTAAATATTCGAATAATTTGTTTAATGTCATGGTATAGCGATAACCAGAAGAACTGATTTAAAATTAACTCTTAGGGAACCAATAAACACACAAAACTGCATATCGTTTCACTAACAAATTGTTTGTGAGGGTGAATATATATAATGTGGTAGGTACACATGTGTTTGTCTCAATCTAATTAATACCAGAAGGTTACCTCTCAGTCATGGCGAGACAATAAAAAAAATCATACCCACCAAAGCTCATTCAACCTAGCTATCGAGAAATTAAACATATTTTAACAATGCCAGAAGAGCGCGAGAGAATTTGAAGAGATTTTAGCAATGCCAGAGCAATGATAGAGAATTTGAAGAGATTTTTGTAATGCCAGAGCAATACAATGAAACGCCGAAGAGTTTTCTACGACTCGCTCTTGTACTTTAAAATATGTGCCAGAAAAACTTTATGATAATCCGTTACAAAATCTATGCTGTTTCTACACTGTAATGGCACAATGTTTAACATCTTACTGACACCTGATGACATCAACAGATTTCTAAAAATCACTGTAAAAAAAAAAAAAACTGTTCTGACAAACATTTTTTAGCAACAGTTGAAAGAACCTTGGAATATCTTTCTTTGTTTTACTGAAGTTAAGATTAAAATGTTCTACCTACAAAAACTATTATTATAACTGCACAGTGAGTTTAGCTCCGAATGTAATAAATAAGTAAACATTCAGCCATTATTCATTACGAACATTTATCAGCCAGCCATTAATCTTTTTATCACAGTTCTGTCTCTCGGTGAAACACTTCCTTCAATCATGTCCTGTCTTGTTAACCAGTAGCCACTATCATTTTCATCATAGTTTTTCTCTCATTAACATATTAAGTACCCGCTGTTCCCTTCCGCCACGCTATGTTCTGTAAATAAATGTTAGCCAGTCAGCCAACTGTTTCATCATATTTTATGTTTTATTTTCATTGATCAAATGTTCCTCTCATCATACTGTGCTTCACTGTTATACAGTTACTTACTACTGTTTTTGTTTCGGCCAGTTCCCCCCATGTGACAATTAGCAAGTCCGTTTTAATTCCATTACACTGTATAATTTCTGAACAAAACACTTAAACTCGTTTTACATAATGTTTTTTTTTCTCTATATAACCCTTCATATTTCGCCCTACCAACCACTGTTCTTTAGCTGCTGATGTCAGTACTTAAGTCACAACGACTTTTCACAGTTAATTTGTCAAACACTCTTCTTTAAATTATATGTTTTAAATTATCATGTTTTAACAGATTAGGTTTGTAAGTCACAGTTATATGTTACTGTATTACATATCTTACAATGATAATTTAGTCGGCCACTGTTCTTCGTATTAAATTGTGCATGTTTTATTAGGATCAACTTGTTGGCCACTGTTCTTCGTATTAAATTGTGCATGTTTTATTAGGATCAACTTGTTGACCACTGTTCTTCGTATTAAATTGTGCATGTTTTATTAGGATCAACTTGTTGACCACTGTTCTTCGTATTAAATTGTGCGTGTTTTATTAAGATCAGTTTATCAGATACTACTATTTGTGTTACGTCACATATTTTATCACAATCAATATAAAAGTTATATTGCATTACATGTTCTATTAGTGTTTGTAACACACTATTTTCCCATTCAGACACACAATACACAGCGCCCTTGTTTTCATTACCAGCAAAAAGCTAACGAGCTTTTAACATTTTCTATTCAGCAATGCCAGTAATATTTAATGAAATCCCGTATCAATCAAGTGTTAACTGCAAGACCTTAACCTACATTTGTGGATAAAAATCCAAAGTGGGTCACCCACTGAAGAGAGAAAGCATGTGGGCTGGTGTAGTTTTTTTTTCCCCTCCCTTGGATCATTAAAGTGTAACCAGTGGTGAGCACGTGTTTTAATGCCACATACTGAAGTTACGTAGACAAGTTATATAAATTATACAATACCCTTATGACGACGTCCAACCTGTATGGTATGTGTTACACCTAGTAAATATCCTTTCGTTACAATTTGTTAAACGTACAATTATCTTGAATATCATGAGAAATTCTAGCACGCACTTGAGTTAGACTAATATAATAATACACAAACAACGATTTATAAGCAAAAGGAAGAGTTTTTACTGGTGATGGAACATACTTCATGTTTCAACAGAACATTGGGTCCGTCTTCTTCATATACAGCAAACTCTAAGCCAGTTGGCCTAGCCACAGTTGAATCTGTTCCATTCTTCTGGAGTTCACTTGTTAGCGTCTTCTAGATGTTTTTTGCCGGTAGAATTATACTTCGAACATGGACTTTTATTTTGTATGCCCTCTATAGTGGTTCTTAAGACAGACCAATGTTTTGTCGAAAAATACATTATTTTTCACCACCAATAAATATAAATTGTTTGCCAACCTGTTATTATAGCACGTGTTCATGTCTAGTCTCTTTCCACAGATACGAGTTATTAATGTATTTAAATTTACCCACAGTCCAATTTGCTTGTCTCTTCGTCTTGTACGTATTTTTAAGATCTACAGCTTTTTATCTTAATTCACATTCCCTTTTCCCTGGAAGAGTTATTTATCTGGAAACGTGGGCTAGTCGTTTGTTGCAATGAAAGGGTCAACTTGAGGCATGGAACCATCTAGAAAGAGATCTGCAACAAGTCGTAACGTAGCCGTTATAAGCAAACTGCAGATGAGAACAGAAAAATAAAATTCAGAGCCATAAGCAACTGTATGTACAATAATTAATAAGGTCCTCCTGTTGTTGATAAAACAACACAAGTCATGTCTAGGCAAGTCGCTTGCATGGTATATTCGTTCAATCGATCCTTGCCTCAAATAGCTGGAGAATGAAAAGAATATTCATACTTTTCTATACAAATATATGCTAGTCACAAAACTCGTGAATTTCTATGCGATCTAACTGTTAAAATGGGAATTGCAAAACTATTGTTTTCCTACACTAATGGTTTAAGGGAAGCATGGAGGTAGGAATGTCGTCCTTTAACGTAATAGTGTTACGATTTGAGTTTTTCTAATGAAAACTACGTTGCAGGGCTACTGTCAAGATGTACGGTCGTCAGATAAAACATAACCGGACGTGGCAACAACGCCCGTAAAGACGTGGTACGACTCTAAAATGGTTTTAGTATAGAACTATCTCAACCTCCATATTTATCCATGATAGTGAATGAACTACTTTCTCTCTAACAATTCATTTACGTAGAAAATTAAATAACGCCTTGTTTGACACTATATGGTATTTCGATATATCTACACTTTGATGAAACGTACAGGTACGAACTTCAAGGTTGCATATTCCTGTAGATTAGAACTCATGTGACACAGATACTTAAGTATTAATAATGAACCTACTACAAGTGGACCTGTACTATTCAATTTTCATGAGCATTAGAAATAATTGAAACTCTAAGTGGTTTTACTTCACAAATGATCTCGAATTCCGGCAATCAGTAATATAACGTAACTTACAAAAGTTGTTACTCCAAAATTAAGGAATATCTTCCTAGAGTTATATCGAAGTCTAACCAGTTATATCTCTTATTATTAACTATATCCATATTATTCTGAATGGTCGTACAGCCACACTGTGAACTACCTTCTGGTAGGTCAGTGGTAAATTTACGGGCATATATTGCTAATATTCGGGGTTCGAGTCCTCCCAGTGAATAGAGCGCCGAAACACTATTGTGTAGCTTTGCATTAAAAAAAAAAAAGGAACACTGGATTGTTTTCTATTACCTGCAATTTTCACGGTTCCGACAGTCATTTGCTCATGTAGCCTAAGTGTTTCTTCTCTTAGTGTTTGAAATGAATTAGAGCTAATGGTTTTATTACTAGAAACACATACAAGGGTAATATATCTATTCTTAGTTACCTATCCATGATACAATCTATAATTACACAACATGAATTTAGTTTTATTATTAATTAGTTATTTTACTTCTGTCTATTTGCGGCTAAGCACAAAGCTACACAAAAATGGGTTATCTATTCTAAGCCCACTAAGAGTACTGAAATCTGGTATTTAAGATTATAAGCCTTCAGACTTACCGCTGAGCCACTGGGGGTTAGGAGGAAGAATCAGTGTACGAATCCGAGTTGTTCCAATAATACTTTATAATTGAAGTCCCACATGTTTGAGCTGGGTTCTCCAACAATACTTCATAACTGAAGTCCTAATGCATCTAGTTCAATGTTCAGAGCTTTGAAAATAAAAAATTTTCCGCGCAACATTAAGCTACCAAATGACGCATGACCAGAGGCCCTTGTTACACTTCGTGATTCTTGCCGAAAATATCAAACTATTTTATCAATAACGCAACGGTAACACTGTTACGATACTCTCGTACATGAATAACTTCGAACAGTTGCAATGTACTATTTCTTGCCATGGTCACTGGTTAGAAACAATCCTGTACTTATAGTATGCAGATAAGATCTGTTATTTTATTGTTTGTGTTTTATTCAATGTTTGGCAATCATAAATGAAATGTTTCGGGCACACCATGGTTGGCAGCTTATGAAGTTACGTAACAGATTTGCCGCTATATGTTTATTATAATACTTACGCTTGTTTCTGTACAGTTTTTTTTTGTTGTTGTTTTGTTTTTTGCTTGTACCATATATTGTTGGCTGTGTATTACACAAGTCCAGCCTGTTCTCGGAATTTTAGAAGGAAGATGAAAGTAACAACCAACAATGTACTAGATGTATATTGATTGACAGTACTGTTGCCAAATGAACTTAGGAAATTCGCGTGATTTGTATATAAGCAACGCGTTAAGACGAGAGATTATTGTCGTTATTATCAGCGGTCAGCTACAGGCCTAGGAAGCTACAATCGAGATTAACGCTTCTTAATCGGAAAACTACAGAATATGTCCAGGAACGTTTATAGATTTAAACCATTACATACCGTTAAACTTCAATGAAATACTTTGGACATTAGAATTTCTACAAGGACATTAACTATGTTCGTCGGTAAAACGTCAGCGGTGTAAGGTCAACCGAGCTAGCTAGCTCAAGCAAGGTACAACAATATCAACTAATAATGTTTTTCATCGTGAATCTGAATCGTCAATAAACTATCTAGTTCTAGACCGGATATACGACTCAGTATTGTTTGTAAAACTCGTGTATATAAACCAATAGTTGTAATAACTGTTATTATGAATTGTATTATTATTTGTATCTTAAAATATATTTGTGTTAATAAAGAAAATTCTGTGTATCAATCTTGTTGGCAAATATCATAAATTTAATACTTATTAACATTTAATTAACTACTAAATTCAAATTAGGATTTCCGGTTATTTGAAACAGTAATACGTTAACATATGTATCATAGTAAATCGGAAACTCGTCCGATATAAATTATAATACGTAATATAACAGTTATCACATATTCGGCGAATAAGAAAACAGATTACTGCTCCCAGTCAGAGGTCAAAACTTTGTTTCTGAATTTCGCGCAAAGCTATACGAGGGCTATCTGCACTAGCCGTCCGCAATTTAGCAGAGAAAAACTAGAAGGAAGGCAGCTAGTCATCGCGACCTAACGCTAGACTCTTGGACTACTCTTTTACCAACTAATAGTGGGATTGGTCGTCACTTTATAACAACCCCATCGCTGAAAGGGCTAGCGTGTTTTGTGGGACGGGGATTCACACCAAATATCGTAATCCGAGGGTCGCGGGCTCGAATCCCCGTCACACCAAACATGTTCATCCTTTCAGCCGTGGGGGCGTCATAATGTGACCGTCAATCCCACTACTCGTTGATAAAAGAGTTGGCGGTGATGACTAACTCTTGTCTTACACTGCTAAATTAGGGACGGCTAGCGCAAATAGCCCTCGTGTAGCTTTGCGCGAAATTCAAAAGCAAACACTGACCTTGGTTTGAGCACACTGAGTTTATATATACCTGACGAAGTAACTCATTAGCAAGCACCTCAAACTATTCGTGATGACGAGAAACCTACTTGAAGTAAAAATATATCTCAAGATGGCTGGTATAGGTACTAAAAATTTTAAGAAAAGAAAGTATAAAGCGACGTTTCGACCTGAATATGATCTAAGAAGGCTGAAACATTGTTCTGTACTTTATTTTAATTGAAGTTTTAATAGCCATACCAGCCGTCTTGAGATACAAACCTAAAACCAATGCAAGTGACATTTTTAAACTGCTGATGTTTCCCTTGAGATTAGGTGCTTTACGTTAATTCAATGTTTGAATCAGTTTCACTCAATATAAACGCCTCAAAAATATTTCACAACAAAAACACGTTATATTTATAACCACCGTGGTAGATACACTAAACCTCAAAAAATACAAAATCAAATGTCATAGGAGACATTAATAAATTTGTCGTATTCATTACAAAGCTAAATAACTGAATTGAATGACTTGGAGAAATGAAAACAGACACATGATACCTAAACGAATGACTTTAGCCTACTAGTATATTTATAATAAACAGTTGAACAAATAAACCTAAAGCTCCATCTATAATATTGATAGATGTTCCGATGTAACATAAAATTATCAAATAATGAAAAAAAATCTGAAATACTTTTCACACACACACACACACACAAACGTAGAAGGTATAACACGAGGAATTATTCAATATCTGCGGCACTTGAAATTGTTTTAGGAACTATTATGAATAAAATTAATTGACGACGCATTTTTACCTTTTCGTTAGCTATATATTTGCGCCAGCAATACTTAGCGTGGGGGTGCGCGTAAAACTATTCAATTTTATTACTCATCAGGACTTCTACCAGCCTATCCTCAACTTTGAAATTATTTTATGCAGAATTAGTTTAAATTAATTTATGTGATTTTGGCGCGAACAAACACATCAATCGAAAGTGTTTGTACTCCTGAGTACTCGACTGTAATTATATCTTAAATCTATCAAGAGATGACGTAGCTATGATCTAAAAACGTTAGTACTTAATTGACTCGAACCACACTATGAGCCGTTATGACGCGGCTAAAAAATTACACCATTCGTTATATGTTGGGAAAATACTTATTGATTAATTCAAAACTTGAGTAAAGTACCAAAGTGTTAAATAACACTGGAACAAGTGCATTTTATATACATGGCAAGACAATTTATTTTAATTATTTTTCTGGCGTGTTTTATTCATGTCTTTACTAACGATCAGTTTAAGATTAACAATGGTACTAGCCCCACACATGAAAAAGGCCCATTACGATGTAAAAACAAAGAACCAAAATATTAATAGCACACAGTGCCTTGTATCTTCATCGACAACACGTATACTTTAAGAATGTAATTTGTCCTAGAGAACTGACATGGTAAATATATGTCAAATCGTTCTAGTTTATGGCCTGCCTATGTATCCACCATCTGCGTTTGTTTAAAGTTAGTGTTAGTCGTTACTGGAATCATAAGTTATGTGCAAGTGTTTTGTTAACAGAGGTAGATGTTGCTTCTTTGGCTGGGGGTGGGGGGTGTAACATGCCACCCTGCCTTCTATAAGAGAAGGAAAGTCGGTATATCTTCTTTTGAGAACCAGTTAGCAGAGAGCACTTGGTCTTTGCAAACAAACTACAGAGGATTATCCGAGTATGTATTTTATTATTTCTTTGTTCTGTTGGTTCAAGTGTTTCTGGAATGTTTAAAGTGTTTTTATTTATTTATTTATTTTGCACTTCTCGGGCTTTAAAAGAAGGAAAATAACATCACTCCAAGACAAATGAAGGATTTCCGAGTTTGCTTCCGTTATTTCGAAGGGTTAGGCTGCCCCCACAAGGATGCACAGTTTAATGCAGTTGTGAAATTTTGTTTATTCAATATATTTCTGTTGTACTTGAATAAAATAGAAAATAAGTGTGTGTGTTTTCTTATAGCAAAGCCACATCCAGTTATCTGCTGAGTCCACCGAAGGGAATCGAACCCCTGATTTTAACATTGTAAATCCGTAGACTTACCGCTGTACCAGCGAAACTAAATGGAAAACGTAAACTTGGGGTGGGAGCACAGATAGTTTCGACGTTAGGCCCACAAAAATGTTTATTAAACCCTTATTTGGGCGAATTATTTCAATCTAATCTACCGGCAATATTTCCAATAACCTTTTCATTGATATTATTGCAATACTTCATAGCACCGTAAACATTTAAACACACACTGAAGATACGTGGAACAATCAAAGACTGTGTCAGGTTACTTCGCATTCCACCTTGAGGAAAACGCGATTTGATGACCTCACTTTATGATTATTTCTTTGGTTACTCTTGATTTGAGCAATAGCCAGTTATCACCTCATCAGTAACAAGAGTTTCGAGAAGGGGAAAGTGGTGAAGTCTACATTTTATGTGTCATAGATCTAACGACAAGGAACTGTGTCAAGGCCTAACTTCTTAACAAAGTAATGTCACTGATCGATGTGGTTGTTAAGATATAAATACACGTCTGCCATCCATCTTTACACTTATCTGGTCCTGTAAGATTGGCTCCAGCTGTAAAGTATCAGATACGACGGTGTCTTACCGCTACCATGTTTAAAACTAGTCTTAGAACGTCTGTCTGTTCAAGTTAATGCTCAGCTTAAAATGTCCTGTTTCAGAGAATAGTTTTATTTACAGACTACACTGCGTTCTGAAATGATTGTTTCGTTTTTTAAGAGTTGGAGTTACATTGATCAACTGAGATATAACTAAAGGCCAATAACAAAGCGAGCAAGCAGTAGGAACATAGCAATGTACATACAAGATTTTGAGCTTACCTTGAGGTCTTTGAAGAAGATGCTGTTTCTTGCCCAGTCCACTTGAGCGAAGAGGGATTGATCAATGACTTTGCACATGAGTTCGAAGAGATCCACTTCACACTGGTTATACGTTTGGTTCTGAAGAAGACTGAACAGCTGTGCCTGCCATTCTTTATCGTCAGCCATAGACATTTGGAACTCCCTGATGAGTGAAGATGTCTTGCCACTCCCTGTTACCAAAGCAACTGGAGCAGTGAGAGAACTCCCGGCATCGTAGTGGAATACTTTGGGCGAACAAGGATTGGCGGTAACTTGGTGTGTTGGTGATGTGGTAACCCAGGAGATTTTGACAAGCTCCCCCGGATGTGGGTTAGGTGAGTTGAGCTGAGGAGCAGTATAGGGGACGGGCAGGGAAGCTGTAGTTGGTTGAGTAGCTGTGGACAACGGTGAAGGTGAGGAATCGGGGGAGCTGGTAGACGAACTAAGTTGTGGAATCTGGATGAGTTCTTGCTTGACAGGCGCAGACTCCGGAGAGTACATAGGCGGAGAGGAGACAGACACAGAGGCAGCAGGAGGTGGAAAGACCACTGGAGGCGGGGCACCGGGCACCACCTCACCCCCGGAAATCCCTTGGCACTGAGACCTGACCAGTTGTGTCTGGCGCATAAGCTGCAGCTTTCGCGCCCTGTCCCTCTTGTACATAGGCCCAAACTTGTTCCTTCCACCCCTCATCCGGTCAGCCCGCACCGCTAGAAAGAAGAGTTTTTTATTAGAATAGTTTATCAAAACCAAGACAAAGGGTAGGTTACATTCAGAGCACTGTCACTGGTTAATTAAAGGAAAAAGAGTCTAGCTAAACCCTCTGTTATAAATATTCAACAACTAAATACAGTCACTATAAAATGAATACTGCAAAGATATCTTAATTTTCTGTGCAGTTTGTCATAAGAAAAGCCAATATCGTGAACTTTCCTTTTTAGAGAAAATTAGTGCTGTTACTGCATCTGTGACTAACTAACCTTCAGTCCAGGAAGTGTTGTTACTATTGGTGCTATTTGTTACTATTACAGTGCTATTTGTAATTTCCGTTTTTGCCAATATACAGTAACTTCCAACCCAACCCAGCAGGTTTTGTCAGTAGTGGTAACAATACTGTTATCTTTAGGTAAATTAGCTTCAAACATAATCCTGTACCTTGTCACATCAACTGCTAATATAATGTAATATAATCTACCACAAAATCGGATATTTTCTGTTATTAGTCCGTTAAAAATTACATAAAACTTGCAAATAATACAAAGTGTAGCGACTGAAATACGTTTATGGTACCTTCACAATTCTAGTACGACGACAACATTAAAACTACCAACACTCCTTTCTAATAGTTTAAGAGGATATATGACTTCTATTTCTATTTATTTATAGGGTTATTTTAGCACATTTCTTTCTTTATAGCTGTGACGAGGGATAGATTTTATCCTTCGAAGGTTCGGAACACAATAACCGTACGAACGTTCGTTAGTACTAACTTCTATAATTTACAGATGACGTCCCTATAAGTTCTTAGTTTAATTGAGGGGGAAGGGGGCGAAAAAATACTCCATTAACTGTAATTCTAAATATACAGTCGATAAAACTTATACTGAATCATGCAGTATGTTGAAATATGATATTTTTACTACGGCACTGGTTTTCAATCACCAAGTTAAAGTTATAGGTTGGGGGAGTCTCAAAGATATTTATTAATTACATTAAGAGAGCCCCAGACTGCAAGAGTTTGAAAACCACTGACATAGAGAAAGCTTCCACTGCAAAACCCTCTGTTGTTTTCATTTGAAAGAACTGTAATTGACCTAAGAGGCCCGGCATGGCCAGGTGGTTAGGGCACTCGACTCGTAATCCGAATTTTGCAAGTTCGAATCCCCGTCACACCAAACATGCTCGTCCTTTTAGCCGTAGGGGCGTTGTGATGCAACGGTCAATCCAATAGTCGTTGGTAAAAGAGTAGCCCAAGAGTTGACGGTGGGTGGTAATGACTAACTTCTTTCCATCTAGTCTTACACTGCAAAATGAGGGACGGCTAGCGCAGATAATCCTTGTGTAAATTTCCGCGAAATTCTTAAACAAACTGATGTTAGAAAAATATATTTTTTATTTAATAGTCATGATGAACGTTATCCTGCTTTGAACAAACTTAACATAAAACTGTGGATTAATACACATCTAACAAAAATAATAAAATAACAGCAAAGTAGAAAATGTTCACTAACAGTTCGATTAGAAAATAAATACGGACATTTAAATATAACAATAACAAAAGACTTATTATCCGTCATATTTTCAATAAATTTCATGATTAATCAAAAACGATTGGTTTGAATTTTGCGCAAGGCCAAACGAGCGCTATCTTCCTTAGGCGTCCCTAATTTAGTAGTGCAAAGTTATAGGGAAGGCAGGTGATTATCACCAACCACCGCCAATTCGTGAGCTACTCTTACCAACGAATAGTGGAATTGACCATCACATTATAAAGTCCCCAGAGCTGAAAGGGCGAGCATGTTTGGTAGGGTGGGGCTTCATTTAAGAGGGATAAACAGCAAATCAGAAGAGAAAGACGGTTGTACACTGAGAATTTCGTACATTTTACTGAAATAATGTAGGTATTAATTATACTCAACTCATTTTACTTCACCACCGTAATCGTCTCCAATACACAGACGAAGCAGCTATGTGTAACGCTCTGGTGATGTGCATGCGTGTCTGTCTTTTAATACAGCACTTTTTGTATAAATAACTATTACTATACCAATCAAGTAAAAACACCCAGAGAGATATTGTATACTCTCGTTCCACCACACCTCTACGAGATTTCACGCATCTATACAAGATAACATTGATTATTTCATTTGAAAAAAATCCTTTTCAGAAAATGAATAATCAATGATCCTGGTCATACTTTCTAGTGTGATGAGACGTCTCAGCCTTAATGTGCTCGCGAAATTTGGAATAAATCCGATCACACTTTACAGAAGTATTAAACCGCAAATAGTAAAATCCTCCGTCTTCCCATTATTTATATATAAAAAAAAAAAGTCTCCAAGGTGATCCAGAATCTGAATCAGATTTGGGGAGAAATGTCCCATCTTTCTTAAAATATTCGTGTTTATTCGTTTCCGACACGTATGCGGAAAGACACACGCACAGATTTGGACATGACTACAATACATTCGCATCGGAGAGGGGTGAAGGACAGTTTTCCCATGTGAATATCATGTAATATGCGATTGCTATTGAAACTCTGTCAAGTTTTAGCTTTTCTGTGACTGGATTTGTAAACTGCAAAAGGTCCGAAAATTTAATTTTTGTTTTTAACTAAATTATTCAGCCCTTTCTACTTTTATCTAGCACTTCCTAGTCCTAGAGAGGTACAATGGGGGCTCTTAATCTTCGACCACTCCAGATGTTTAATAATTTTAATAATTAATTTAACCAACGTACTGCCAGTCGATGCCACGTATTTTTTCGTTTCCCTATTGTATGATACGCCACTTTTAGCCCGTTAAATGTACGTATTTATTCCTGTAAAAAGATATTTTATATTTCCACCATATTACTTGCAAAAAAAAAAAATTAAGTGAAAGAAAATTGTAATGTTGTCAGACATACTAACATATAAGTATATCAGAATGTTGTCAGACTCGCTGCCCCACGTGATAATATATCTGAGAAGTGGTTCTCGGTATTCACTTTCTACTAGAGTGACCTTGAACAAGTTCTCTGGCGTATCAGGTATCTCAAGAGTAATCTACGATTAAAGTTACGGGTTCTAGTCAGTTTCACCAACTGCTGATTTCGCTTAACGTAATAAATACATTCTAAGCAAACAAGAACGATTAGGTGCATACTTGGTAATTAATTACTGTTACTCAATTAAAGTTTATAGCTGTATGATTCACAGAAGCAGATGTCTTACACCTGGTGATCTTCGACAGAACTACTGACTTTAAAAGCATTCTACACGAAAAGTAATATAAATATATAATCGGTGATAAAAATGATCGCATTATTGCCCTCAAAATCGATATATGTGCGAGTTTTGGTACTTTACAAAAGGCCCCATCGGCACTTGGAATGGCAGCTGTGATGTGGCAGACATTACAATAACTAAATACTGACTACAACACAATAATTACTGTACACAAAGCGTGTTATATATGAACACCTGTTGAACGAAATAAAATTAAAATAATGTATACAGGTTTCATTTTTGTTTCCTCGGGAAATGAAGCAGTTGTCATTCCTGTAGTAATATCGACGGTTAAGCCTAACAATAAAAAGGCAAAGTAATATTAAAGTTTGAGATTTTACATACGGTATCCTGAACAGACTAAATACGAGGAAAGCAACACATAACTGGTAACAATTTGCAAAAGAACAAAAAAAAAGTGTGGGGAGGGTGGGAAATAGGAGGGCGAAAAGTAATTTGAAGAACAAAGAAGACGTCATTTGTACAAACCAGATGGATGACAGCTTGTCAACAGGGTCTGTCACTAATTAATTACATTGGCTTCTCTCGTTTAATTAAGTAGTGGGATTTGACTGTCACTCTTATAACACACCTACAGCCTAAAAAGTTTGGAGCGTGTTTGCAATAACGGGATGCGAACCATAAACATAAGGATTCTCAGTCCGGGGAATCTAGCCATTTAGCCACGCTTGCCCCCTCTTTATCGGCTTAAAATAATACATCAAGTTACAAACAATTATAATTACCATTTATATAAGTGAAAGTATAGTTAGTTATTGTTATACAATTAACATTAATTAAACGTGGCTGCCTACCCCAATGGCTTAATAACGCTACGCCTGAAGGCTTATAATGCTAACAACCGGGTTTCCGACATTAAAACTGGTAGCCCATTGTTTTTAAATTTATGCTTAACTACACACAAATAAATGACTTTATGTAACCTCGCGGATGTCAGAGCAGGAAAACTCGAATATGTTTTTTCTTCTTCAACCAACAACTTTTATTGAAAGACTGTTTGTTTGGAATTTTGCGCAAAGCTACACGAGGGCCATTTGCGCTAGTCGTCCCTAATTTAGCACTGTAAGACTAGAAGGAAGGCAGGTAGTCATCACCACCCACCGCTAACTCTTGGGCTACTCTTTTACCAACGAATAGTGAGATTGATCGTCACATTATAACGCCCCCACGGCTGAAAGGGCGAGCATGTTTGGTGCGACGGGGATTCCAACCCACGACACTCAGATTACGAGTCGAACGCCTTAATCACCTGGCCATGCTGGGCCCATTATGGATAATGAACACTAAATAATTCAGAATACGAAATAACTATTTGGATGTCCTATTATAAAAGAAATATATTTGAATTACCCACGCGAGTGGATCACTTTTAATCAATCCCCGTTCATCTAATTAATACTAAACCTAAGCCAACACGAATAGTGGAAGTAAAACCAGTTAACTAACACCCAGATCGGAAACAGGGTACAGAAAACAGTTAAATTTGCCTTCTTTTACCAATATTTATTTTCGGTTCCTAACATTTTAGAACTTGTTTTTTCTTTAATAATTCTGATTCGTAAGTAACTTACATAAAATTGATAATAATTAAATTTCAATTACTTTAGTTCATAGCATAAAAAGTTGTTTTTCATAATGAATAGCGCCTAGACCATTACTATACATTTTGTATCCCAGCTGGCCTGGTGAGGCTTGTTGCTGGGCGAAAGGCAAAGGCCTTGCTGGCACTAGATATGGAAAATCTAGTGTGGTTGTCACATGATTACGTATTTTTTTACGTATACTTTCTTAGAAATACAAACCAAAATAACGTACAAGTCTTTCCACCACGGCATCATTTACGTATTCGAAATTCTGTAAGTTGAATAAAGATTTAATAACAAAACCTCTTTCAACGTTTGCTTCTAATATAAACGATTTTCACAATCACGCGATGTAGACGAGTGTAATGTAACATGCACGCATTCATCACAGTGGGATTGCTGGTTGATGAACAAGAAGTGTAACTGACACTTACACCTGCCACCACACACTTATTGCGGTTTCCGGAAGTGGTCCTGGTGTTCAGATATTAAAGAAGTTTTAACGTCCAAGCCGATGACACCATTGCAATACTGTGTAATGCATCGTTTTTCTCCAAGGAAAGGTCGAAAAAGATATATTGAATATATTTAACAAAATGGAAGATTTAGCCTTTTCTTTTCTTAGGTATAACATCGTGTGTTGGGCGTGCATTACTGACAAATGTGCTCGAGTAATTATCGTCCCTAATTTTAAAAAAGTGACAGTCAAGAGTGAATGTAATTAATACTACCCACTGCCAACTCTCGGGCTACCCTTTTCTTAAAGGAAAAGGAGGATTGACAGTCGCATTAGACTATCCTCACGGTTGAAATGGCAAAGGAGTTCAGTGACGAGGTTCGAACTTACGGCCCGAAGGTTGCGCGTTTTCCACTCTGAGCTCTAGGCAATGGTAAGCCAACTAGTTTCATATATACATATCGATCTATTTATTTAATACTCTCGACAATTTGATAAAACAGAAATTATTGAATTCCCTCAGGCTCACGTTTGAAAACTGGGGCACGATCTAACAGTGACCTACTAAAGGACTTACTCTTCAAACAGATGGTGGAAAACGGCAGAACTTTTATGTAGGTCATCATTTACATCACAAGTGGGTCGACTTTTGATTCTGAACGTACTGCTGCTAGTTGTAATATGTTGGTGAACGTGGTAACTTTCCCTACATACCATCTTTTGTTCGGGTATTTCAAGACGGGTATTGCCCAAGTTTTATTTTGATCGTCTCTTTGTTATTAAGCGCAAAAACTACGTAATGGGTTATCTGTGTTGTGTTCACCATGGATATCGAAACCGGGTTGTTTTTAGCATTACACGTTTTCAGTCCTCTAACTGAGCCACTGGATGAGGGATATATCTTATGCAGCAACAATAAACAAGTTCTTTAATATATCTTTACATATTTTTCTTCTCTTATACCCGTTACAATGGACCATTAAGTTGTATGGAAATATTTTAACAGAACTGTTATAAACCACAAATATACAAAAGTTGAACAGCATTTCATTTTTATGTAATAAATTATTGATTGTTTTACACTGAAGGAACTGAATATGAACAAAGATTACTTCTTGTCTTGTGACAAAACCTCACCTTCTAACTTCATTCCAACGTCCAAACACTTCTGGAAGCGGCAGTAAGGACAACGTTTCCTTTGGCTTTTGTCAATGTGACAGTTCCTGTCTGCTACACACGTGTATACCTTTTTGTTCTGTACTGTACGCTTGAAGAAACCTTTACACGATTCGCAGGTCAATAAGCCATAGTGGTAGCCGGAAACCTTGTCCCCACACACTGGACACAATTCCTCCAACCCCTCCTTAGTGTCCGGTGGCTCGTGGAATTCCTGGGTGGAGGCCGGACTGCTCAGCATGTTGCTAGCTGCTGAGAAAAAACAAACCATTGGGTCCATTAGAGAGGGGGTCGTCATTAGAGTACAGCCAGAGGAAAACATTTTATACTAAACACTATTATAATTCTTCAAGTTCGATCTTAAATGTTTCACTTGTTAGCAGAACATTGTACAATCACACATCTCACACACAAATCACAAGACACTATATCTAATATGCTGCATTAGTTCTCTATACTTTTACACCCTAACCACAACCCAGAGAAAGTGACGGTAGATACGACACAAACAGAATGCACACTAACCTCTAGACACACTCTAGAAGTAGTGGGTCTATGTCAAGTGTTGCGCGTGCATGCCCGCAGCCTAGTGACCTACTAAAGAGTAATAGCATTGCCCAATCATGTTCCGACGTACGTTACTGAAGGTGAGCCTAAAGTAAACTTAGCAAAAAAACAGATATCCTAGATTTTGGGAATTAGACAGAGAAGCGAAAAGCATTTTTCTGGGGGGAGGGGTGGGGTGAGAAAATAAAACTAGTGGTACTAACACCACGAGACGAGAGAAAAACCTTTACTTTCACTTCGCCATACAGAAAACACTAGTGGCACTAACACCACGAGACGAGAGAAAAACTTTTACTTTCACTTCGCCATACAGAAAACACTAGTGGCACTAACACCACGAGACGAGAGAAAAACTTTTACTTTCACTTCGCCATACAGAAAACACTAGTGGCACTAACACCACGAGACGAGGAAAACTTTCACACCAGAAAACACTAGTGGTACTAACACCACGAGACGAGAAAAACTTTTACTTTCACTTCGCCATACAGAAAACACTAGTGGCACTAACACCACGAGACGAGAGAAAAACTTTCACTTCACCAAGCAGAAAACACAAGTGGCACTAACACCACGAGACAGAGAGAAAAACTTTTACTTTCACTTCGCCATACAGAAAACACTAGTGGCACTAACACCACGAGACGAGAGAAAAACTTTCACTTCGCCAAGCAGAAAACACAAGTGGTACTAACACCACGAGCAGAGACAAAAACTTTCACTTCACCAAGCAGAAAACGCAAGTGGCACTAACACCACGAGCAGAGAGAAAAACCTTTACTTTCACTTCGCCATACAGAAAACACTAGTGGTGCTAACACCACGAGACGAGAGAAAAACTTTCACTTCACCAAGCAGAAAACACAAGTGGTACTAACACCACGAGACGAGAGAAAAACTTTTACTTTCACTTCGCCATACAGAAAACACTAGTGGCACTAACACCACGAGACGAGAGAAAAACTTTCATTTTGCCATACAGAAAACACTAGTGGCACTAACACCACGAGACGAGAGAAAAACTTTCACTTTGCCATACAGAAAACACTAGTGGCACTAACACCACGAGACGAGACAAAAACTTTTACTTTCACTTCGCCATACAGAAAACACTAGTGGTACTAGCACCACGAGACGAGAGAAAAACTTTTACTTTCACTTCGCCATACAGAAAACACTAGTGGCACTAACACCACGAGACGAGAGAAAAACTTTCACTTCACCAAGCAGAAAACGCAAGTGGTACTAACAGCACGAACCAGGAGTAAAACTTTAACTTCGCCAGAAAGGGGAAACCGGCGATATAAACAGTGTAGAAGTAAAGGAAAAAAAAAACTGTCTTTCAAGTTGTATTTAAACGGTCTGCCACGCTTTCCATCTGAGGATATCCCAGTTAAAAATAATAGTAACAGTTCCAAGAAATTCGTTGATATATAGAATAGATACATGTTAAGCAGAATTCTAATACACTTAGAGCTATCTACACAACACAAACTGAAAGATATTCGGATAACCTATGGCCGGTGTATTAATATTGAAAATAGTTCATTGTCCTATAAAATGAATATTTATCATTTTTGAAATACTGCTTTTGTAAGTACGTGGGTAGCAGTAACACACACACACACTTTTTTCAGAATGATACATTTCTGAAAAAAAGACGTTAATAACTAAATTAGGTTTAATATGCATATTGTTGGATATTCAAGGGCAGTTGTTATTTTATTATTATTATTACTATTGTACTCTAGATTTTCAACAAACAGTCACGTGCGATATTCGACGATGATCAAACATTACATCACCTCTTTGAGGGGTTTTTATGGTCAAACATTGTGGAATATCGTTTGTTTTATGAAACGCTGTTTCATTTATTAACTTGTCAATGTATAAAGGGACAAGAAATCATTTTTATTACCAAATGTTTAAATAAGTGAAAGTAAATACATTTCAACAGAGCTCGAAATGTTACTTGATTAGCACGTTAAGGGTTTTTGTGTCAGAATAGCGACTGTAGTTGCAAATGCTGTCTTTGTGTTTGTTTGTTTTTGAATTTCGCGCAAAGCTACATCAGGTCTATCTGCGCTAGCCGTCCCTAATTTAGCAGTGTAAGACTAGAGGAAAGGCAGCTAGTTATCACTACCCACCACCAACTCTTGGGCTACTCTTTACCAACGAATAGTGGGACTGACCGTAACTATATAACGCCCCAACGGCTGAAAGGGCGAGCATGTTTGGTGCGACGGGGGCTTCCAACTCGCGACCCTCAGATTACGAGTCGAACTCCTTAACCCACCTGGCCATGCCGGGCATACCTTTGTATACGAAATGGCTGTTACAATAATTTACACGCGCTACATTGCACGCGTCTTATTTCTTAAAGACAGAAGAATTATTTTATCTAATGGTATTACCTGCCAACACAAAAGTTAAAAACACAATATGGCATAGACTCCAGAGGAAGGAAAAACAGTTAATTTTGACACAAAAGTGTGTATAATTGTTTTTCCTATTTCAAAACAGAAACGGTAACATAAATTGCACTGGTTACAAAGATATTCCAATGCATCAGTCCCTTGTGTTCAGTTATGGGTGTCTGTTGTACAGTCCACTGGATACGAGCACTTCAGACTGAAATGGTATAAACACTTTTTTAAACGAGGGCTTTCAGACTGCATAGATTTTCATACTGACAACATTATACGAATTTAGACTGTAATATTTATATCTCTATCGTTAACTGTACATATGCCATTATATGAACATTGCACGTTGTTGTGCCACTTATCTGTCTTTCTCTCGAACTCCCATTTATTGAAGGATGTTCAATTTTGGCTGTCGGTTTCTGTAATTGTAGTAAACGAAGCATTTACCAACACAGTTAGTACTGAAGGGTGGAGTTTTAGATACATAAGGTGGACAGCAGAGATTATTGCTTATTCCTACCACACAAGCTGTCATTGACAGAGGAAAACACGGCCCTGAGAAAATACGATATTTCAAAGTTGCACCAATGTCTTTCCGTTACCACCTGCGACCTCATAGATGTTGATTAGTATAAGAAATAATGTCCAAGCAAGCTTCTGTGCAAATCACAGAATCGTCTTTAAAATATCCCGATCCGAAATGACAAACTTATAAACGCCTGTAATTTAAAGCTGCCCACATATGAATGTCCATTCAGTGGTAATTACAGACAAAGTTTGTCACAGAAATGGAGGTATTCTTCCAAATATTACTTGACGAAATTCTTGGTCTAAAAGACTTAACCAGTCATTAATTCCGATACTAGGGGCCCATTACCTTCCAGTAGCCACGCTAACTATAGGAATGCCAAACTCTCTCTCTCTCTCTCTCTTGGTGTTTGGATATATAAATTTGTATACCCGGGAGGGTCAGGTACACTAGACCTCTTCCTCCTTCATTTTTATTATTAGAGTGGACTTGTTAGTATATTTAAAGTAAATACATTAACATAACTCTGGCCCTCATGTATTTACTTTAAATATACTAACAAACTGAAGTTAAAAGTTTATTTTGAATTTCGCGCAAAGCTACACGAACCTGGTGTATTAGTCGTCCCTAATTTTGCAGTGTAAGACTAATATTAACTGTTTTTAGATAGAAGCAGAACACATTGTTCGTCAATACAATTATACACTAAAGCAGGGTTTCTCAAACTGGAAGCTGCGAAGCCCTAGAGAGCTGAAGCAAGTTGTCAGGGACACCGTAGCTGGTACATAAGATACACAATACGGTTAAATTATCCAGTGTCTATAAATTCAATGGGTATGGGTGATGGGAGTCTCAGTCAAGATCGAAAATGTTCTTGTGCAGTTTAACCTACGTAGTTTAATAAAAGTGTAAGTTATCATATTTCAGTATTCTGTCAGCTTACGTTTTAAACTGTTGGTTAAGCCTTATGTATGTGAAGTGTACGATTATGTTTTTTGTTTTTGTTTGTTTTTTAAATTTCGCGCAAAGCTACTCAAGGGCTATCTGCGCTAGCCGTCCCTAATTTAGCAGTGTAAGACAAGAGGGAAGGCAGCTAGTCATCACTACCCACCGCCAACTCTTGGGCTACTCTTACCAACGAATTGTGGGATTGACCCTCACATTACAACGCCGAGCATGTTTGGTGCGACGGGGTTCGAACCCGCGACCCTCAGATTAGGAGTGGAACGCCTTAACTCACCTGGCCATTGCCGGACCTTACCGACAATACTTACACAAATGTAAATATAAGTACGAGAATATAGAATAAATTACATCATTATTACAACAAGGGAAAGTAGAATTACAATAACAATTTAGTTACAAATAAATTTATACATGGAATGTATTATATGTTTGTGTATAAATATATATAAAAATGTAATTTATCTACGTGTAGATCATAAACGGTGTTTGTATGTTTTGTTATAGATTCTCGGTAAAATCATATCTTGGATAATAAATTAGCCGTAGTTCTATTACTTGGGTGAGAGGAATGCATTGTTAGGATAGTTATAAAGTGTGTTGCTATAGGTACAGTTGTAACGTTGTTACTGAGAGCGAAATATTTACAACATATTTTAGTAGCCCTAGTTAAAATTTGTTGGTGAGGGAGAATATGCTTACAACTAATTAATAACTTTCTACAATAAAATTAACCTCTCTAACGGCGATGAACAGTGCAAACTAAAAACATGCAATTTTACACGTGAATTAGAAAGATTTAGGTCACCCACATTCCAGAGCTGCGTCCAGCCAAAAGAGCAATTATAAAACAGTGACTTAACGTCGACCCATAGTTCATTGCGAGTGATCTGATCTTGAACTGAATACACAGTAACACATATTTCTGGCCCATTTATTCTCGTTGACAGTGACATACTTTCACTCTTAAAAAACTTATGATTTACCTATATAATAAAATATAAGGTGATTTCTTTAACATCGTAACTATCAAGTATTTCTTCTATCATAAGAAATAAAGTCTGGAAAAATATAAAAGATTTCCTTGTACTTCGAGAGCATTTAAACAGAAAAAAAATATATACATTTCTTTTTTATATATATATTATTTTTATGTAAAGCACTGGTATTGCCTATATATACTATTTCATATTAAAATTAATATGGCACGAGTCTCCAATTTATCATGTTACGTACGTTATGTATAACGATTTCAAATAAACGAAAACTGGAATTTGAATTTTGAAGTTAACTGAATGTCAGTGTGCATCAAATTTATATTTGCCAATAAGAGTGTTCTTAATTTCGCGCAAAGCTACACGAGGATTATCTGCGTTAGCCATCCCTAATTTAGCGGTGTAAGATTAGAGAGAAAGCAACTAGTCATCACCACTCACTGCCAACTCTTGGGCTACTCTTTTACCAACAAATAGTGGGATTGACCTACACATTATAACGCCCCCACGGCTGAAAAGGCGAGCATGTTTGGTGCGACAGAGATTCCAACCCGCGACTCTCAGATTACGAGTCGAGTGCATTAATCACCTGGCCATGCCGGGCCGCCAACAATAGTGATACAATTTTCTTTCTGAACACAAATATATTTTAATATACAAACAACCATACATATTATAATAACGGTTATTACAAATAATGATTTATATACAAAAGTTAAAAAAACAGCAACAACTTACAAACAATATTTAAGTCCTTTATCTGGTCTAGAAGTAAGTACTTTGGCAACGGTTCACGAGGCGCAAATTACTTTTATGTCGATACACAGACAGATAGATTTAGTTTGACGGGAATGCTAGGTATCTATATTATTCACACGAGTTTTTTTCCTAACGAAAATATCTAATGTCTTCGTAAATATAGTAACGTCGGAAGGTAATTCACTGAAGTTTGCGATGTTCGAAATCTACAAACGTTTCTGTAGTTTTCCGATTAACAAGTTTTTGTCACAGTTATAACTTCCAAGACTTACAGTAAAGTGACTATAGGAGGCCAACAGTATTCTATATAACTGTTTCTCGGCTTGTCAATCCATAAACTTTCATGTTACATTCTCGAAAGATCACCTGACAACATTATTCGGTAGTGCTTTGAAAAACAACAACAACGTATTGTTGATTCTTACTCTCAAAAATCTTCTACAGATTTAGAGAACAGGCTGGACTTGCGCAATACACATTTAACAATATACGTTACGTACGTTTCCAAATATATATTAAATTGAAACAAACACAGATATTAAACTAATATTAAATCCGTTACAACACATTTTCTTTTTATCCGATTAATAATTCATTGCATACACTACGCACTTAAACTTCATTTTATCTTTATGTCGTAATAACCCGTTCGAGATAAAGCACATATGAACCAGTCGTTCTTGTAGTTTAAAGTAACCGTGCATGTTTGGGACCATTGTTATTATCATCTGAAGTACTCATACGTGTTAACTTATCTACCAAGTGATTCATTGCAATAAAACCTGTAAAGTAATCAACAGTCCTGGTATTTGTTTTGTTTGTTTTTGAATTTCGCGCAAAGCTACACGAGGGGTATCTGTGCTAACTGTCCCTGACTTAGCAGTGTAAAACTAAGGAGAAGGTAGTTAGTCATCACCACCACCCACCGCCAACTCTTGGGCTACTCTTTAATCAATGGATAGTGGGATTGACCGTTACATAATAACGCCTCCACGGCTTAAAGGGCATGTTTGGTGTGATGGGAATTCGAACCCTCGACCCTCGGACTACGAGTCGAGTGCCTTAACCACTTGGCCATTCCAGGCCTCGGTCCTGGCATACTGTGGTTCTTTTATGTTTTGATTAGGTTCAGCTAAGTAATCACAATCCTGTAGCAAACCCAAGATTTCTGTTTGGTAAACAGTAAATGAAAACCCTAACCATGACGTATATTTCATCAGTAATCCCCGTCACACCAAACGTGCTCGCCCTTTCAGCCGTGGGGGCGTTATAATGTTACAGTCAATTCCACTATTTGTTGGTAAAAGAGTAGCCCAAGAGTTGGTGGTGAGTAGTGATGACTAGCTGCCCTCCTTCTAGTCTTACACTGCTAGATTAGAGATGGCTAGCGCAGATACCCCTCGTGTATCTTTGCGCGAAATTCAAAACAAACCAAACCTATTCATCAGTGATACGAGGTCAAAGTCTCTCTGTTTTTTAAAGGCTAATGTACAAACTATTATTTAGTTGAGATCACTGATAAACCCTTGTATCTAAGGGAACGTCGCTACACATCACCAATAGTCCGTGCACTCAAATACAGATCTTCTTAACGACGTAAAATAGTAAATTACAGACGTACCTGACAATTAGTTTCGTAGGCTTAACTTCTACGACCAAATTACTAAAGATACCAGATGAAGAGAATTGCGATTTATTTTGAACAAAAGGAAGTCAAATTTTATTTGGAGAGGACAAATTACGTGGTTTAAATGGATGGTTTATGTTTTTTTCGAAAGAGAGGGTTTTTTTAGCTTTATTTAAGTATGTTAAAATACTATATACTTATTTTTATCGGACGTACTACGATTTATTTCTACACTGTAGGTTTATTTGAAAGGGGGTTCTAGGGGTGGTTTGCGGCAGTGTGGATTTATTTCAGGGTTGGGGGAGTAAGTTTCTTTTCTTCAAATATAAACCAACATTTTTATTATTGTACTTGTGCCTCTCGTTTAAGGTATTTTATATTTCCATGGAACTTGTTAATTAAACGAAACTGGTCATAATCGTACGGGCCCAGCATGGCCAGGTGGGTTAAGGCGTTCAACTCCTAATCTGAGGGTCGCGGGTTCGAATCCCGGTCGCACCAAACATGCTCGCTCTTTCAGCCGTGGGGGCGTTATAATGTTACGGTCAATCCCACTATTCGTTGGCGGTGGGTGGTGATGATTAGCTGCCTTCCCTCTTGTCTCACACTGCTAAATTAGGGACGGCTAGCGCAGATAGCCCTTGAGTAGCTTTGCGCGAAATTCAAAAAACAAACAAAAACAAAAAACATAATCGTACACTTCACACACATAAGGCTTAACCAACAGTTTAAAACGTAAGCTGACAGAATACTGAAATATGATAACTTACACTTTTATTAAACTACGTAAGTTAAACTGCACAAGAATATTTTCGATCTTGACTGAGACTCCCATCACCCATACCCATTGAATTTATAGACACTGGATAATTTAACCGTATTGTGTATCTTATGTACCTGCTACGGTGTCCCTGACAACTTGCTTCGGCTCTCTAGGGCTTCGCAGCTTCCAGTTTGAGATACCCTGCAGTTTGAGAAACCCTGCTTTAGTGTATAATTGTATTGACGAACATTGTGTTCTGTTTCTATCTAAAAACAGTTAATCTACTTGTGTTTAAAATATTAATTTCGAAGGCTCTAACTACTTATTACTTCGAGTCCTTTCGATCAGTCGTCAGTGAAATACCGACTCATCTCCCAACGTATCAAGATGTTCGGTCTAATAAAGACAATACGTAATTTTCTAGACATGGTCGATTTTGAATAAATCCTTCAGCAGTCGGTCCACCTCTAAATGTTGGCATCGTTAGGTCTAAGTTGGTGTACGCTCATAGCTGAACTACGTACATCTGTAAGAATATATTTATTTCATTCCATCTCGGAAGAAAGGTGGGAGCTGGTGGGTTAGACGGTTACGTCTTATCTAGTGGTTATGATATCCTGAAGAAAAAGACGAGCCTGTGAAGGACATGAAAAGTATTAGAAGAGTGGATATAGTATTGATAAAATTGAAAGCCGGAAGAAGTTTATCATTAGATGAGCCATCAGTCCTCGGGATAAACGTCACCCCAACAGTTTTGGATGTGGAGAGGCATTATATGAAATAGAGGTTCAATAAATTATCAAGTAAGGCTTTACGAGGGGTTCTCGCTGACACGAAGAGAAGGCCAGCAAGGGAAATTACAAAAACGATGTATTAACAGTAATAATGCACTGTAGTCCGTAACACCTATAATAACGTAAAGGTCAGTAATTTCTGTAATAATATACCAAAATAAAACTAAGAAGAAGTTTTGACAAACTTTCTTTACACAGCAAGAATACTATCATAGCTTTTCCAATACCAACGTCGTGTGCCCAAAGATATATTATCGATTTTCATCAGTCACATTGCGATGTCATACTGTACAAACAACTTGTCAGTAATACGATGCTTTCCTTCCTGGAAACGTGCGCGCAACTATTACTGACAAAAAAAAAGAAAAAAAAACAAGCTATGGGGTTCCCCGTTGGTACAACGGTAAGTCTACGGACTTACAATGCTAAAATCAGGGGTTCGATTCCTCTCGGTGGACTCAGCAGATAGCCCGATGTGGCTTTGCTATAAGAAAACACATACACACAAACTGTATGGTACCGGAAGTTAAACTATCTCTTTGCCATAATGAAGCTACACAGCTATACTAACAACACGTTATCGACGTAGCTAGCACACTGGAGTTCTTTAGAGGTATACAAGAACATTTCTAACACTTTTTCACATTTTTTTTAATCTGGGAGGGGGAGTATAAGTTAGTTTGGGGCAGAAAAAAATAGGTTCACGTCAATGGGAGTCACAAGCAGATAATTTAAATATCTTAATAGATTACCTCAAAGAAGGTATCTACGAAATACAATGACGTTACTAATGGCAAGTGGTTTAACTAAACTTCGTATAGGAAAAATTATAAATTTCGAAACGGCTCCCCTCCAAAAAATACTTCAAGATATTAGAATAAAATGAACGTATGACTCATTTCTAACAAGTTATGAGTGACATTTAGCAGTAAGAAGATTAGTAAAGATACTACAGCTCAACTTAAAGATATCACCAATCAACCACTCAAAAGCCCAGCATACTTTAATTTTACGTTTCTAACCCGTTCAGTTTAATCATGTTTCTTACACTAACTTTTAGAAAAGGATTAACGTTTGAAATAGAGCCAAAAACGTTAAAATGACGTTTAGTATCTGACACTCCCTTAGCTTCCAAACTTCAATCTCCATTTTTCTCAGAAACTTCTTTTTTATCAGTTCACCTTTTACATTATAACTAGTTTAACCAGTCAATCAATCGTTCACATTGCATCATTTAAACAGTTTATTTTAACCACTGTTTATCAGCGTCACTCTTGCACTGTACCAAATTTAACTTGTCTCTTAACTCAAGTTTTTCAGTCAGTTTTTATACTAGTTCAAGTTTAACTAGCTTAATATAATACATTTGTCAACCTCAGTTCTAATTATGAACAACATTTGTCGGTTTAACTTTTAAGTCCATTTTAATCACTTTAGGTACTGTAACTGCATTTACATATCACCAATATACCACCTTAGTCAGTCTGACACTTGTAAAACGTTTCAAATGTCAGTCTTACTTTAAAAACTTTTTCACAAGAAGTTTCAGGAATTATCAACACTATAAATGGAGTCTCGTAAGCTCGAGATTTGGTTATATACTTAAATTCAAATTAATTTCATATAATTTTCTCTCCTACTTTCCAACAGAAGTTTATTTTAAGAGTTAATCAAATAATAATGTGTGTGTTTGTGTCATTCATAAAATTCCTATGCATTAGTTAACCCTGATGAAATAACTTTATAGTCTGCTATACTTAACTCTCGAAACATGTCTATTCATCACAATCTTTCAAGAAAAGTCATAGTCTTGTGGGGCCAGTATGGCCAGGTGGTTAAGGCAATCGACTCGTATTCTGAGGGTCACGGGTTCGAATCCCCGTCACACCAAACACGCTTGGCCTTTCAGCCGTGGATGCGTTATAATGTGACGGTCAATCCCACTATTCGTTGGTAAAAGAGTAGCCAAAGAGTTGGCGTTGGGTGTTGATGACTAGCTGCCTTCCCTCAAGTCTTACAGTGTTAAATTAGGGTCGGCTAGAGCAGATAGTCCTCGAATAGCTTTGCGCGAAATTAAAAAAACAACAACAGAAAACAGTGGTCTTGTGAACTTTATCTGTAAAGTACTTTTTTACTACTAGATGTCGCTCATGCATATTATATAAACTTAAACGCGCCAACAGATTAAAAACCACGCTGTCTGGCTCGAGTGCACTGGCTCATACAAGTACGATTTCAGTGAATACATACGCAGTAAAGCATACAAAATTAAATATCCTAAACAATTCCCGTCTGAAAATTGCAAACTACCTACTTAAAAACACATACAATGACTCACGTTTTTACGTAGAATAGACAAGAGGTATATTGTGCAACAGGAAGAAAACAGTTCTATTTCAAGAAAATTAATTTCACACATTAAGTTAAGAGACGATTACAAATTAAACACGGAATTTGGAAATAGTCACACAATAACTTATCTACTAATGATGACAAAACAACTGAGTACTTGGTTGGTTGTAAGCACAGAGCTCTGCTTAACATGGGTTCGAAACCTGATTTTTAGCGTAGCAAATCTGCAAACTTATTGCCAAGTTTCTGATGTTACATTAAAATACGAAGATACTGTAAACACTTCATAGATATTAAAACATGATAAAGTTATATTAATTTACTTCTTATCAATAGCTTACATTATACATAACATCAATACTGCCTGTAGAACAACCGTTTCTAATATTTTCACAAAATTTTTCGTCTTTAAATCTTGTGACCTGCTTTGTTTCCAGGTGGTGAGTAAAACTAATGTTGTTACTGCCTCTAAAAAGAAAATCGATTTAGGTATTAGATTTTATTTTAATACAAATTTGAAAACTATATCGAAACGTAATTTAAGCATTGTTGTAAAGTATATTTTTTAATATTTTAATTTAAATGTTTGTTTGGTAAAGGGAGCTAAATAGTGATGACTTTAGGATCTTGAAATTATGCAGTAAGTAGAAATAAGGGTATAATATAAAATTGTCCTAATAAATTCAGTTTATGAGTAGCAACCAACGAGTTTATCAGTTTAGTGTCTGTTAGTGAATTAGTTAGCGAGTTATTTGGTATTTATTTAATCAGTTATTCAGCGTGCTTTTTATCTAACGATTAGCGAGAAAATACTTCAATAAGTTTACAAATAAGTACATCAGCTTCAGAGTTTCTGTTGAAACGTTTTTCGTAAAGTCAGATCTCCTAGTGAACATAACCTGTGGCAGACATTAACAACCAATTCGTTATCCTTAGATAGACTGGACTTAGCATTACAATAAAATAATACAAAAAAAAATCTAAAGACAGAACACGTTACAATATATTCACACAAACGTTGGTTCAGCAATCATAATATAAAGCTTTTTAGCATGAAACATACTTTGGTATAAACTCAAAACAATGAAGGTGTTACAAAAACAGTAAACTGGCTATAGATATATTACATTGAAAGTGGTACTAATTTTTGCGATTAAAAACATATCAGGCAAAGAGAAAACAATACTTCCTGAATACTAGATAAATTAACTCAGAAGTTACTACGCTCTGAATATTGCAAGACTAAAATTTCATTTAGACTGTCAGTACGAAAAAAACAAAAACGGGATTCACGAATAATGTTAACAGAATAACTAAAAGATTTACATCGGCTAGAAATCAAACCCGTAACTCTATCGGTTCGACATATCCTTCATCCAACTGAACTAATACATCTCGAAAGCTGCGATAATGTGGCTTAGTTATGGTTAAGCAGAAAGCTACACAGTTGGATTTTTTGCTTTGCCTACCACAGGTATCGAAACCTGATTTTAGCGGATTTAACGCTAAATCTTGAGTCACTAAGAGAACGGGGCTCGATAAAGTGAAAACCGAAATTTTTGACAATTGAAGTTCCGTCTGGGCCCAGTTGCCTTCTTTTTTTCCGGATCACGTATAATATAAAAACGAAAAAAAATACTGACATTTAATAATATGAAGGCCGAAAACTTATTTCCGTATCTCGTACTGGGTTTCTTGTTTTAAACGTTTTTCTAACTAATTAGGTGAGAATAAAAAACGGCGTGCAAAGTGGAAAACAGTTGTATTTTCGTATTTACATGCACGTGGGTTGATGAAGAAAAAATCTCCACAAAATTAAATTTCATTTTAAACATTTGTAAAACACGAAGAACACCTTTACTGTCGAAAGTACCTTAGAAAAACGAAAGCACAACTAGTGTATACTTTAAATTATATCCACACCTCAATATTTACCCATTTATAAAAAAAAAAGATAATGAAACAGTTTGAGGAGAATACGAGAACTAAATATCTCGCACGATGCAAGGCTCAGATTGTTTTTTTTTGTAAGAATAAAATTTGGTAGGAATCATGAACAATGCGGACTGGTGATGTATCCAAATAATTTTACTGTTGTTGCTTTTTCGAAAGTATCCATGTAAAAGGATAGAATTATGTAAGGTACTGAAAACTGAAGACAATGTAAGCTATATAGCGTATCATACCATGATGTAGCTCTTACTTATATGATACTAGAAAAACCGTTTTACTACGCAATGTGTAACCCCCAACTTCGCGAAATGTTTATATTATGTGCATGTAGATTGACAACAGGCGTCACGATTTTCCCGTTTCGCCTCTGTTTCCAGTTTTCTCCATTCTCAGGTTGTATATATGACGTCATGAAAAGTCACACGCAGATCTAATGCACTGGCGCCACGGGAAAACGACTAGTAATTGTAAGTTACATCTAAATTCCAATGGTTTTAAATTCATAACGGAGAAAGTAAAAAATCTGATGCGACTGTAAGAACTTTTTGTATGTATGTGCACGGCTACAGAACGTAATACATGCTATTTAACTAATTAAAAATATCGATTCAGAATTTGTATTATACGGTACTTTAATAACTTGCTTTGAACATGACGTTGATATGCAACCCATGGTAAAGAACCATTGAAACTGCCGAATCAACATTAGAAGATTCGTTAATAATCCCTTACGACGCGTTTTTTCGAAACATGATAATACTTTAATACAAAGTATGTACAACTTTATTAAAATGTTTTTGTTTCTTTATTTAGAATTAAGCACAAAGCTACACAATGAACTATCTGTGCTTTGCGCACCGCGGGTATCGAAACCCGGTTTCTAGCGGTACGAGTCTACAGACATACCACTGTGCCACTTGGGAGGGTCTTATTAGAATGCTCCACATCACTTGTGCTGTTGACTAGTTGTACTCATCAGTGTACTACAGTAACGTAAAATGTCACAGGTATCATCTAATTACTAACTTTTCTTCCAGGCTTGACATGGCCAGTTGGGTTAAGGCGTTCGACTTGTAACCTGTGAGACGCGGGTTCGAATCACTGTCTCACCAAACATGCTCGCCCTTTCAACCGTGAGGACGTTATAATTTTACGAGTAATCCCACTATTCGTTGGTAAAAGAGTAGCCCAAGAGTTGGCGGTGGGTGGTGATGACTAGCTGCCTTCCCTCTAGTCTTACACTGCTAAATTAGGGATGGCTAGCGCAGATAGTCCTCGTGTAGCTTTGCGCGAAATTCAAAAAACAAACGTTTCTTCCACTTTATCAACGACTTTAAATATGCTACACATTTAATTAAATTGTTTATGTCTAATTTATATTCACAGTATTGTCACACGAATGGTTTCAGTTTCTATACCAGTCTTCACTGCTTAAAGTTTTAGATTGTCATATTTCGAGTTTTACATGTAAATACATGGAGGTATATTAGCAATGACTTTCACGCGAATATCGGTCAGTACCGCTAATACAGTATGTTGTCATTAAAAAGACAAAAAAAAAAACATTATTGTACAGAGATAAGGTTGGAGTTCAAGAAAAGTTGCAAGACGGCTTCGGCTGAGTATCAAGAGTTCTGAAATATACATTGGACATGTGAAAAGGAAACTGAATCACATAATATCATAGAAAAGATGGGTTTGATTGATTTAGTGTTTTATGGCACAAAGCAGCGAGGCTATATGCGCCAGACATTCGGTAAACATGTAAAAAAATAAATGTAGTAATAGACATAGATGGAAATGAAGGTAAAACAAAAAAGTATAAAACCAATATTGACACCTAGTCTACAATGTTAAGATAGAAGGTAGAGTATAAGAAGTTGTAAGGTATTTACTCTAGCAAAAAGGTAATGATCATAACCCGCCAGGAAGACTAACAGGAAAGTTCAAGAACCACCGTCAGTCACCTGAAGTTGGTCTTTCCAGTCCTGGTTCCGGGTTATGTGTCATAGCAACCAGTATCAAAATGTAAAATAATAGAAGTTTTAAAAGATACATAGCAAAATTGTAACAATGAGTAGCCAAATATCCAGTAAAGAGATAAAGTCAAGTAAATGGAGTAAAATTTGTAAAAGTAAATGACGGTAAAAACAAAACAGCAATTAAAACATAAAATGGTGTAAAAACCATTGGTGACATCCAGTCTTCAAAGTTGTAAAATATTTACTCTAGCAAAATGGTAATGATCATAACCCGCCAGGAAGACTAACAGGTAAGTTCAAGAACCACCGTCAATCACCTGAAGTTGACCTTTCCAGTCCTGGTTCCGGGTTATGTGTCATAGCAGCTATTATCAAAATGTAAAAGAATAAAAGTTTTAAAAGACACTCCGCAAAATCATAATAATGAGTAGCCAAATGTCCAGTAAAAAAATAAGTCAAGTAAGTGAAGTAAAATTTTTAAAAGTAATTGAAGATAAAAGCAAAACGGCAATTAAAACAGAAAATGACGTAAAAACCAATGTTGACATCCAGTCAACAAAGTTGTAAAGGACTACCTGTAGCAGAATGGTAATGATCATAACCCGCCAGGAAGACTAACAGGTAAGTATAAAAACCACCGTCAGTCACCTGAAGTTGGTCTTTCCAGTCCTGGTTCCGGGTTATGAGTCAATATGGCCAGTACTAAAAAGTAAAGTAGTAAAAGTGTGAAATGATATGCAGCAAAAGTATAATAACAACTCGCCAGGACGACTAACGAGTAGTTCAAACGGATAGTTCAAACAGGAGCGTTAGTCACCTGAAGTTGGCCTTTCCAGTCCTGGTTCTGAGTTATGAGTCAATATGGCCAGTACTAAAAAGTTAAGTAGTAAATGTGTGAAATGATATGCAGCAAAAGTATAATAACAACTCGCCAGGACGACTAACGAGTAGTTCAAACGGATAGTTCAAACAGTAGCGTTAGTCACCTGAAGTTGGTCTTTCCAGTCCTGGTGTCGAGATATTTAATGTTCTGGCCATTGTCCAATGTCAAATTGTATGAGAGAGATTAAAACTGTAAAAAAGGAACCACAATTAAAAAGGTGTAATGAATAAATATGCAACACTTAAATGAGATTAAAAAGATTAATGGCCATTAAAAAAATTAAAAACATTATCAAGGTGGACAGAGTCACCATCACCAATAACTCTGTCCAATGTTACAGACTGACCCTGGGAAAAATATGTTTAAAATATTGCCGTCGTTGAGAATTGTAACAATGGCAAGAAAGTAAAACGTAGCTGATAGTGATTTGAGTGTTACACAAACTACACATTGGTGCATCAGTTCCACATAAAAGAAAATGATGAGTTAAAAAACTGTGACCAATGCGTAGCCTAGTGAGAACAACTTCCTCCTTCCGAACTTTACGGAAGCTAGATGGCCAAAGTCCAATTTTGGGTTTGATTTGAAAACGTTTGTTGTCGCTTTGCTCACTCCAAGTGGACTGCCAGCTGGCACGGAGCCGAGCCTTGAAGACAACACCATAGTCCATGTACGGAATAGGCATAGGAATGATGGTGCTGAAGCAGACATATTTAGCTGCCATGTCTGCAAGCTCGTTCCCGCGAATACCAACATGGCCTGGTATCCAGAAAAATTGGATTGAAGTAGCTGCTAATGAGAAATGGGCCAGTCGGTTTCGAATATCAGCAAGAATAGGATGTGAGCTAACGTGTAGCGATTTCAAGGCAAGTATAGAACTAAGCGAATCAGTATAAATAGTGCAGTTGGAGTACTGCTCAGCTGCAATATGATCCAGGGCAAGAGATATGGCATACAGTTCAGCAGTGAACACAGAAGCTGTAGAAGGGATTCTGCGCGCAACTACTGACCCATAGCAAACCATAGCAGAGCCCACTGAATTACCTGATTTGGAACCATCTGTATAAATGGGAAATGAATGATTGTTTGAAAGATATTCATTGAATAAAAGACGGTACTTCCAATCTGGAGTATCTGCCTTTTTTAGGTGACTGAAAGAAAGGTCACATTTGGGGGCTGTAATAAGCCATGGTGGGATGGGCCGACCTGTGGAATCTGCAATGTTATCCAAGGACAGACCCAATTCATCCAATTGCGCCCGGATGCGAAGGCCAAACGGAGCAATGACAGATCGTCTGTTCTGAAAAAGTACTGCCCACCGAGGAAGGAAAACACATTTCCAGGTGGGATGCTTTGGTAAGGAATGAAGTTTCGAAGTATATTGTAAAGATAGTTGCGAACGGCGAAGGTGTAGAGAAGGTTCATGAGATTCAATGTATATACTTTGAACTGGAGAGGTACGGAAAGCCCCAGTGCAGAGTCAAAGTCCTTGGTGATGAATGGGGCCCAGCATCTTTAAGGCCGAGGGTCTTGCAGAGCCATAGACCATTGATCCATAATCGAGTTTCGATCTAATAAGAGCACGATATACCTTTAACATTGAACAGCGATCTGCCCCCCAACTGGTAGAAGAGAGAACACGGAGGATGTTCAGTGCTCTTGTGCATTTGACCCGAAGCTGCTTTAAGTGTGGTATAAAGGTCAGTTTACGATCAAAGATAAGCCCCAAGAACTTGGTCTCCGGGACCACTGGCAGCAAAACTTCACCAATATGAAGTTCAAGATCAGGGTGAATACCCCGTCGACGGCAAAAGTGCATGCATACGGTTTTAGAGAGAGAGAAATTAAAGCCGTTCGCCAGAGTCCACTTCCGTACACGATTGAGGGCAGTTTGTAGTTGCCGCTCAATATATCTCATGTTTGACGACTGACATGAGATGTGAAAGTCGTCGACATACAGCCCATTCGCAACAGTGAGAGGGAGTTGTTCAGTGATGGCATTTATCTTTATACTGAAGAGTGTAACACTCAATACACAGCCTTGAGGGGCTCCAAGTTCCTGTACAAAAGAACGGGAAAGTGTCGAACCCACACGAACTTGGAATCTCCTGTCCATTAAAATTTTTTTAATAAACATGGGTAGATGGCCACGTAACCCATATGCATGGATGTCTCGCAAAACGCCATACCTCCATGTTGTGTCGTAAGCCTTCTCTATGTCAAAGAATATTGATACAAGATGTTGGCGGTTGAGAAAGGCTTCTCTGATAGATGTTTCAAGACGAATTAGGTGGTCTGTGGTGGAGTGCTGTCGACGGAACCCACACTGGGTGGGCGAGAGGAGGTTGTTTGATTCAAGGAACCAAACAAGACGAGCATTAACCATCCTTTCTAATGTCTTACAGAGACAGCTCGTCAAAGCAATTGGACGGTAGTTTGAAGGAATCTTGGGATCTTTCCCTGGCTTAGAGAAAGGTAAAATAATAGCCTGGCGCCAGGCATCAGGAAAAACATTATCCTGCCAGATCCGGTTGAAAACAATCAGAAGGACATCAAAAGAAGCAGGAGATAGATGGTGCAGCATGTCATAATGAATATCATCAGGTCCAACAGACGTACTGGCAGACCGATGAAGGGCCATTTTTAGTTCCACCAGGGTAAAGGGACAATTATAGTAAAAAAAACAGTCAGTTCGAAAGGAAAGAGGTGATCGCTCTGCCCGAGTCTTGATGGCCAGGAAGGTGGAGGAACAAGCAGAAGTGCTAGATACCCGGCAAAAGCTTTCACCTAGAGTGTTAGCGATGTTCCGAACATCAGTCACCTCCTGACCATCAGAGAGTAAGATCGAGAGGGGAACAGAATTGTAGTGCCCATTAACCTTTCGAATCATGTCCCATATGATCTTGGAACTGGTGGTAGAAGATATGCTGGTTGTGAACTTAATCCAAGATTCCTTCTGGCTTTGACGTCTTACCCACCTAGCATGTGCACGGACGGGCCCGTTGGAAAGCAACCCGGTTTGAAAGTGTGGGATATCTACGAAAAGTATCCCAGGCCCGCTTTTGAGCCTTCCGTGCTAAGTGGCAAGAAGGATTCCACCACGGACGAGGATATCGTGGAAAACGTGTCGAGGTTTTAGGAATACACTGAGCAGCTGCATGTGTAATACAGTCAGTTACCGCTGCTACACAGTCGTCTATTGATGGCTGATTTACGATGGCAGAATCAAGTTCTGCGAGAGCAGTGAAAGTGGACCAGTCTGCCACCGGGGCACGCGGGTAGGGTGGGATCGACCACGGCCAGTCTCTCTCAAAAGGATCGGAAAATGATCACTGCCTAGTGGATTACTGTCAACCCTCCATGAAAAATGGGAGAATAATGAAGGGGAGCAAACTGAGAGATCAATAGCGGTAAAGGACTGGCTAGGTGCATGAAAGTAAGTGGAAGAACCAGTATTGAAAAGAGAAAGATTGTGATCAGAGAGCATCCGCTCTACAGATCAGCCCCTCCCATCAATAATAGCACTTCCCCAGAGGGGATGATGTCCATTAAAATCCCCTAGGATTAGAAATGGAGATGGCAACTGTTCAACGAGAGCATCAAGTTCTGATTGATCATATGTCTCTCCAGGGGACAGGTACAGAGAACAAACAGTGATGGTATGACCCAAGGAAACACGGATGGCTACAGCCTCCAAGGGTGTGTTGAGTGACAAAGACAAGGTGGGCACGTGTTGATCAACCAACAGTGCCACCCCTCCATGTACTCGACCATCACACAACCTGTCATTTCTGTACAGAGAAAACTGCCGAATGGAGACAGTATCAGCAGTTTTGAGAAATGTTTCTTGTAAAGAAAGACAAACAGGATGGTAGGAAGCAATCAGCGTTTTGATATCATCCAGATTAGAACGTAAACCTCGACAGTTCCATTGTATCAAGGTGGCCATTTTTTAAGAACGGGTAGGTGAAGTGGCTGGAAAACCCTTCGGTTTACGACCACGTCTTTTTTCTTTACTGTCTTTAGTCGGAGGAGGTCTATCAATCTCCATGGATCCTGCTCTGGGTCGGGTGGGCAGGTTTTTGTTATTGGAAGGGGAATCCAGTGACTGAGGACGCGAACGAATAATTGTTTTGTCTCTTGTGGTGGGAGAAAAAGATGTATCAGAAGAAATGCTTGTATTTGAAACTGAAGGACGTGGATCTTGAGGTTTGTTGGAAGGTATGGGAGGAACAGAGATGGGTGTGGAAGTCGGTTCATCAACCTTTTTAACCACGGAGGTCGAAAGGCTTTCCATTTGTTTTGAAAACGATTCTCTTGGAGGCACAGAGAAATCTGTCTGCACTCCCACTGTAGTTGTGGAATGAAGTGCAGCAGCATATGTCCGAGATGGAGTTGTGGACAGCAATTTCCGAGCCTCAGAATAACTAATGTTATGTGTCGTTTTCAAATGCTGCACCTCTTTTTCCTCCAACCATTTTGGGCAAGAATGAAAGTAAGAGGGGTGAGAACCATTGCAGTTTACGCAATGTGGGTTCATGTCACAGTCATATGCATCGTGGTCCTTGTCTCCACAACGAGCACATGTCAGGGAACCACGACAAGATGTCTTTGAGTGGCCGAATCTCCGACATTGGAAACATCGAAGAGGGTTTGGTATGTATGGCCGAACCCTGAAAATGAGATAACCTGCCTTGATGGTGGCAGGTGAAGTAAATGTTAAAACGAGGGTATTTGTTGGCAGTGTAACTCCATCTTTGCGAGTGGAGATGCGCCTCACTGCAGAAACTCCTTGAGTGGAGAGACCAGCGAGAATCTCTGACTCGGGAACGTTCTTCAAATCCCTTTCAACAATAACTCCTCGTGAAGAATTCAAGGTTGCATGGGATGTAACCTCAATAGGTATATCCCCAATTGCCTTTGAATTCAAGAGGAGTTCACTGTGTTGGGATGTGGATGTTTCAACCAATATGTCACCAGATCGAAGTTTCTTTACTAACTTTGGAGAGCCAGCAAGTCCCTCTAGTCCCTTTTGAATAAAAAAAGGGGACATTTGTCCTAAAGGATTTTCTAAAAGAGAATGTAATATAAGAAAATGAGGTACATGTGTTACTGATGTTGAAGATTGCTGTTCTGAGTATTCAAGACGTGGTCGCTTACCCATTGACTGTTTTTTTACAATTTTATTTAAAGTTTTTGGAGGATCCATAGGAAAAAGAAAAGGAAAAAAGTTTCGGTACCCACTGACCCCACCCCACCATGGAGCCCTACAAGGGGACGCACTACAAAGTCATGCAAGGACAATGCAGCAACGCCAGGGTTTCGTGAGTACTATACACAAACACCAGCATCAGGCACAATGTCCACAACACCCGTTGAGAACTTCCAACACTGGTACTTGGTTGACTCTAGCCCAAGTGGACCAGCCGATTGACCCAAGGGGGGGCACCCAAAGGCCGCCCGTCTACAGGAATTCGAGACCAAAGTGGTGTGTTAGGGTTGGACACCTCAACCACCAGGATCCTCTCCTCCCCTTCACGGGTCGCCACGCACGGCAAACACGTGGGTGGATGTTTAGATCCCAGAGAAGGTAACCAGATAGAACAGAACCTTCCCTGGGAGGTCCCCTCACCACGTATAGGAATCCACACCGAGGGGGAAAAGATGGGACAGAGAATGAAACCTCACTGAAAAATAGGTGTTAGATACCTGAAAATTAATTCCCAGGAAAACTGAAGGAAACCTTTGAGAAACCTTGTTGATGACAGCAACATGTCACTCACGGATAAAGTTTCAAAAACGGCAAACTAAAAAAGGATATTGAAATTTGACCATTGGAGAAGTAGTAACAGCAAGAAAGCTCTCACTGTACAAAGAAAATATGACAGAGATTAGTTCTTACGAAAGAACACATATGATGGGTTGTTTGTTACATTTCGCACAAAGCTACTTGAGGCTGTCAGCGCTAGTTTTTCCTAATTAAGTACTGAAGGACTACATAGGAGGCAGCTAGTCAACATCATCCACAACCAACTTTTGGACTACTCTTAACCAACGAATAGTGGGATTACTTGTAACGTCCCCGCGGCTGAAAGGTTGAGCATATTCGGTGACGGGAATTTGAGTCCACAACATGTCGATCGCCTCACCAAGTCAGGCAAGACCCGATTACAGTAGTCTCTGGTACAATGATCGCAAAGAGTCAATGAGAAGTTGCAGAATGAATGATCGAAGCCAGCAGTTAAACATGTAGGAGATTCTGCGATACTTTAAGTACAATATATCGAATGGTGTTGGGTTTTTTTCATAAACTGATGGAATCGTAGTTCACCATAAACACCACAGTACATCAATCCATTACACGATGTCCTCTAGAAACAAAAGCCGATTGGACAGAATTCCAAATTTGAAGAAGATAATGATCTCAAACATAGTTCTAAGAAATTTTAAGCTTATTTGGTGAAAGAAGAAATTTCAGTAGGTTTCCAACAATTGGAATGGACACCATAAGTTCTAGACCTTAATTCTAGAATTTTTTGTATTTATTGTCCAGAAAAAAACCAAAACAGTACAAACTGTATTACATACAGTCTGTGTATCTAGCTCTGAGAAAAGTGGAATCAAATTACACCAGAGATTTTGAGGAAAAGCACACATACACTATACATACCCTGGGTATTCTAAGCATTGATACCAAAGACAAGTAACATGTCAATACGTAAAGACATTCGGACATTTGCAAGTTTACTCTCAGACGAGCTCACAATAGATACAACTTCGTGTCCGTAGTAAATCGATAATTAACGTACGTGTAAAGCACAGTGATTGCCAAAGTCCCTAATACATTTTCGTACTAGTGTACCTACACACACACAGTACAACAGTACTGATAGAATGAACCATACATATAACACACTACAGCACTGATAGAATCAATTATTAATAGGTCACTATTCAGTCTTCAAAAAACAACAACAACACACTATGTATTTCAGGACGGCTGCTATGGATATTAACACTTTTTACTAATAAAGCAGGGAACAACGTTTCGACCTTCTTAGGTCATCTTTATGTTAACAGGGTTTGTTTGTTTGTTTGTTTTTGTTAACCTGAAGATGACCTAAGAAGGTCGAAACGTTGTTCTCTGCTTTATTAGTAAAAGTGTTAACAACAATACCAGCCGTCCTGAGATACATTTTTACCTCAGGTGGGTTTCTCATCATCACGAAATATACACTTTGGTGACATAACATTTGATTTTTTGGCTATAAATTAGATTAACAATATTGACTATATTTTGATTTACTTTCAGGAAACAAGTAATTTGTATCTTCGCGAGATTCTACATAAGTTCTGTGACTGGCTAGCGTCACTAAAATCCAACCAATCTGCTCACAGCAAGTGAGTTAGTGATTAACCATACTATCAACTGATTTAGCAAAAGAAAAGCTACGACCTAAGTGATCGTTAATATAAACTTTATCACCGACTGTGTCCGTCTCTATTTCTATATCGTTTATTTTGGACTACCATGTGTTCAAATGTTAAATCTCTGCAGCTTTTCACTCGACGATTATGAATTATTACTAAGTTTCGTAAAGATGTTTAAAATATTCAGCCAATATGTTTTGTACAAATTGTTTTAAAACTTTCACAAATTTTTATTATTACTACAAGAGAACAAATACAAATTTTAACAGGTTCGTTTTGCGTCCCAATGGTTCAGCAGTAAGACTGCGGACTTATAACGCTAAAACTCTTATTTCGATACCCGTAGTTGGTATAGTACAGGTAGTTCTTTATGTATCATTGTGTTTAAATACAAACAAAATAAATGAAAAAAAACAACAACAAATGATTGTATTGTGCCTAAAATGTTTCGGTTAAAGCCGATTTAATATTTCAAACTTATTATTATTATTAGTTTACCAAAAGCGAGTGAGTACAAAATAATAAATACAAGAGCCACATAACGTTAACTTTTATTCTGAGATGTTACCGGGTTATTACAGGTGTTCTGCAAGGCATTATTTAAATTATAACCTACGTAAACAAAGGCAGGCTTTATCGTGATTATGGATAGCAGGTAGCGTGCACGTTGCGGGATAGACACAGATAATGTTGTCTCTTGAGCTAGCCTGTTGACACAACAGTCGAGTGTGTAATAACGTTCATTAGAATGTGATTCGGGTTACAGTGAACGACACTTGTTTATAAAAAAAGTCGCACGAATCTCACTCAAGCATGATGGTTCAGCCAACACCTTAAAATGTATCAACGTACGTGTTAAGTCCTCTCCCTCTGGAAAAATAATAAAAATAACAACATTGTAGCTTAATATTCCTTATATGGACTGGTATTGACAAATCTATTACATGGTTTCTTTCACATGCAATCTGAGTATGTGTAATTTTGAATTCGAGATTTAAAATAATTATTCAGTTCTTATCTTGCTATCTTATCACCACACATAATCGTGACATAACTCTTACTTCCAATTATTCGTGCCAACTCGATACTGACTGGATTGTGTCTCGAATTCGTGGATAGCGAAAGTTAGAAATTCTTTTCCTTAGAAGTTCCTCATGTAGAGAAAACGAAATTCTGGTTGACCCATAAAATAAAGGATTTAACATATATAAACTTGACAGTTTTTATTTTTTTATTGAGGGGTAGTACTTACTGGTATACAAGTCTTTGGTACTTGTGGACAAGCCTAAACAGCTACACAATAGCTATATGAAATTATGTAGTTTACTGCACGTCATACTTTTGTCGTAATGTTAACGGCGTTAAATGGAGTATGACGTTTCTAAATTCCAACATTCGTTCACTTCTGTAAAATATAAGACAACAACGACAACGCTTTTCTTAAGAGCGTAAAACCTGTCTTAACCTTGGAAACTGTACAAAAGCACTAGACCCTAATTTTTCTTTTTGCAAATATATTTTTGAAATAACTAAAGGAATATACTTGTTGTGTCCAACGCAGAGAATCGACCCTATTATCTCTGACCCACCTAGAGACATACTGCATAATATAACGCGAAGTTACACTGTGTTATACACATTTAACTTTTTTGCTAGTCACTAATAACCTTATTCACTGTAAATTTTGGTTGAAGTGTCTTTAGCCCAATGTGTGCGTTTTACTTTTCTGAGAAGTTTTATTTAAAATAAATCGAATTAATAAAAGAAATTCTACGAGAGTGATCTAGTGTCTGAAAAGTAATGTGTAATTCAGTATGTTTATCTGTTTGTGTTGAATCCAATTTGAAGACCTCTATAGAAGCAGTTTTAATACACAAAAATTCGTAACCATAATGTAAAACAAGAAATTTTTCTTCGTAATGAATGAAGAAAGAACAGATGAACTTCTACGCAGCAAAATACCTGAGAATTACATTTTTGTTAAGCGCAATGCTACACACAATAGGCTATCTATGCGATGCTCAGCACGGATATCAAAACCCAATTTGTAACGTTAAACCCAGACTTACTGCTCACTCAAAGGAGGGAGGGAGGTGGGTGAGAATTAGGTATAAAAATAAAACTAAGGATTTCTTAAGGTTTCAGGTACAAGTTAGCCACATTTTAATGTAATATAATACTTGATCACCTAGATTTATTTAGCAGAGATGCATGAACAAATGAACTAGATGAACTTTTATATATCTTCTAAAAAACACTTTACCGTATATTTTGTGTATGAATTAGATGAAACCCTGATTTCTTCTTCAATGATAAAGGAACGACACAAGTAAGACATTAGTATATACTTTTATGCTACAAACAAGACTTACATCATAGTAGCTTCGATCGTTAAAAAAACAACAACAAAACTTACTAACAATTGCCAGTAGGTTACCCATTACTTAGTAGAATATCTGTGCTTAACCCTGCTCACGTGAGACGAGAAACTGGTGTTAATCACATAAGAAATGGCGCCAAAAGAGTCTTAGAAGAGGCTCGAGGACGGGGTTTTGTTTGTGAGAGGGAAAAATGTGGTAGCGTAAGTAGTTAAAATTAATGTTCGGAAAGTAACGGGTTCCACTGAATATAAAGAAGTAGAAAAAAAACGTGTGTGTGTGTGTGTATTTACACTATTTCTTTATGCAGCTTTCCCGTATATTTTAACGTAGTTTTTAAATGATAGAACATCAATAACAATGTTGAAACTTTTATTTGACAACACATAGCAATTAGATACTTCATTATTCCACAGCAGTAAAACACTTAGCTAATTAGATACTTCATTATTCCACAGCAGTAAAACACTTAGCTAATTAGACACTTCATTATTCCACAGCAGTAAAACACTTAGCTAATTAGACACTTCATTATTCCACAGCAGTAAAACACTTAGCTAATTAGACACTTCATTATTCCACAGCAGTAAAACACTTAGCTAATTAGACACTTCATTATTCCACAGCAGTAAAACACTTAGCTAATTAGACACTTCATTATTCCACAGCAGTAAAACACTTAGCTAATTAGACACTTCATTATTCCACAGCAGTAAAACACTTAGCTAATTAGACACTTCATTATTCCACAGCAGTAAAACACTTAGCTAATTAGACACTTCATTATTCCACAGCAGTAAAACACTTAGCTAATTAGACACTTCATTATTCCACAGCAGTAAAACACTTAGCTAATTAGACACTTCATTATTCCACAGCAGTAAAACACTTAGCTAATTAGACACTTCATTATTCCACAGCAGTAAAACACTTAGCTAATTAGACACTTCATTATTCCACAGCAGTAAAACACTTAGCTAATTAGACACTTCATTATTCCACAGCAGTAAAACACTTAGCTAATTAGACACTTCATTATTCCACAGCAGTAAAACACTTAGCTAATTGGGCACTTCATTATTCCACAGCAGTAAAACACTTAGCTAATTAGACACTTCATTATTCCACAGCAGTAAAACACTTAGCTAATTAGACACTTCATTATTCCACAGCAGTAAAACCCTTAGCTAATTAGACACTTCATTATTCCACAGCAGTAAAACACTTAGCTAATTAGACACTTCATTATTCCACAGCAGTAAAACACTTAGCTAATTAGACACTTCATTATTCCACAGCAGTAAAACACTTAGCTAATTAGACACTTCATTATTCCACAGCAGTAAAACACTTAGCTAATTAGACACTTCATTATTCCACAGCAGTAAAACACTTAGCTAATTAGACACTTCATTATTCCACAGCAGTAAAACACTTAGCTAATTAGATACTTCATTATTCCACAGCAGTAAAACACTTAACTAATTAGACACTTCATTATTCCACAGCAGTAAAACACTTAGCTAATTAGACACTTCATTATACCACAGCAGTAAAACACTTAGCTAATTAGATACTTCGTTATTCCACAGCAGTAAAACACTTAGCTAATTAGACACTTCGTTATTCCACAGCAGTAAAACACTTAGCTAATTAGATACTTCATTATTCCACAGCAGTACATTTTATTTCTATTGCTTGAGTAAGGTCTTCCTTTTAAAAGCACATACACAGGATAACAGATGAACAAAGAAGATATTTGGCCCGGTATTGCCAGGTGGGTTAAGGCGTTCAACTCGTAATCTGAGGGTCGCGGGTTCGAATCCCCGTCACAAACATGCTCGTCCTTTCAGCCGTGGGGATATTATAATGTTACGGTCAATCCCACTATTCGTTGGTAAAAAGATAGCCCTCGTATAGCTTTTCGCGAAATTCATAAACAAACAAACAAACAGAAAAATATCTGCATTTGTGAAAAAAAAAAAACATTTATATTTAATTACTTTTATCTCGTCAGAAGTACTTGCACGTTAATCACTGAATGGCTATATATCATGGTATACATAAATAGTTAGAATGTGAATGGGGGATTTAAATAAATGTCACAGGGATGTAGAAACACTCCAAGTAAAAAAAAACCTATACCTCTTGCAGTCTCCTCAGTTATATCATTGTAACCATTATGCATTCACAAAACGAAGCTAGGGTGACAACATTTTCAAAGACACACACCCATTCTTTATTATTTTAAACTTATCTGATAATCTATCTTTTATAAATGTTATGTTATTAAATTTAGTTAAGTTTCATTTGTTTAGAGTTTTGCGAATGCTATTTGAGAGCTACCTGCGCTAGTCGTCCATATTAACTTGGTGGTAACAGACTAGAGGTAAGACAGCTGGTTAACACCACCCGCTGTCAGCTCTTACCATTAGAATTTTTAATACGGAATTTTGTTATGATAATAAATTTACTTACAAGTTTAACTGTTATATTAACAAGACAAGCTGTTTCAGATACATGTATATATTTAAGACTACAAGTCTTATCGATCATTTATATTCCCACTTGTCACCAAATTAAATCCGGTTTCGGAGAACTCCAACCGTCAAAATTGGACAAAATTAGATCAAAATACACAAGGTTACTGTAATGATGAAAAACCGCATATGTATTTATTTTTACTTATCTCAAACAGTTTCTTTACTGAATAACTCAGAGTTAAGTAAAAGTATCTGTAAATGGCGCTTAAAAAACATATACACACAATTTTCTTTTCCCCTACCTAATGAAAGACCTTACACTTATCACGCTATGTTACACATCATATAATACTGTTATTACAAACATTAACAGGGAGAGTAACATATGTTTACAGACATACTACGTTAGTACAGTTACACACATATAAATGTTCATTTTTAGTACATAACAGACGAAAAGTAAGAAAAAAACAACACATAACCAATATTATAAAACGATGTTCATGTAAGTTACCAATAATATGTGTGTGTAGCCAAAAGCTACACAATGTGCCATTTACTCTTCCCACAGCGTATCGAAACCTGACTTTTAGTTCTGTAAACTGCAAGACTTACCCCTGATCCACTAGGGCAGGGGGTCAACGATGGGGAAATAGAAAACAAACAACAAAAAAACAGTTTACCAATAACAGATGGATACACATGCAAATTATATTTCTATGTAGAATATTTTCTCCACGATACCTTTGATTAATTCACGGTTATGGACTCGTGTTTCTAAGCCATGGGAGTTCAAGAATTTTTTTTTCGAAGTTTCACAACTTGAATAAAAATGTAGTAAAACATTAAAAAACACCTGTTCTTTTTAGTTATTATTACTATTACCACAACCTAAACCTGAACCTGGTACTTGGAGAGTTTACCTATAAACGTTGTAGATAAAAGGTTAAACTTCGGTTGGTGTTACTCACAACACTATGCATTATTTTCAACTGAAATCACTGTCAACTCGAACAATAGTAGCTTTGTTTGTTACACCGTGTACAACCTTAACAATACCTAAAGTTTGAGTAAAGGTCAATTAATTCCCTTATCATGGCAAGCCACTGAACGAAGACAAGACTATAACAAACCAACAAAACAAGACCAGGTAATTATCAGACTTGTCATGGCACATCAATTAATGAAAAGAGAACTATAATAAACCAATAAAATAAGACCGGGTAACTATCAGACTTGTCATGGCATGTTATTCAATGAAGACTACAATAAGCCAATAAAACAAGACCAGGTAACTATCAGACTTGTCGTGGCACGTTATTCAATGAAGACTACAATAAGCCAATAAAACAAGACCAGGTAACTATCAGACTTCTCATGGCACATTATTCAATGAAGACTACAATAAGCCAATAAAACAAGATCAGGTGACTATCAGACTTCTCATGGCACATTATTCAATGAAGACTACAATAAGCCAATAAAACAAGACCAGGTAACTATCAGACTTCTCATGGCACATTATTCAATGAAGACTACAATAAGCCAATAAAACAAGATCAGGTAACTATCAGACTTCTCATGGCACATTATTCAATGAAGACTACAATAAGCCAATAAAACAAGACCAGGTAACTATCAGACTTCTCATGGCACATTATTCAATGAAGACTACAATAAGCCAATAAAACAAGATCAGGTGACTATCAGACTTCTCATGGCACATTATTCAATGAAGACTACAATAAGCCAATAAAACAAGACCAGGTAACTATCAGACTTGTCATGGCACGTTATTCAATGAAGACTACAATAAGCCAATAAAACAAGATCAGGTGACTATCAGACTTGTCATGGCATGTTATTCAATGAAGACTACAATAAGCCAATAAAACAAGATCAGGTGACTATCAGACTTGTCGTGGCACGTTATTCAATGAAGACTACAATAAGCCAATAAAACAAGACCAGGTAACTATCAGACTTGTCATGGCATGTTATTCAATGAAGACTACAATAAGCCAATAAAATAAGACCAGATAACTATCAGACTTGTCATGGCACGTTATTCAATGAAGACTACAATAAGCCAATAAAATAAGACCAGATAACTATCAGACTTGTCATGGCATGTTATTCAATGAAGACTACAATAAGCCAATAAAACAAGACCAGGTAACTATCAGACTTGTCATGGCATGTTATTCAATGAAGACTACAATAAGCCAATAAAACAAGACCAGGTAACTATCAGACTTGTCATGGCACGTTATTCAATGAAGACTACAATAAGCCAATAAAATAAGACCAAGTAATTATCAAACTTGTCATGGCACGTCAGTTAATGAAGAGAAGACTTTAGGTAAGTAGAAATACACCAAAATAAATAAAAAAGGACAACGTCACTGACTCGAGGGGCTCAAAGAAAACCCAGAACTTAGCTAGAGGCCAAGGTTACCTGCTTCCTACCTGATTCGGACCAACACCACAGATGGTCTCTCTCTTGGAACCGCAGCATTTCCCAGCTGTTCCCAATCATACCGAATGCTACTAGAGAACTGTACTGATACAATTTCAGTCGCTATACACAGATGGATAAGACCTAAGTTGTACTCGTTTCGACACTTTCCCCGTCAGAGAAACATCAGTGTTCTGGAGGGAATGGCGCCATGGTGAAAGGGTTATAGAAATAAATAGAGCTCGGAATGTGCAAGTTGTGTGATTAGTACATGCTGTAATCGTTTATTCAAATCCATCTAGCGTATCAGATTACGTTCTCTCGCCCACTACCCCAGTCAGTCAAGTGTAGTTCCCCACAAAGGGGGGCACACCGCCACCCTTTATTCTGGGTGACGCTGCCGAGACCCCGAGAACAAGTAGCGTCATGCTCGCCGCCTCTTTTGTTCTGCTAGACTGCTCCACCCGCTCCGTATTTCTTCCAAATTAATATACACTTGGTAGAACGAGCAACAGCCTTACAAGTAGCTTTGTAAGCGACCCCACCTACTTAAAATATCTTAATTGAATATTTAGAGGAGTTTAACCGTCAATACCACACTAACACAGTGTAAGGTGTTTTTTTTTTAATACTGCTAATATCTATAAGCTATTGTATTCCGTTTTCTGTTTGTTTTATAAGGTAAAAAGAGCAACATTCTTTCACTAAGGCATGTCCGTCAACCATAATGGTTATATTCCGTATAACGTGGTAACAGTGAAATTAATAAAAACGACAAGTAACGAAGTAAAACAGACCAACAACGAGTCATTCAAAACAAGTTCAGATCACATCACTTATTAGTTTGTTGTTGTTTTTTTAATTTCGCGCAAAGCAACTCGAGGGCCATCTGCGCTAGCCTTCCCTAA